>NC_142147.1:7703750-8007500 GCF_024610735.1 Ursus americanus | reverse complement strand
GATCCTCTGCACCCACCCTGAGCGGGCTGATTAATTAAGCAATTGCATCATTGATTCAAGGTTTGTGATTTGGTGCCAGGGCGCTGGCTGGCGCATTCCTGAGCTTTCCTCCCCTGGGCTGTCAGTTGTAGGATCCCTTTCTTTTTTTCCAGGCGGATTTTCCTCCTCCTGCCAACGCTGGGCGCTTGGTGAGGAAAGGAATGGGGGCCCCTGTGTCTCAGCCGCCAACCCCGCCAACCCCCCACCCCTCCTGCCGCCCCGACCCCCAGCCAGGAAGCTCCGGAGGCTCCTGTGGTGTCTTGATGGGTGGGGCTGCGGGCTCACAGCCCTGGGCAGACCCCAGGAGGGGACTTTGCTCCTCGCAGCATGGCCCCATGGGCTTCAGCAGGGGCTCCAAGGCTGAGAGGGCAAGGAGCCCCGCGGTGCTGATTTGACATTTTTAGCTGAAGACCTTTGTTCAGACCAATTTCCAAGTAGCTTTGGGTTGGAGTGCATTCTGCTTTTTTCTTTTTCTTTCTTTTTCTTTCTTTCTTTCTTCTTCTTCTTCGTCTTTTTTTAAATCCTGGGCCTATTTTTCCTTTTTCTTTCAAAGTGATGAAATAGAATCTGACCCCGGGAATCCCATTCTCGCCATCTCTTTCCCCAGGCCACCCTCTCCCGCCTGACCAAGAGGGCCTGAATTTCCCGGTGGCCTCTGGGTCTCAGACCATCCTCTCCCTGGCCCCTCCCCGGGTCTTCTGAGGGCTGCAGACTCCCACAGGAGGCCATCTCCCAGCCTGGGGCCTGGTTCCAGAGCTGCAGGGTGGGAGCCGCCATTTTCCTGTCCTTCCTCCTGGAGACTTTGGCCTGGCCTCGTTTGGGGGAGGCAGTGAAGTCGGCCCAGATGCTTTCTGAGCCTCTGGCCTCAGGGGTGAGAGACACGGTGATGGGTGGGAGAGCAATAGAGCAAGAAAACCCAACCCACTTCCAAGGATACAGACTTTTTCTAGGGGAGGCCCCAGCAATGTGGCAAGAACCTCTTCAGTTTTCACTGAATGGAGGTGGCATTGTAAGAGCCAACCCCTCAGCCTCCTGCTTCTTGGGGGCTGGGGGGGAGGTGGGGAAAACCCAAACCATAAAAACAACCCAAACCGAACAATAGAAATGCCTCCTCCTTTTTGGGAAAGAGGGGATGGCAAACTTCGGTTCTTTAGAAAACCCATCCTGTTGGCCAAAATAGATGGCAAACCTCCTTCCAGCGTTAAAATCTGCGTGGTTCCAGTGAGGAAGGGTTGGGGGGAGGTGGTGTCCTTGAGCCCCAAACAGATGTCCGGGGAGGGGAGGCCAGAAAGCCTCCTCTGTGCGGTGATTTATTTTATTTTTTAGATCTATACGCTTTGGCCACATTTATTTATTTATTTCCAAAGGGCTATTTTTGGCTTCTGCCCGGGCTCCTTTGTAGCAAAGCCCCCTTTTCTAGAATTTCCTCTCCTTTATTAGAGTTACAGCTCAGCTTTGTGCGGCCCCGGGGGAGCCGGCCAGCCGCTGGCAATTTCTCTCAGACACCCAATTACCCCCTGACGTCAGTGCCTCCTCGCCCCGCTCCCCTGGGTGCCTGCATTTTTTCCTTTGTAACACTAATAGCTGACTAGCTAAGTGCCTGTCGGTTCCTTGGCAGAAGAGCTGATTGTGTTTTCGGCTGGATACTAAATCCAAAAACTATGTAAAAATGTCAATAGGTGAGTGCACATTGATTTTGGTTAGTCACAGTGATATTTGAGCCCCTTTGGGGACTCTGTCTGGGGAAGTATTTTACAAGAAAGATAATATAACAGAAAATTACTGGAGCTCCGCGGGTCTCTGGTGGGTTTCTTAGGGGCCTGCTAAATTGCTGTAGAATCAACAAATGCTTTATTAATCTAAATTTGTGGTTTTGTTCTTTCTTCTCTTCAGAAGGTTGGAGTTTTAATGATGCCGGCGGCGAGGCTGGGCGGCGCGGCCCGCACCTTGGCTGCCGGGCTGGGGTACCCTGGCTGGTAATGAACTCCCAGAGGATTCTGGGAGCAGGGCGGCTGCGTTCCCAGCCGGCTTCCTGGGGAATGCGGAGCAGGCGCCGGGCCCGCCGCTTGCCAGGCCGAGGTCTGCGCGAGCAGATAAAGTGAGGGGCTGAGGGCCTGGAACAGCTGTGCCGGGCCAGGCTGACTGGGAGCGGCTGATAAGGGCCCAGAAGGAGCCCAGGCGGGCGGCGTGGCACCGCCAGAAATCTGACGGGGTATCAGGACTGGCAAAGAAAGTTAAACGCGGCCGGTTCCGGGGGATGGTTGGCGGACCTGCGGAGAAAGATAATGGTAATTGATGGAATCAAAGTCACAACACAGCCTTGTGTTTTCTTGGCAATTAATTCCCCCCCTCCCCAACTCCTCACCCCCTGGCATTCTCAGGGCCCAGGATGCCCTGTGAGCAGCCTGTGCGCTCAGATAATCAGCATGCCCTCCTCGCTCTGGCGGGCGGGAGCCGGGAAGATGAGGCCGGGCACAGACACAATTAGAGACCAGTTTTTTGTTTTTTTTTTAAATATAGTACAAACAAACAAGTCAGAAAAGAAAGCCCCACTGAAAAGTTAGGGATGTGTCACTCCGGGAGCTCATCTGATCTTGCTCTGGAAGGCAAGGAGGAAAATCGATGTCTTTGTAAGAGCGCAGGGGCGCTGGGTCTCCTGGCTGGGCAGGACAATGTGAGTGGGGTCAGTCCCTGCACACGCACGCGCACACACGTGCACACGCACACCACGCCTTCCACATGGTGCTGCCGGGGAGACTGCGCCGATAATGGGCCCGCAGTTTATGCTTGTGCCGTGTACAGATGTGCCCGCCTCTCCTGCGCGTGTGTAGGCCTGCCCCCCTCTACCTTTTGTCCCTTGAAAGGCAGCCCTTCTCAACAATAGGCCGACCAGGCTGTTTCCGCGGGCTCACGCTGCCCGCCTGCTCCGTAGGTAAGGCTTTCAGCTGGTCTTTCGTCGTGCACATGCTGGGACACACCTGCTTGCAGACACGCGTGAGCGCACAACTCTGGGGCGCGCACCCACTCTTCTGCCCGGCCCTGGCTTGCTGGTCCCTGAGCGGGTCCGGCTGTGCCCCAGGGAGCCCCCGTGTCGACTCCAGGATCTTAAGCAAATAAAACACTCCAAAAAATTTCCCTGGAGTCTTTTGAAATTAAAATCGGTGTGCAGTAAAACGGCATGTCAGTCTGGCGTGTGAGGTGCAGTCCTCCAAATCACCCGAGACGGTATAAGAGAAGCGATGGGGAGCAGTCTTCCAGGCGATTCTACCTGGTGTTGGGCATATACGCCAGGACCCTTCTGGTTGGTGTGAGGCAGGAACCGAGCGCTCCTGTTGGAAGGTGATGCCATCAGCTAGAGGGATTTTGGTTCCCCCTCGCACACATTTTCTGGCCTTCCCTCTTTCAGGGAGCCCATCTCTGGCTAGGTGACAGAAGCCAGGTGACAGAGGGATCCAGTGGGACAGGACGGGGAGGCTTCTGATTTTAATCTGACCTCCTGTCAGGTCCATCCCATTCTGCCTTTGTGAGGGGCTGATATTAGCCTTCCATGGAAGCAGGGTCTCGAGTGTGGTCAGAGAGAAAGAGAAAGAGGTGTGGGCCAGCCCTCCCCAGACAGCTTCCTCCCCCAGGACTGGCTGCATTCCTGCATCAGCCCTCGCCAGCTCCCCCAGAGCTTTGTCTCCCCTGTAGGGTCGGAGGAAGGAGGTTTGGAAAGGAGGCCCCCTGGTGACTTCTGAGCCATCAAAGCCTGGGACAGCAGGCCTCCAGGCCCCTCAGCTCCCCTCCTGAATGGGCTCTGCAGGCCGGCAGCTGTTTTGGGGCCTGGAGAGGAGGAAGGGGGCTGGTTCTTTGTCCCTGGAAGAAGGCCTCCCGGAGGCCCAGGCCTGCATGGCGGGCAGCCACGTTAACCTTCCACCCTGGGGGGAGGGGGCTTGCCTGAGGTCAGGCACATAATGAGGCCAGGTCCCTGGCTGTCCCCTGCCTGGTCTCCTGCAACAAAGGCCCAGTCAGGCTGCACAATGAGGGGGAGGCGGCTGGGTGGGGGCGGGTAGGTGCCGCCACAGCCGGCCTCTGCGGCCCAGGGTTTCCGTCCAGCCCACCCCATGCTGGGCACTTCAAAGGGGCAGAGGGGAGAGGCCAGCCCGGCTGGCGGGCCTTGGCCTCCTGCTCCCAAAGCTGCCACCGGAGGTGGAAAAACACCTTGAGAACATGGTCATGGAGTCAGGTTTTTGGAATCTGGCTCCACGGGGAGCCCTTGGTATGGGGTCTTTCTCTGGCAGCCTTGTTTCACTGTTTGGAGCCAGAGCTCAAGATGGCCCAGTTATTTAAATCAGAGCCTTTCACATCATCATCATCATCAACAACAACAACAGCAGCAACCGGCATGTGAGGACACATACATGTCACTGAGCCCAGAGCGTGCACTCACCTCTCCCGAGTGCCTTTTCTATCTGCTTGTTGAGGTGGGAGGGTGAGCAGGTCTAGGCGCACCTCTGTCCTTCAGGTGGGAGGAAGGGGAGCCAAAGACCCATCCTGGGGCACAGAGCTCAGCTCTTTCCTCCTCCAGACCCCTGCGTTCTCACAATAACACGGGCGGCCGGGCAGTGGCCCTATGTCACAGATGATGCCACGGGGATAAGCAAGGCTGCCCGAGAGCATGCAGCTCTGTCACTGTGACTCCTGTGCCTCGGTTTCCTCATCTGTAAAACGGGGCCACTAACAGTACCTACCTCGTGGGCGTGCTGGGAGGATGCCTTGCAATATTGTGTCAGGGGCTGCGAGTGAGCACAGTCAGCGCCCAACACACAGTGGCTGTTCTCGTGGAAGTCTGTGGGTCCGGAGTCTGGCCCTGGTCTTCTCGGCTCCTGAGCCAGTGTCCTTTTTGCTTCCAGACTGAACAAAAGAAAACTCTGTAAGGTTGCTGAGGGATGATTGCTCCAAGCTGCTGGGTGCAGAGCTGGGGAAGAGGCCCAGATTGGCGATAGAGATGGTCTGAGCCGCAGGCGTCTTAGGTGCCGGGATGGGAGCCAGAGGCGCCTCTGAGGGCCACACTCTCCAGTCTTCAGCAGGTGTGAGATGCACGTAGGTGTTGGGCCTAATTTGCCAGCTTTTGCTTAACTGCAGAGAATCATTTCTTCCCATGATATTGGATCATATATATTTTTTAAAGATTTTATTTATTTGAGAGAGTGAGTGAGAGAGCACGAGCAGTCTGGGGTGGGGTGGGGGGGAGGAGCTGAGGGAGAGGGAGAAGCAGATTGCACGCCCAGCAGGGAGCCCGATGCATGACTCGATCCCAGGACCCTGGGATCATGACCAGAGCTGAAGGCAGATGCTTAACTGACTGAGCCACCCAGGCGCCCTTGGACCATATTTTGTATCTGGGAAATGCTCATGAGGATTTCCAGAGGCCCTTTCAACACAATCCCAAGAGGCTGTTGGGTAATCAAAAGTGGGCTGCCTGGGCCCCTTCACCCTCTCCGAGGCCTGGGGGTGCCTCTCCTGGAGAGAAGGCATCAGAGTCCTTCCTGGAAGGAGGAGGGCAGGGCCCGCTAGGGTCTTGTGTGCAGAGTGCCCTTTGCAGGAGAGGAAGACATAGGCCATTCAACCTTTGAAAGTCCGCCGGGTGTAAGACGGTGGGAAGAAAGGTGCGGTGAAGAAGCCCGTCTCAGTGCCTGGGCAGCCGTCTCTGCTTGCAGAGGAGCCGGGATTGGATGCTTTTACCACGTGGGCAGAAAAAGAGCTTTGTGAAATAGCCGGAGGTACAAAAACACATTTCAGACTGGATGGAGAATTACTCTTGAGGCAGGGAGGGATCCTTGGGAGTTCACCTCTCATGTTCTCCTGTCTCTGCTTTCCTCTTCGTTGGCTTCATTCTCAGCCAGGCTCTTTCAAAGAGGGGCTGGTTAATCCCGCTCCCCTCCGTGGCCCGACACTCACATCCCCCTTGCTGAGCAAGAGCATCTCTTTTCTGGACTAGTGAGAAAGCCTCAGGATTCACTCTGCTTGGCCCACACTGGTCATGTGCCCACCCCACACTGATCTCGTAGCTGGGGGACGCAGGGCTAGCTGCCCGGCCTGGGGTGTCTGAATCACAGAGGGAGGAGTGTTCGGTCAAGGAAGACAGGGCTGCTCTTATGGATGGTGGGATGGGTGGTGGACAGGCTGAAAAGCATGGTGTATTCCACCTCGGACATTGGGAAGCATCCTTCGAACTTTGTTCACATGTCACGGGGGCTCTGGAGCCTGACTGCCTGGGTTCCGCTTCGTGCCCACTGTGTGATGTGGGGCAAACCTTATCTTTGTGCCTCAGTTTCCTTATCTGTCAAATGAAACAAACAGTAGTCGGTACCCCATACCACATAGGTTTGTTGTAAGCATCAAATGAGTTCACCCGTGTGAGGCGCCTTGAGCAATGCTGGGCCCATGGGAAGCACTTAAATAAATGTTAGCTGTTGCCGTTTTCACTAATTCATTCACTTGTTCATGAGCTCTTGCACTCAGACAAGAAGTGAGTAAGTCATGGTCTCTGCCATGGACTGCATAAAGGGAAAAGGTGTGGAAGCGTGTGAAAAATCCGGAAGTGGCTTTTTATCCAGCATATTGCCAGTGGGTGGGCATCTGCTTGCCTGTTGGGGCTTGTATACTCCATGGATTGAGCTTTGCCCAGCCCCTTCCTTGTGTCCCTTTCTAGAACCTTCCTCCTGTGTGGCTGGTCTGTTTAGCTTCTATGCTTGCTGCCAGCAAGATGGATGAGGTGGCTTCAGGACTTCTGTGTTTTGGCTGCAGGAGGCAGAGGTCCTGCTTGGGTCCCCAAGTTGGTCCTTGGTGGGAGCCACTGGGTCCAGTGGCTCCTATTCCCTGGCTTCACTGAGGCTTGCTTTCTTTTGAAGCATTGGTCCTGGCTACACTGTGGCCTTGCTGGATTGTTCTGTGCACCAAGGATGCAGGTCAGGATTCTGAAGGAGGACAGGATGAGGAGGGAGAAAACCTCTGCATTTTCTCCCTTCTGGCCCATGGTGGGTATGCTCAAATGTGAAGGACCGTGCATAAGAAATGGGGCAGTGGTGCCTGATTCCTTACATTGGGAGAAAGTGGGTACTTCATCCTTTAATGCCCTCTATGTCTGTCTTAGGTATGTGTTTTGGGGATCCTTTATTTTTACCTATCAAGAAACTGAGGCCCAGAGATGTTCAGGAACTTGCTCAAGGTTGCCCAGCCAGGACATGGCAGGGCCTGGTGGCAAACCCATGTCTGCCTGACCATGGATCCCAAGTTCTTGGTCCCCGAGTTGTACCGTTCCATAGAGCGAGGTGTGCACGGTCTCTGGCATTTTTCCAGCTGGGAGAGGCAAACAAGGTGGCGTTTTCTTTCTACAAGTTAGAAATTTCAGAGACCAGAATTGCCAAGAGATAAGAAGCCTGGTAGACAAGAGTATATCTTTGTACATACTCTTTATACGTATGTAATCACCCCGAGTGTATCTTTGTGGGCTGTATTCACTCCTTTCTAAAGGACCCCCTATCTTCGTCTGGCCAAATCCTTCCCCACTAAGGAATGGCCACTGCAGACCCCCTCATGGTGACCAGAGGCCCAAAGTCAGGAGCCGTGGGCCTGCTTCTGAGAAGGAAGTAATCAATGACCCCAATCAGATGCTTGTGCCTCAGGCTGGAGCCGATGGCTTCTGGGGAAGGTCGCCCCTCCTGTCTCCACACACTCCCCAGGGTCTTCGTCTGGCCAGACAGGAATCAGCTCACAGGAATTCATTAAGTTTGCCCGCAGACCTGCTGGCCCCTCTCTGGAGCCTCCTCCCCCTAGCCGTTGGCTCCACCCCCCAGCCTGCCACCTCCAGCCTGGGGGTGCTGCCCAGGGTGGACCCCTGGGGCTGCCTGTCCTCCACCCCTCAAGCTGGTTTTGTTTCTGCTGGGCCTTCTCTTGGCCAGTGCCTGGCCACACAATTCAGTCTTGGGCGGTGGAGAGCGTGGGGAGCGTGGGGAGTATGGTGAGTGTGGGGAGGAGGTCCCCCTGCATTTTCCATTTTCCCCTTTGAAAGCTGGTGGCTGACATGTCCTGTCCTCTGAAAGGGAGGAAAAGTGGCACAGTCTTTTGGCCTCCGCCTTTTTGGACGGTTTCCCTCTCGCCCTCGCCCTCCTCCGACCCCCGTTCTCATTGGGAGCGCTGCTTGCTGCTGCTGTCCGTGTGCCTGTGCTGGGGAGGGGTGCCAATAGGCATGGCCTGGGGTTCTTTTTGGGGCATGAATAACTCATTTGCTTAACCTGTCGGTACCTCATTGGTGCCTCCTCTGGAACCTCTCTGGTCTGTACCTTGTTATCAAAGATATTTATTATTATTATTATTATCATCATTGATCTGGGGAAAGCTCTAGAGAGTCTTTGGGAGGTGATGTCACACCATGGAAAGAAGAGATGATTTGGACCTTGACAATTCTGTGTTCAAATTCTTTCTCTGCCCTAAGTCTATGATCTTTAGCAGTGAGCCTCTTTGTGAGCCTTAGTTTACCCCTCTGTGAAATGGGGCCACCGAAGCCTTGTTTGCATGGTGATGGGGGATTCAGAGGGGTGAGTGTGAAGGGCCAGCACACTGACTGGCACATTGGGGCTGCAGTCAGTGAGCGGTGGTTCTGTTTCCTTTGGCATGGAATAGGACACCGCGCAAGAAATCAGATGGGGTGCAGTAGGGCGTGAAGAGGGAGCCTTCACCTGTGGATGGTCGGGGGAGCAGCAGGGAACAATCCAGGCTACAGTACCTCGGTGGACCTGGGACAGGTGCCGCAGTGCTTTGACTGTTGAGTTACCTTGTGTCACAGAGCTGGGGCCCATCCTGGGAGCCCTTTGGGGGGCCAGTGGGGTCCAGAGATGTGGCCACTGTGAGGGAGGAGCCCCCTCATTTCTCTGTCTGGGGAAGGACAGCCCTCCCAGCTGCTCCTCACAGACCCGTCTCCAGCCAGGCCACCTCCAGGCGACACCCAGCCTCTTCTTGCCCTCTGTGAAGCTATGCTGGAGATTCTAGCCATGGCCCCACAGGCCTGTGGGACCCGCTATGTGCCCCATGGTGGATATGCACTTGAGGGAATTCTGGCCTCTTCCCAGATATTCTGGAGTGAAGGGAGGGGAGCCAGGCCTTGTCTCCATCTGACGGACACCAGATATTTCCAAGCCTCTGGCGGTCACAGGGAAGTGTCATCCTAGGGAGGTGGGCTCTGAGCATTTCTGTAAACACTCCAGGAGAATTCCCTAGGAAAGCAGCGTGTCCATGCCCAAATAATTTATCATATAACACCATCTTGGGCCTGTGCCCTGAGCCACCATGCACGAGCAGGAACACATGGCCCTTGTCCTGCAGTCACCCCTCCAGCTTCTCAGCTCTGTGCCCGTGTGCACAGCCAGGATCTCTCAGGGTCCCTGCTGTGCTGGCCCTGGGAGCCCAGCCCAGCCTCATCCCAGTACCTGTGGCACCGCTTCCAGCCCCAGCCTCCAGCCCCAGCCTCCAGCCCCGGCCTCCTGACCCCCAGGAGCCACAGGATTACCCCGCAGGCACTGCAAGAAGAAAATCCTACAGCCTCGAACTTGTCTTCTGCTCCCGTGCTCACAACCTGGGAATTTGCAAGTTTTTCTTCTTCACTGAGTCCCTCCTTTATCACGTGAATAACACAGTCACACCCCATGGTTTGTGTATGTGTTTTAAGAACGTCAGTGATTTATTTAAGTCGTTAGCCCTTTTCAGTGTATCACTGTTTTGTCACCCTGTCCTGGCATTTCCTCATTTATGACATACACCTGGATTCTCCTAACTGGGGGAGACCCGAGCCTCCCGCAGCCTCCGGGAGGGCCTCCTGGGCTGCCAGCAAGGCCTCTGCTGAATGGGCTCCCGCGTGGGGCCTGCGGTTGGCCTCCTGGGCCCAAGACTCGATGGACTTCCCTCCACTCTTGAGAAAGAGGGCGGGCTCCCATGTGCCTTCCCCGTCGAAATTATCTCCCTGACTCCTCCCCTCGATACAAAAGGCCCAAGTCTGGGTCCAGAGTAACTTATTTGTAATGCATTTGCAGCGTCCATATTGCAATATTAGCCATGACTGGCTGCTGTGTAGAAGGGGGAGTCTGCGTTTGAAGTTTAATCCAGCTTCTACTTAAGCTCAGTCCCTGGGCAATCCTTTTTTCTGCCGCTGAGCTCAAACAGCCGGTCCTCAGGTTTGATCTGCTGCCCCACGGAGCCCTGCCCAATGTGAATTTGAAGGTTTTTTTTCCCCCTCTCAACCAGGGAGACTTGCAAAAAAAAAAAAAAAAAAAAGTCACCATGGTCCATGGCGCCGGCTCCCACGGTGGGTCCCTGGGTCCCCCCTGGAGCCCCTCCAGCCACCAGCCTTCCGGGGGGGGGGTGCTGTGTCCCTTCCTCGGGGTCTCTGAGGAGCCCCTTTGAGCTGTCTCCGCTGGTGGACAGCGAGCCCTGGGGAGTCCGGGAGTCCTGTCTGGCATGTGGGGGGCCGAGCAAAAGGAGGGAAAAAAGGGAGGGAAATGAAAGGCGCGAGTTTGTCGGGAACTGGTGCTGGCGGTGGAAACAGGAGCCACAGCAGGACAGAACCTGGTGGCCTTCAAAACTTTTCTTCTCCCCTCTCGCCACACGACTCGGAGGAGGCAGGCAGTAATTAAAGGCCCCCCTGGCTCCTCATTTTCTGTGCCCGTGGCTTTGATCTGGCTCATGTCGGGCGGCTATCTTCATTGTTCGTGCCTTTCTTTCATTCTTGTTTGATGGTAGCAATGATGATCTTTGATTCCAGAGTCGGAGGTGGGCAGGAGAGTGTTACAGGTCTTACATAATGCATCTTTCACATCTTATTTTTAAACACGGGCATAATCAGGGCTGGGCAGAGGCTGGGCTTGATTTTAACCCGTGTTCGGGGAGAGGCGGTCACCTGCCCCGTGGCGCTGGCCTGGGGGTAGGTGGGGACAGGCAGTCCTGTGCAACTGAATGAAAATTACTAGAGGAAGCGTTTTCCCCTCCACCCCTTTCTAAATATAACCTGGAGGGAGTTTTTCCTAATTGTTCCCTCATGGCCAAAGATGTGCTGAGAGCGAGCAGGACAGGGAAGGCCCAGCCCGCGGAGCCGGGCTTCTCTCGGTGGCGTGGTGGGAGGCCTGCGTGCTGTTTATTAGTGGATGGTAATAAACTATAAGGGACAAGCCACGGGAGGAAGTGTATGAGCCAGTCACTCAGGTGGCCGGGATGAAATGGAGATGCTGGGCAGACGCGGGCGAGGTGGGCAGCAGAAGGGCGGCTGTCACCGTCTGCACACCTTCTGTGCTCCTCAGCTCCGGCCTCCCGGCCGTAGGCCCCATGGGCTGGACAGAGATGAGAACACGGGGTCCCGATGAGAAGAGGCCTGAGGCCCAGGCTTGGCACGAGGATGCGCGTGGCTAAGGCAGGAGTGGCCAGCTCAGGTGGAGGTGGGGGCCGGGCGGGGCTGGGGGATAGAGATGGCGTGCCCGCTGGGGGCACAGCGGCTCCTCGTGCCGGGCTGGGGGCCGGACCCAAGCTTCCAGACTTCCAAGAGAAACCAGGAAATTGGGTTGTCAAGGTTGAAATTCGGGTTGAGATGAGGTGGAAATCTTTCTTGGTCAGAGATGGTGAAGGCAAAGGCTGGGAGGTGGGATAGCCCTGGGGGAGGGCGAAGGAGGGGGTGGCTAGGGCGAGGGGTTCAGGAGCACGGTGGAGCCAGGCGGCAAGGCAGGGAGGTCCTTCACTGCTATTCCACAGCCTCTGCACCGGGCAGACTCCGAAGGCCAGTGGCCCGGGCGAGAGTGACCAGCTCCAAGATGGATGCAGAGGCCCTTCCTAGCAGGGAGGTCCGCTGGGCTGGAAGGGTTCTGCCCATGATGTCGGAGGCCACATGTCTTTGCCACTGAGCGTGTTCGTGAGGGTGTGGACACATCCTGCTACCATAGGAACAGGCCACTGTAAGCACTGCCTCGTTCTTCAGACAGCGTTGATGGTGCGTTGCCTGCAAGGGTCCGAGGTCGGCCTTCCTGCCCACCCACCCCAGGCTCAAGTACCAGGATTTTTAGGCAGTGATGTTTCAGAAGATATTTATTGTGCACCTACTGTGCACCAGCCCTCAGACTGGGTGCTGAGTCTACAAGGATCAGCAAGGCAGGCCGGCCTGGTCCACGAGGGAGAAGGACCACGGACAAATCACCACATTGCGGCGTATGTCATTAGAGGTGTGTGAGTGTCTGGAAGGAAGAGCATGAGGCGTGAGAGAGAAGCAAAGCTTTCTCTGAAGAACACACGTGGAAGTGAGGTGGAACGATGCACAGAAATAATGGGGACGGTAGTCTAGAGAGGCTTCGAAGACCCCAGGGCAGGCAGGCATGTGGAAGCCGGAGGACTGTCAGCGGGCGGTGCTGGGGAGCGTGGTGAGCAAGGGCGTGCACTGTGGAGGCGGGTGGGGACCGACCCCTGCAAGGCCTTGTGGGCCGAGGTAGGGATGCTGGGGGGCGAGGAAGATGGGTATGGGCTGCGTGGGGAAGCTGATGTGGTGGTGCAGGGGGTGGAGGTGGAGAACCAAGGGCATATTCGAGAGTTTTCTAGGCAGTAGAATTGACAGGACTTGGGGATGAGCTAGAAGCTGGGGGCAAGGGAATGTGGGGTGCTAGGGGGACTCCTGGGGTCCTGGCTTGGGCAGCAGATGAATGGAGAGGACTTTCCTGAAGTGGGGAGGCTTGGACGAGAAGCAGGATTGTGTGTGAAGTCCTTCCCCTGTTCTGGCAGGCCTGGAGGCAGAACTGGTGAGGACCGTGGGGTGTAATCCAAGGAGCCAGAGATCCCACAGCGCCTGAGGGCTGGGACTGCCCCTGCTCTGTCCCCAGCTGAGCCCAGTTAGAGTGTGTAGAAGGGCCCGCTCCAGGAGGCCACAGAGCAGTTCAAACACGTTGGGACCAGGTGCTGTTTGACCCTTGAAGATCTTGCCCTGGGCTGCCTCCTTCCCCACCCACAGCTGGCGCTTGAGCTTGCGTCCCTGGCGGGCTGCCTGATGCTCAGATGGGAGGCAGCCTGTCCAGTGTCCCTTGCTTCCTTGTAAATCCTCTTGGCTGGCCAGACCCGGCCTCTGGAGCTGGGGATAGCTGGTAGCTGGGTGGATGGTGCCTTTCTGGGCTGATGTGGGAGGGAGGTGTATTTCCAGCTGCTGTCTGAACTGCACCCAAAATCCGCTTTGGCTGCTGTGTGGCAGAGCCGCTGGCTTGGGCTCTCCACCTTCCTTTAGGACCCACCGCCTTCAGCAGCTCCCTCGTACAGTTGGGGTGGGGTGGAAGTGGGTCCTGCTTAACCTGGCCAGGAGGGGCCTAGACCTGGCTCATGTTGGGAAGGACTTCTAGGTAATGGAGTCTTCTGGGAAGACAGGGCTCCCCCATGGGCTCCATACTCTTGATGAGCTGCATTTCTGCTGTCGGTTCAAGGCAGCTCCCCAGATTTGTTACTTGGAGTCAAGGAGTCTGATGTCAAGGGACCACTCGTATCCTGACCAGCACCTTGAGAGGCCTAGCTTCTTTTTTCATCCTCATCCCCAAAGCAGACTTTCCAAGAGAGGCACAGACGGGTCTGGGCTGGCAATGGGAGGCCAACGTACCACTTAATACAGGGGATCTTCTTGCTTGTGGCCTGGGGTCTTTTCATCTCTGCCCTATTTCTCTCACCATCCAGCCTTTGAGCTAATTAATGGCATGAACTTCCTCATGATAGTTGGTTCCCCCCAGAGCAATTGGGGAGTCTAAATACCCCTGATATATCTGGCCATGTTTTTATAGTTTTATAACCTTAGATTTCAATAGATGAATTAAAGACAACAGGTAGTTGAATTTGAGGAAAAAAGATCCTCATTCTCCAAACACCCTATTTTCCTGTTGATATCCTTTCTCTTGGTCCTTGGCCCCACACATGTGGGTTTACAGGATTATAACCAGAGGGTATGTAGGAGACTCTGCTCTTTTGCCCAGTGAGGTCATGGTCTGACCTGCCTGCAGAGTCCCGGGTCCATAGAGCTGCTCTTAGCAACCGCGGGGCGATCCAGCCCGAGATGTGGCTAAAGTGCTCGACATCCCTCCTGGCACATAGGAATTTCCCAGGAGGCTTTTCTTTCTCCAAGTTTCCCTCGGACCCTGGGCCTCTCGAGGGGACTGTTCTCAATGTGCCTTGTGGCCGAGAGGAAGGGGCTCTGAATTTGGGGTGGGGAGACCTGAGTCCTAGTGCTGCGTTGCCCCTGACTGTCTGTGAGTGAACTTGGCCCTTTGTTTCCCTGGGCGTCAGTTTCCCCGTCTAAAGATGAGGATGGATTTCATCCCCCTCTGCCATTCCAAGATTTGGGATCTGAAAGAAGGAATCTACTTATATCACGTGTGAGTAGTAAGTAACAAGAATATACTTATATTAAGTTCCTCTTTGTAGCTTTTACCCTAGCGGTGATTTTACACGTATTTGGTGTATTTCTGATCATGGTCCGTGTCCTGCATGACAGGGTCAGGTCTGTGAGGGGCCACCTCAGTCCCTGCCGCTGCTGAGTGCCCCAGGGGTGGCTTGCAAGAGAGCTCAGTAAGTATTGTTGAGGGAGAGGTCAGATAGTGCGGTTAGTGGCAGGTGCCAGGCTCCCCCTGCTTCAGTCCACAGATCGTAATTGGTCAGGAAGTAGAAGGGGGTGGGGGCGATTCCTCAGTCCTTGGGGCATTGCAGCTCTGTGGGTTGGAGAGGGGTCCCTCTTTTTTCTCTTTTTAAAAGAAGATTTATTTATTTATTTGAGTGGGGGGGGGCAGAGAGAGTGGGAGAGAGAGTCTTAAGCAGACTCCACGCTGAGTGTGAAGCCCCACGTGGGGTGTCTTCTCCTGACCCTGAGATCACAACCTGAGCCGAAACCAAGAGTCAGATGCTTAGCCCACTGAGCCACCCAGGAGCCCTGAGGGGTTCCTTCTTTATCAGGGTCAAACACAGGAGACAAGCTGCTGGGTGCCCCCTTAGCCCTGAGGTCCCTTGCCTGACACAGGGGTCCGGGTGGGAAGGGTTGCTCTGCCCTTGGGTGGGAGGCCCGTAGGCAGCCACTCTGTTGAAGTCCTGACGCCTGCTTGGAGCCACCACGCAGGGCACAGCTGTTAGAGTTGTTGACTGCTTACACCAGGTAACACCCTGTTCCATCATGACAGCCTTCGTGGTGGGTATGGTGACCACCATTCCCATTTTACAGATGAGGAAACTGAGGCTTAAAGAAGTTATAATATGCCCACGGTCACGCAGCCAGAAAGTGACGGCGATGTTTGCACCTGGCGGCCCACCTGTAGAGTTCACACTCTCCATGACGGACCTCCGCCGTGTTTGTCAGCTCAGCTCCCCCACAAGGCTGCTCTCCCCGACCCTCCTGTCTCTCAGGCCCTCCTGCCATGCTCAGCGACATCCCATCTGTCAGAGGTTCTGTTCTGGCCAGATGCAGTGCCCCTCCTGGGACCCCAGGCCAGGACAGTTGCTACGGAGGGAGGTGAAGGGCATTCCCAGGTCTCCTCCTGGCTCCAGACCCTGGCTTTGCGTGCATGGCCTGGGAGGGTCTGGCAGCCCTAGGCTCTTCCCTGTGGCTGGGCCTTCTGTGCACAGGAGGAGCCCCTGGCCTACCCTCTCCTCCCTGCGCAGGTGGGATGGAATTTGCTTGGTCAGTTCCATGGGTCAAAGCAGGCCCAGCAACCTGACTGGCTCCTTTCTCTTGTGTTTGAGTGAGGGGCCTGAAGAGTGGGGCAGGACAGGGGGGTTGAGAGAAAGAGAGGCAGGATTGGGGAGTGGAGGGAGGGAGCAGGCAGGGAGGTGGACAGACAGCCTGAGGGTGAGGAGAAAAGGAAATGGGGTGAAGAGCAAACAGACAAGCCAGGGTGGAAGCAGGGTGGCAGGGTGGGGTGGTGGTTGTTCCTGAGAGGGAAGAGGACAGGGGAGGGGAGCCAGGATGGGAATTAGTGGAAGGGAAACGGGAGCAGGAGCAGAGTGGGGTGGGGAGCGGACTGGAGAGGGGGAGATGGAGGGGTGCACAGCGGGATGTGTCAGGTGCAGAAGGAAACCCCGTGTTGGAAGCTGGTCTGCTAAGGTGGAGGCCCAGGCCTCCAGGAACCGTGAGCCTCCAGGAACTAGGAGTAAGCACTTGGAGGCGGTGGCAGAGGCTGTGGGGCTGGGCTAGCCGAGGGCTCCCCTCACTGGCAGACCAGCCCGGAGCCATCGCTTTGAAGTCCCTGACATTTGTGGCAAAACGATCTGGTGTGAGGTCTCTGGTCTGAGGTCTCATTAGCCTCTGCTTTGCTGTATACACCCTGCCACTTAATCTCCCTGTTCAAACTTCCAGCGCCAAGGTTTGTGCGTCTGCCCTGCTTGCTTTAGGAAGTCTGATGCTGGCGTGAACTTGAATGTTCACACACATGAGTTTTTTCTCCCCTTTCCCCACCCTCAGAAGTGCTTGATTACCAAAGCTCTGCTGCCCAGGGGGAAGAAAGCTGCCAAAAGAGAACCCATGTTTCATTTTCCACTTAAACTTGGGAGTGGTTTAGTCTGGATGCTGGTGGATTTCATTTTCCACAAACTGGCACAGCCACCGCTACTGCTCAGGACAAAGGAAGCCTTTGCTGCTCGGCCATTACCCCCAAACCCACGCTTTGTTTCTCACCTCCCTTCCTCCTGGGACCCCTACCAAGTTCCCCCTGTGGTTGTCCCACTTCTGGGGTTTGATGGAGCTGAGGGACATGCAGTGGGACATGAACATTCCTTAGAAAATTCCCCCTCCCCGTCTCTTCCCACTGGCCTTGATCAACACAGGTGCTTGTCTGGCTTAAAGGCTTTTACAAGTGGCAGATGGCTCAAGACCTGTTTACTGATAGCTCCTGACCTATATACTGATGGCTTCTGAACTGTGTACTGATGGCTCCTGACCTGAATTCTGCTGGGGGAGACTAAGAACCAGAGGGAGAGACCCAATGGGCTCTGAAGCATTTGGGGCTGGTGCTCTTGAGCCAGCATTTTTCATGTCTCACATCAGATTCACATGATGCTTCTCATTCCTTCCTTCTTTCCTTCCTTCTTTCCTTCCTTCTTTCCTTCCTTCCTTCTTTCCTTCCTTCTTTCCTTCCTCCCTTCCTCCCTTCCTTCCTTCCTTCCTTCCTTCCTTCCTTCCTTCCTTCCTTCCTTCCTTCCTTCCTTCCTCCAATAAATAGTTGACATTGGTCTTCAAACTGTGTGTCAAGGTGCCACGGGGCACTACAGCTAACCCACAGGAGCCTCCTCTGTGATATATTTTAAAATTTCAAGGGGAACACAGCAGTACTCAGCCTCTGCTGGTCATGAGGTGAACTGCTAACCCAGAGCTGTCCACCATTTCAACATCAGATTGCTCTCTATTCTTTTGAATGATGTCATATCTTTGTAGAGCTGGGCTTTCAGTGGTTGCTATGGATAAAAAGCAAGTAATACGTGCAAATCAATATGGAAAAAGAAATGAGGCTGGTGGATCCAATCCAATTCCAATGTCGGAGATGTCTCCTGTTGCCCAAGGGAAAGATGACTTCAGGCCTGTGGGGTCTATCAGGGACTTCACCTTGCCACGGTGGGAAGGCCTCAAAGGGATTTCAAGCAGGGCAGTGATGTGAAAGTCCTGTGCTCTGCAAAGCACCCTTGGTCTACTGTGTGTGGGTTAGACTAGACATAGGGAAACATGTTAGGAGACCACAGTAGTGGTCCAAACCAACCAACCAACCAACCAACCAACCAACCAACCAGCCAACCAGCCAATCAGCCAGTCAGCCAACCAATCAGCTAGTCAACCAACCAACCAGCCAGCCTGTCAGCCAGCCAGCCAGCCAGCCAACCAACCAGTCAACCAGTCAGCCAGCCAATCAGCCAGTCAGCCAACCAATAAGCTAGTTAGCCAACCAACCAGCCAGTCAACCAACCAATTAACCAACCAACCAACCAGCTAGCCAGTCAACCAACCAACCAACCAGCCAACCAAGCAACCAACCAGCCAGCTGACCAACCGACCCACTGCCAGCCAGCCTGCCAGCCAGCCAGCCAGCCAACCAGCCAACCAACCAAACAACCACAGTGGCTTGAACTCAGATGATGACAGTGAAGGAGGGGAGTCTGATGGACAGACTTGAGGCCTGGCTGATGGCAGGGTGGACAGGACTTGGTGACTAGCTGAATACGGGGGTGAAAGGGAGGAAAGGTGTCTGGCATGGGGACATGGAGAGGAGAGTGGGAGTGCAGGGCTCACACCCAGTGGTTGGCCAATAAGTGCCTCGCCCTGCTTTGTTTTTCTCATTCACTGCCCATTACCTGACACCTGAAACAATCATTTGATTAATCGGTTACTGTCCAGCCCCTTCTCCAGACTGTCAATTCCATGAAGACAGGGACTTTGCCTTATTCCCTGCTGTGTGTGTCTCTGTCACCCAGACCATGCTCATACAGAGTTCAGAGGCTCCCAACTTTCTTGGTTCATTGGTGATTTTTTCTTGGCTCCCCCTAAACCAAAAGAAATACCTAGCAGTTCACCTTTGTTAATGTAGTCAGGCCAAACCACTGAAGAAGGATGTCCTAACAACTTAGCGGCTGTTTGAAAAATTAAACACAGAAATGCAAAGAAGAAACATACTTTCATTTCATTCTAATGGAATGTGTTAAAATGCAGATTCTGAGTCAGCAGGCGCAGGTGGGGCCTGAAATTCTGCATTTCTCTCAAACTCGCAGGCAGTGCTGAGGTACTGATGCAAGACTGGGTTTTGAGTGGGTGACCGGAACGGTTCTGAGTGCACTGATTCCACTTCCTTCCAAACAGTCCTTCCCGCATACATTGCTCTCTACAGAGAGCTTTGCCAGCCCCACGGCATGAGGTAGAGGTCAGTTGTCCGCGCTGTGGCTTGAGGTGCCCAGCTCAGCTCCCCCCATCTCCATGAACAGAAATCCTTGCCATGCCCTATCTGGGGCTCGCCAAGAGCAAGATTGTTCGTGGTTCCTACCAGCAAGATGGTCTTGGTGGACCTGGAGTGTGCGAGAAATGCTTGCCGGGGCAGGATGGCGAGCTGTTTTGTCTCGGCTGTTTAATCGTCTAGAGTCACCTAGAGTGATGGCTGGGAATCCAACTTAGGCCAAGAATGCCAGGAGGTCCCGTGGGCCACCAGACCCTCTGCGCTTCCCTTCTGGGAGCTGAATCCCATCAGAGGGATTGCTTCCGTCTCCTGGCTGAGATGCCCAGGGCCCTCACCTGCCAGCTCCTGGTTGTTCAGGATGTCCAGATGCCGGGTCACGTCACAGGTGTGCACGCACCTGCAGGTGTGTGTATCCCAGTTCGTGCCTGCCCGAGCTCCACGGCATAGGTGGAAGGAAGGGCGGGAGGGCGACCCTGTTCCCACCCACCTGCACTTCCTGTTCCCTGGGGAATTCAGTCTGTCCTCCTGATTCAGTGAGCATACGACATGGGGCTCGGGGCCAGAGCTGTGCCCTTCCCGTGACGGCATCAGTAATCAATGGATTCATTTGTTAATTCATTGATTCCCCTGTGCTGCGAGTGCTTATCTACTAATGGAGGCGGAGGTGCTGAGCTGGAGGGCCACAGTTGCTGGAGAAGATTACCTGGAGGAGGGCACGACGTGGTGTGCGTTCATGCGCGTGTGACCATGTGTGTGCACAGGCACGCGGGTGTATGTGCCACACACCCGCACACGTGTTTGTGCGGAACACTCATGTACGTGTGCACGAACACGTGTGCACACGCGTGTGCCTGCATGCAGCATGTGCACCATAGGGTTGTCTAGCAGAGCGTAGGTGCCCGAACAACGGCTTGGGAAACCTCTCTTTCCGGTATGGATCCCAGGCTGGAGAAGAGAAGCTGCTGTTGGTAGAGCAGATTTTGTAGCTTGGCTTCATGTGCGTGTGAGCACTTGGGTGTGTTTTAATTAACTAGAACATTTGCCTGGAAATGAGCAGCGGCGGCAGCAGGCTCAAAGGCAGCTGGAGGGGGGCGGGGCGGTGGCAGCCTTGGTGGCGGAGGCCGTGGCAGCCAGGCTTCTGAGTTTCCACATGCTCAGTCCTGGCTGATGGCACCATGGAGTGGTGGGGTGGCAGGCCCAGCAGGGAGGGCCTCCTGGGAGTGGCTGAACTCTCTAGAGTTCCCAAGACTCCTCCCCACCTAGTCGAAGGTGGCCAGGGTAATGGTTCCAGCCCGTGGGTGGGGGCACGCAACTCCTGACACACGCACACAGGCAGGCTTTGGGCCCCTGAGCCAGGCAGGTGTGGCTGACCGAGCACTATCTCAGCCTAGCACCTGGCGCAGCATGGGCCCCCTGTATAGGTTTGCCGCATGGACGAATCAACAGAAAGAGGAAAGCAGGGCTCAGAGAGGTTAAGTGATGTCTCCAGGGTCACACAGCATATTAGTAGACCAGTTGGAAATTTTGATTTTGTCTCTGGTACTCTGTCTACAACCCTTGATGCTGGCGTGAAGAAATGCATTGTGTCATTTCAGGGGCAGATGAATACACACACCACAGGTGCTGCGTGTCAGCCACTGCTTCCAGTGGTTCTTCCCGTTGTCTAGCCACCATTCTGTCCATCCGGGTGGTGGGAAAGATGGTCTTCCCAGGGCTTCTTGCAGGGGGGTGGTGATGGCAGGACAGGAAGGGCTGGGGCTGTCCCTTCCCAAGACACCTTGGCCACTGGGAGCTCACAGGTTGGAGTTACTGAAGGAGACCTCTGGAATGCTGGACTTCCCCTCCAGGTCGCCCCTGCCATGCCATCCTGTCTGTTCCAAGGCTCGGCGTGCTGCCCTTTGCTACGATCCACCCCTTAGCTCCTCCAGAGGGGCGTGTGGTAGAGGCTGCCTCACGGGGCTCCGGCCTTTGCTTTCTTCTTGTCCCGTTTCCCTTGAGGAGCGGCTCCTGCCTGGTTATTTTGCTGACATACAGCTCTGTTCATGTGTCTCTCTTGTCTAGTGGTCCACGGGGTGAGCTCTGGGGCCGCCCTGCCTGGGGTCAGATGTAGGCTGTGTCCCTTCCCGGTTCTGTGATTCCGTCCGCAGAGTGACGTCATGTCTCAGAGCCCCATTCTCCTTACTGGTAAAGTGGACAAGGCATCGTCTACATATCAGCTGCAATTCGTCATACACACGTGGCCAGAATCACGGACTCTTGTCGGAGACGGAGGCCAGGCTGCCAGTCACCCAGGAACACTCTGTGTACCGTGTGTGCTCACACCGGAAGTCCCTAGATGTGCTGAGACACTCGCACAGTAGGAGAGGCAGTAGGAGAGGCCAGTGGAGCATGAACTGGTGGAAGGCTGAGCAAAGTTCGGTTCCCATCTCATACTCCTCCCGGGCACCTGCTCCTGGAGGGAAACATCGGGGAATCACAGGCACTGCTTTAGTAGATCTATCTCCGTCTTTTTGCTGAATGCGTTGCTAACTTCGCTAAGAGTGCACCCGATACACTCCCATTATATCCACATTTACCTATTATCTATCCACTGAAATAATTTCTGTTCTCGTGTGAGCTGCCTTTTCTTGCCTTTGCTCTTGCTCTCTCCTCTGCCCTGAACGTTCTCTCGACCCTCCCCTTGACTTTTTATTTTTTACCATAAATACCTAGCACAAGATGTCTCTGCCTCTTGGTGTCCTGCATAGACCAGCCAGAACTGAGCATTCTGGGCCTGATGGGGACTTTTTATGGTCCCCCCATGGTCTGCCTTGGTTTGTGCATTTTTCTTAGCCTCCTCTGGAGAATAAGGAGGCAGAGTCCTGGGTTTCTCCTTCTTGGCCACACACAGTGCCCAGAACTTGGTGAGTCCTCACCGGTGTCGATTGGATGACTGGATTTGGGATTTGCAGCCATGGCAGGAAGCAGAGTGCGTGCCTATGTGTGTGTATGGGCACGTGCTGTGCACACACATGTGTGCCCACATTTTGGTCCATCAGCCTGGTGTACCTATCTTCGCTGGGTTTCTGAAAAAAAGTGCCTGCTTTAATTTTTAATTAGAAATCAGAGTGGTGACAGAATGGGCCAACCCTGCAGCTGGAGGTTTTTCTCAATGCTAGACTTCTCCTTAACTAGCGTTCTTGGTCCAGGGTGGTGTCTGCTGGGGCTGGACACCGCCGCTCACACTGGCGGGGGTGTCTTAATGCCCACAAGACGATCATGTAATTGTTGGGTGATGGGGCATCAGGATTTTGCCTATGCTGTAGTCTTTCCTGGGAGTTAAGAAAACCTTCGAGGAAGAGACACCGGAGATGGCCGGGTCTATACCTGAGGAGCTGTGAGTCTCTCCCATCTTTTGGACGAGATGGGGTCCCACCCTCTGGGAGCCTTGGCCTCTGTCAAATGAGATTAGCCTGTTCTCCCAGGCTGGGGTGCGTGGAGCACATTCGTTGTGGGTAAAATGATCCGTGCAGACTGTGTCAGGTGGGGAGTCATTACCCAGGCATCAGGGCGGAGCAGGGAGCCTCACCTGCTGGTGGAGATCCGCCCCTGAGCTTCTGGGCTCCAGAAAGGGCCCAGGCAGGTGTGGGGATGCCACCTGGGTCCTTGTGGCCTCCAGGTAGGGCACCTCCTGGCAGGGGTTGGCCTGAATACCGCACACGTGGTGGGGTGGGCTGTGGACACTCCGGGGACATACATGGATGCCCGAGTGTTTCTTAGGAAGCTTTTAAAGTGCGGTTCAGTACTTGGGTCAGTACAGGACACCCTGGATGGAGCCCACAGTCCCTCAGGCCAGACGGCCATGGGGCCCCCACGGGCGTGCTGTGTGACACAGAGAAATTACTTCTTAACTGCTTTGTGCCTGCTTTTCCTCTTCTGGAAAGCAGGGGTAGCATCTGTACCCCCCACAATGGTCACTGAGAAGATGAAGGAGACAGTACAGGTCCGGGGCACCTGGGTGACTCAGTCGGTTAAGTATCTGCCTTTGGCTCAGGACCCTGGGATTGAGTCCTGCATCAGGCTCCCTGCTCAGCAGGGAGTCCGCTCCTGCCTCTCCCCCCTCATGCTCTCTCTCTCAAATAAATAAATAAATAAATAAATAAAATCTTAAAAAAAAAAAAAAAAGAAAGGAGACAGTATAGGTCCATACATTCCTTATTGACAATTCTGAATTTCAGAAAGTGTGCAACCTGAATTTTTTTTGTTTTGTTTTTTGTTTTTTTGGTAGCTCATTTGGCAGCAAAACTTGACCTGGCTGATGTGAAGCTATTTATAGTCTTTATTTAAGTCAGGTTGGTGAGTATCTCCCTGTTTTGCTGCTGATACATCAATATGCTTGATTGCTTCTGAGGTGTTCCCAGATACTCAGGAAATGCACTGTGTTACCTTTCTAGAACCTGAAAAAGTCTGAATTCGGGAACACATCGGGCTTCGAGGGCTTAGGGTAGGGGTCGTGGTCGGGCATATGCAAGGCGTCTGGGGGGAGTCCCACCGTCCTGCTCAGGAGATGTTAGGTAGAGCTGTCCTTCAGCCCTTCCGAACTGCCTTTTCCTTCCTCTCGCTCTGGGCTGCGCGCGCTGGGGCCCTTCATCTGCTTTTAAGCTGTCCCTGCTTGGCCTGTGCATGCATGCACACCCCCCCATCACCCCCCACCCCCGGTGCCCTTCCCCCCAGGCAGGAGGCGGGGTGCTCCGTCACAAGTTGATCTGTGCTTGGGGCATGGAGGAAGGGCCAAGCCCGGCCCGGCCCTGGGGTATCGGCCGTGGGATCGATGCCCATGGTTTGTGTCTGTTTCAGAGGTGGCTGCTGCCAGGTCTGTCGCTTCCTGCAAGGGCAGGGCTCCGCGTTGTCCTTCTGCCTCTCCAGGGGCAGTCATGCTTGTGTTGGAGGGACGCTGCCTGGTGCCCGCTGACACCGTTTCTCTGCTCCCCCTGCGTGGCCGGGCCCAGCTAGTGAGGGATGTGTGGCCTTCCTGGTCCTGGGAATCTTGTTGGCTCTGACACCATCTTCTAGAGGGGCTGTGGGGTGTGGGACTGCATCTGCCTGAAAGGAAGGCAGTTAGGAAAATTGGAGGTGAGCCTCCCTTTATTTATATATTTATTGGTGGACTCCCCCACCCCCATTAAGACATCCCTTTTGAGATGCTTGCCTCCCAGTGTTTCTGGCCTGACTCCCTAAGGGAATCGGACACTCTCATCCGGGCAGTGGCTCCGTCCATGTCCTCTAGGGGTATTTCTATTCATGCCACACCAACATTTTAGAGTCCTCCCCCCCCCCCCCAAAGGTGCTTTAATGTCTTGCCTCAAGCCCGCATTTCAGCTAGCTGTTCTTTATCTTTTCTGTTTGGATTGTAAAACTCTGCAATTAAGAAAATCCCTGCCTCAGATTAACTGTAGCCTGCATGGGCTCACAAGGAGGCAGCGTGCCATTTGCCATTTCCCTCTGTTTTCTACCTTTCAGGGCCGAGGGAGCTGGGGAGCACTAGGGGAAAGTAGGTCTCAGACAGAGGAGTACCCTTGTTGGGGATGGCACAGGGGCAGAAGTGAGGCAGGACTGGACTTCAGGGCCCCTGGCTCTGTGTCCCTGGGCCTCCCACAGGCCTCTGACAGAGGCTCTCGGCAGGTGGTCAGACGGGTAGGGACGGTCACCGGTGGCTTGCAAAGTGGGCAGATCCCTGCTCCCACCGTTCCTGGGCCATGGCCCTGTGGGGTCTGGTGCCTCGCCGGGCCCACTGCCTGAGCTTGACAAGTACAGACGCAATTGGCTTTCTTTTCGAGGAGTGTTTTTCTTTTCTTTTTTTGTTTTTTGTTGTTGTGATCTGTGGGCGTCTGCACTGGTGTCTTACAGGTTGTGTGAGGGTCAGAGGCTGGGCCAACACTGATGTCAGCCAGTCGATGACACCTACTATGTGCCATGTGCCCTGTCGGGTGGCCGCACTTCCCCCATGCTGCTGAGAGTGACTGGAGCAGTCACCGTCTGCATTTTGGGGCTCCCACCATCATGGGGGAGGCATCCAGCTCCGGGGTGAGCCTATTCTCTTCTTGTGGCCACTGCCTGAATTTAGGTGAGCAGGCAGGTCGCGCTTACCCCGGGTGCCTCCACCCCTTCCCATCCCCGTTGTCTGCAGAGTCTGCCTGTGGCCGTGGCACTTTGCCTTTACAGAGCGTTTCACAGCCATGTTGTCCTCTGACTCTCACTGCAGTCCTGCAAGGTAATCAGAGCCCGATGAGTGGAAACTGAGGCTCAGAGCAGGTGGGAGCTGGCTAGGGCCTAGCAGCAGGGAAGCAGGACCAGCCTGTGACATGGCCCATGTGGGGGTGGTTCTTTTCTGAGTCCTTCTAGTAAGAGTGAAATTTGGGGCTGTCTGAGAGGCTTCTAGGTCCGGCTCTTGCCTCCTGGGCCCAGATGCTCCTGGATCTCCCCAGCCAGGCCACATGCTCTGAGCTGTCTGCTAGGCTTCGGGCAACCGTCCTCCTGAGTCTGAAAGAAGGAGATGTTCTGCCCATTGGGTGTGATGGCCTGGGCCTCTAGGGAAGCCCGTGTGTGAGAGAGGGTAGATTTGACACCATTCTTTACTCTTCCTGCCTCATTCCCTGTGCTTACTGAGGGCTACCATTTGAGGGCTGGGGCCGGCACTAAGGTAAAACCCTTCCCAGACATCATCCCCTTCAATCTTCAAGTCTGGGAGGAAGGCGTCTATTGTTAGTGTCTTCTTGTTACAAGTGAGGTTTGTGGCTCAGAGAGGGGAGTTTATTTTCCCTAGGTCACACGGCATGTATGCAGCAGAGTCGAGACTCAGCCCGAGTCCATGCACTTAACCTCCATTTCTTCTTTCCTCCTGGGTGGCCTGGTGCTTGTTGGGGGCAGGGCTGGGGGCGCCTGCAGGATGTGGGATCTGCAGGCACTGGTGAGTTAGCAAAGGAGCTGTTTCCCCAGGCACCCCCCCACCCCCCTCCGCCCCATACCGGGGCTACCTCAGGCGGCTCTGAGTCTCCTGCCACCCAACTGTGTCTTGGCTGGCCTGCCAGCCTGGGAGGACTCCAGAATTGCACACTCAGCTCCCACTGAGAGCTGGCCCATAGGTTGTGGCCAGTTGAACCATCTACTCCTACCACCTGTGGTCCTCACTTTCCAAGTCTGTGAAATGGGAAAGGGTCCTTGCCTATTTCCTCCCCAGCTTTGGGCTGTGGGGTATTGAGGCCTTTGAGAGCTACCGTGTGGGAAAGGGCTGCCCTCCTGGGTCTGTGGCTTTTGTACTCCTGGGAACTGTCGGCAGCCACAGGCCCCCTGTGCACTGGAAGTGCTCCATACGTGGGATTTTGTCCTATTCCATGCAACCCCCCACCATGTGCCTCCCAGCTTCTCCCCAGGAGACCTTCCAGAGGGAAGCCTGCAGTCTGCAGAGCAGGCAGGGCCATACATTTGGCAGGGGCAGGAGCCTGCAGCTTTGAGCCCAGCAGACTCCTTTGTGAGCCCGCTTGGCCGGTGCCACCCCATGACATCAGCTCGGGCTCCTCAGCCCTCTGAGCCTCCGTTTCCACATCTGTGGCTTGGGGATAACCGTTGTACTTACCAGGGTGTTGCTGTGAAAATCAGATAGAGTAGGCGTTTGGAAAATACTGTCAGATGGCGTCAGAAGCCTTCTGGAGGTTCCCCTCATCCTGGTCAGTTGCTCCTTACACCCTGTTTAATTTCCTTGATTCAGTTTTTCTAGTTCCCCGTCTCCACACTAGGGATTCGGGGTGGGTAAGAAACTGAAAGCTACACAAAGACTAGTGGTCGTCTGGTGGTGTCCCCGACCCTCTGTGTGAGCACCCTCTCGGGCCTCCGTGCCCACGTGGTCACACGGAAACAGCACAAACTCGTATGCACTTTGTTCCGCTCTGGGCAGTACAGGCGCCGTCTCTACTGTCATCAGCACGACCCTTCTGTGAGGCTGCTATTGTTTCCCATTTGACAGAGGGGGAGGTGAAGGCTCAGTGCTAGTGAGCGGTGGAGCTGGGATTTGAACCCAGCCTGGCTCATTTCCCTGTGGGACTGAGCACAGAGGGTAGCTGGCTGGCCGGGAGGCCGCCGGAAGGGAAGGTCAGGTCAGCATTGACCGTGGAGCCCCGGAGTGGCCCTGGCTCATGCTCACCCTGGCATCGTGCACCCCCCCTGCCTTTTTTCCCCTCAGCCCCCCAGCTCCCCTTCCTTGGCCTTTTGCTCCCCCTCCTCAATTGCCCTAATGACTTAGCCCAGGTGGCAAGTTGCGTGGAAAAAGTACTCCAGGGAAATAAGAGTCCTTGCTACCAGCCTGGGCCTCAGGTGTGTGCACAGCGGCCCTCCCTGGGGGCCTGGTGAGCTGCGCCTCCCCCACCTCCAGCTGTTAGGAACTGGAGAGCTGTGTGTACCGTGTGCCTGTGTGTGGTATATATGACTGCGTGACGTGCGACTGTGCAGAATTGTGTGTGTGTGTGTAATGCTGTGCGTGTGTGCGTGCGTGGTAACCGCGGTGTGTGCGGGCGTCTGTGTGTTTATGTGTGTGCTGGAGGTGGGTGGTGACGGGCGAGGGGGACGTGTGGACGGTGTGGGGCTGGGGGTGGTGGGGGCTAGCATTACCTTCTTTGCCGGTTAAAGCTGTCTTTGTAGACCAGAGTTACACACATGTTTAGATAATTAGAACAAAAGCCAAAAGAACAATTCCATTCAAAGGGATGAAGCTGGGAGGTGGGGGCCCACCAGGATCTGGGGGGTCGAGTTCTGGCTCCCCAGTTCTCTGCGGCCTTCACTGCGTTTTGATCGCGCTATTTAGAAAATCCCTTTGTTGTAGGATAAACTGACATTGGCTGGCGAGTTTCTGCTGTGAAGTTCGCTGTGTTCGGGGGCCCACTCGGGACAGCCAGGCCATGAGGAGCTGATTAAATGAGCTAATTTTCATTTGTTCAGCGGTTACAGATGCAGAGGCCTTTCCATGCCCTTTTCCTGGGTTTTATTTATTTATTAATTTTTTTTTTTTCTGGAAAGAGAAAGACCTTCAGGACTCCCCTTTTCTCTTCCCATCCCCCCTTAAAAATAAACATATGAAAACATTTTTAACAAGAACTTGGGCTGGGAAGGCCAGGCTCTGATTTGGGCGTAGTGGCTAGAGGTGCCATTGGGGGGCTCCCCAAGCCTGTGAGCCGGGGCAGGGCGGCTAGTCCTGGGCCGCCTGCTGCTGCTGAGAGCGAGGAGCTGAGCCGGATGAGGGGCAGAGAGGTTTGTTGGAAGCAGCCACAGACATCAGTCCCATCTCGGGCCTTTGCACGTGCTGTGCTGCTGCTTGGTTCTTTCTTCGCATCCCTGCTTTGTTCCCTTGGCTGATTCTCGAGGTTGCTTGTTCTACAAAGCCCCATTCCCCCCTGGCCCATGGGCTTCTCCAGTCACAAGGATCACAGATGCAGGACCTTTGCGTCTCACATGAGGCCTCTGTAGGGCAAGAGCGGGGCCTGCCTCTTCTCTCGCACCCCCAGCTCCAGAGTGCCTGGTGGGTCAGAAGCTTGTCATCGATTTCTGTCCAGTGACCTAATGATCAGATGAATGAATGAGTGAATGAGTAAACAGGTGGATGACGTCTGCACTCCCTCAACTCTACTAGACCCCAGGCTCTGGATGTCAGGACCCAGATCTCCAGTTATCATGGGTCCCTGGGCCACCTCCTCACCCCTGCGTCTCTCTTCCTCACTGATGTGCGGTGAGGATTCAGTGTTGAGGGCTAGATCCCCAAAGTGAACATTGTGGGAGCTGGGAGCTCATGCTCACCTGGCCCAGGGTGAGCCTGAGCCCCGGGGCCAGGACACAGCTCAGGCCCAGCGCCACTGGAAATGTGACTGAAGGCCTGGTGGAGGGAAGCGGCGGGGGGGGGGGGGAATTGCTCCGTGAGCTGGCTTTTTACATACAGGCTAGCAGGCGTTGCAGGATAATGTGCCAACAATGAGGGGTGCTTCGAGCACAGAATGGAGGGACTGTGTGCCTGCCTCCAGTTGCCACCCCCCAATCTTGCCGACGCTGCCTGGCCCCCTCCCTGCTCTTTCCTTTTGAACACCACCTTTTGCTGGGTTGGGGCACCTTTTAGAAGCAGTGGGGTTTCCCCTGAAGCTGTGCAGTGGCTGTGGTCCGGCCAGTTTCCGAGGCCTGGTTTCCATTTGCTGAGAGCTCCTTCCCGCAGACAGCACCCCACCCACCCCACCCAGGGGCCTCTGAGTGGCTGTCCCCCACCCTGTCCTGGCAGCCCTGGAGCGTCTCTCTGTGTTCCTTCTTTAACCCTGACCTTGGGGACAGGGAGAGGAGCAGTGCTGTCCCAGGCCCCCCTCTCTGCAAGAATCCCAGAGCTGGCAGGGGAGTCTGAGCTTCCCGGGCGCCCCTGGGGCCTGGGGCCCTCAACTGGGTCAACATCTGGCCGAGTGGCCGAGCCTTTGGCCTCCTCTGCCTCCTCCTCCCCACCCTCCCTGAGGCCCTTCCTCTCCCCACTTGCTGGAGGCCCCGCCAAGCGCCGCGGCGGGAGCAGCACACTTTCGACCCGTCCTTTCCCGGCTGAGGCCGAGGGTGGGGATGCGTCCTGGGGCTGAGGTCACCGGTGGGGCAGTGGGAAGCGCCTCTCCAGCCTCGGCTGCCCCACTGCTGGGTGCCGGGAACAAGGGCATCGACCGACTTGTCCTGGGGTGCCCTGGTGAGCAGGGGGAGAGGTAAGCGGAGGGGCGGGGTTGGAGGGGAAGAATGAATAAAACAGGCCAGTTGGTGTCTGCGCTGACCGCCAAGAGTCCCATTAGAGGCTCCAGCTCGTTGGGAAGTGGAATGTTCGCTCAGAGTGGAATCTAATCCAGAAGGAAGGAAACTGTTTTCCTGGAGTGGGAGAGAAAAAGTGAGGGCCTAGGAGGCATTGGTGGTGGGGTGTCAGATCCATGTGGGGGCTGGGGGGCTCCTTGGGGAGCACCCTGCTTTCTGAGTCTGGCGCTGCTCTCCCTGTGTTCCCCTGCTCTTCTCCCAGTGCCCCTTCCCCCCAACTCGGTGGCCTCCTGGCCTCTCTGTCTCCTGTGAGGAGGCCTGGCTTATATCTCTCATGACGGTCTGTGTGCCCCTTAGGCTGGTGCGACCCCTAGGTGCCTTGGCTCCCCCCTCCAACCCTCATGTCTGCCCCCCTTCTCTTGCACCATAGTTTCTGGCCGGGAGCAGGGAGGCTGCCGGAGCGCTGGCTTCTGGGCCCAACCTTGCCACCCACAAAGCCAGCGTGGCCCCGAGCCATCACCTCCCAGGCTCTGGTCTCCTCGCCAGCACAGAGAGGACATGCCAAGAGCGCAGGGAGACGGGTCTCTGGACTATTGATCCCCGGACCACGACTCCTGATGGATTCCGGGGGGCCCCGTGGGGTGGGGGGACCTCGGCGGTAAGCGGGTGGGTGTCGAGGCCAGCCACTTGTTCCCTTCAGGAAGGAACTGGTGAGTTTCTTTCTGTTTATGTCGTAACCAGGCTACCGAGGTGGCAAACGGGTTCTGCAGTTACACAGCGTTTCAGAAGCAAATTGATAGGATAACGTGTTATTATTGGCTACTGGGTTAATAGCTGTCTTGGCAGGAGTACCAATCCTGCGTGGTGTTGCTGGCACGGGTGTGAGAATGGCGCCATGGGGTAGAGGGGAATGGTGGGTGCATTTTGCACCGAGCAGCAGACTGGGGAGGACCCCAGGGGCACTGCTTTCAGACCGCTCAGCCCCGATGAGCTGTTGCCGAAACCAAGATCAGAGAGGTTGAGAGACCAGCATCAGGTCGCACAGTGAGTCAATGTGGGGTTGGACTTGAGGTCCCCATGGGAATGAATAGCTTGGCCAGTGATCTCTGAGGGCAGGACAAGTGCCTTCTCCCTCAGCATTGTGTTGGCATTTCGGAAAATGGAGGTTTGGAACGTACCCAAGTTAGCTGCTCGAGCTTCAGGGCTTTGCCTCTGCTCGTCCCCCTGCCTGGAATGCTCTTCCTCCAGATCCCCCCTTGGCTTGTCTCCTTGCTTGCTTCGGCTCTCTGCTCAGCTATCACCTTGTCACCTGTCCAGAGCGGCGCCTCAGCCATCCCGCCCCACGGTTCTCCATAGTGCTGCCTGACCTCTGTAGACGAGTAACGGCTTCAGTACCAGCTCCTCTCGTACACTGTAGGCTCTCTGAGGGCAAGGACTTTGTTATGCTTTTTGACCCTGTCCCCAGAGCCTGGACCCGGGCTGGTAGAGTGGGCACTTGTAATACTTGTGGCAGGAATAAGCAAATGTAAATTGCAGTGTCATTTAAAACGATGGCTGCCATGTAACAGATGACTGTTTCTCCTTCCTCTTGGAGGACAGTGGGTGTTGGGGGATCCTGTTATTCCTGTCCCTAAGAGGGGGTCCGCAGCTCCTCCCTTAGGGCTCGTGTTGACAATTTTCTCTTGCTAAGAAAGCTTCGAAGGGAATGAGTTCCCCGCTACCAGAGGGACCCTACCTTTCTTGTAGAGGGGATTTCAGTCCTGGGTGCAGAGGTGAATTGTGTCCCCTTGCAGGCTTTTCTATTTGTGGGCTCTGTCATGGGCTCAGTGGTAAGACGGGGGTGGGGAGGGGAGTTCGGCTATCGCTATCAGATGACATTAGTGGCTTTTGTTCCAGACCCAGGGAATGGTAGTGTGGGGATGTGGGAAATTAAGAATACTCATGGGAAGGGCAAACTGGGAGTGGGAATGGTGAGCCCTGCAGTGAACCAGGGGTCTTCCTACTGGCCTTTGCTCTTGCTGCCCCAGGTCTGGAAGTGACACGCAGTGATATGTTCATTGAGTATTTCCCATGTACCTGGCGCTGGGCCGAAGTGCTTAACCTGGATTATCTGATGCCATCCTCACCACAACCAGAGGAAGCCGGGAGAAGTTCAGAAACATGACTGAGGTCACACAGCTGGTCGGTGGTGGAGCTGAGACGTGGACCCAGGCTCTCTTGGTTCTGGAGCATTCCTGGACGTGGTCCTGATGCTCCTAGAACGGGAGCTCCGTGGAGCAGGGCTTTGTTGGTTGTGTTCGCTGCCCCAGCATGTGGGGAGAGCCTGGCAGAGAGGAGGCGCTCAGGAAATATTTGGAGAATGGATGAACGAATGCAGGGAGTTTCCTAAGATCAGTGGGGCGTGATCACTTATAACTGTTGGCCAACCAGGGCAATGGTGGCCGGGAAGGGGTGACACCCACATGGGCTTGGCTGGTCTGACTTCCTCCCAGAAGGACTTACGAGGGCGCCTGCTTGGCTGTGGGTTCCTAGTGGGAGGGCACACTTGTTTGTAGGTGCTGGGTGGTTCGTGGGAAGGTCTTGGAGGTCCCTGGTAGGAAGACACGCATGCACATTCATGCACGTGTGGGTATGTGTGTGGATGGCTGTGTGCACGCATACCCGCTCACACCCAGCCTCAGCCTCCAATGTGTTGTGTGGAGAGGCCACCGTCGGAGGGGTTGTACCAGACAAAAATGCACCCCCCACATTGCTGGGTCTGTACCTTCAAGAACATGGAATCTCAGCCTATTATCTTATTAAATCTAGCCATTTGTTCTGCTCTGGTCTGGTCTATTTAAGGAGGCCCCCCACCCCAATTCTTCCCTCTTCTCTACTGCTGGGGTCTCCTTTGTTTTAATGCCCTTTCTCCAGGGATTCAGGCTGAGGCAGGGTAGCTGAGCTCTGCCTCCATCCCTGCACCCCCCGCCCCTCCCCATACCTTGCTCTCTCCCCAGTTCCAAGAGGTTCTTTCAAATTAAAGAATGACCGATGCGTGCTGCACTGACGACTGGACTAATTGCGTTCTGCCACCATGTGCAGACCCCCGGGGACCTCGGTAACACTGGACAGGCTCTGCAGGGGGCGGCCCTTCTTGGCCAGGTTGTCAGGCTAGTGGTCAAGCTCATTAACTCCTTGGCTTCCAGCTGGAACCTCTACCCCACCAACCCCTGGCTTCTGCCTGACAGGAGCCTACTGGCGTCGGTCCTCGTACCTTCTAATTCTTCTTCTTTTAAAGATTTTATGTATGTATGTATGTATGTACGTATGTATGTAGAAAGTGGGGTGAGGGGGCAGAGGCGAGGAAGGAGAGAGAATCCCAAGCAGACTCCATGCTGAGTGTGGAGCCCAATGTGGGGCTCGATCTCACGACACTTAGATTGTGACCTGAGCCAAAATCAAGAGTTGGAGGCTTACTCAATTGAGCCCCACAGGCGCCCCTCCTTGTACCTTCTTTGTGATTAGCTTCGTCATTCATCCATCCTTCCGTCCATCCATCTGTCCGTCTGTCTGAGCATCATTCATTTATTCATGCCATGGTTACCAGGTGCTTCTTCTAGGCCAAGAGCTGGAAGACACTCTTTCATCCATTTGTTCATTATTCAATCATCCAGCAGATCGTTGTCACCAGGCACCTTGTGGGGGCTCCCAGGGATCCAGAAATGTGAGGCTTTTTAGAATTGTGTCCAGGCACTTCTAAGCCAAGAGCGTCCTATTAACATCCTTGGAAGACGAACAGTGGTGTGAGAAGTGCTGTTCAGGCGTAGTGCTGGGTGAAGCAGTAGAGGGATCAGTCCATTCGTAGCCAGCACCCAGCAGGTGACCTGGCTGAAATTCTTGTCATTGGTTCATTCTATCATGGGACCTACTCTGTGAGATGAGCTCGTACCCAGCCCTGCTGGGGACAGTGGCTCCTGGCAGGCAGTGGGCCTAACATTACCCTCGGGGATGCCGCTCGCCCGAGCTGGGCTGGAGGCAATGTCCCCCCCTTTCCGGATGCCCCCGGGAGGAGGATGTCATCGCCCGCACAGGGATGTATCGTGTGCAGGATCCTGGGTGATTGATCACTTTCCAACAGCGTGGTCTCTCTCAGTTCATACTTCTGTATTATGTCAATCTTCTCAGACTCCTTGGGAGAGGTGTGTGTGGTGGTGGTGGGATTCCCATAAATCCAGCGATGAGATTGACGAATCAGGCAGCTAGATCCTGCCGGCTCTGCAGGATTCTGCCTTGGGGCAAGTCCCCTCCTCAGATGTCAAGGGCTCCGTGTCCCTCCCATGCACAGTGAGTGGTCCTCTGGGCAGGCCTCAGGTCTGTTTTAGCAGTCTGAGCCTCAGCTTCCTCATCTGTAAAATGCGTCTAGTGAAAGGATTACATGCGGTTTACATGCATTAATACAAGCAAAACATTTGTGACCAACCAACACTTTAACGAACTAAATAATTAACATAAAAATTAGCGTGGCATATAGTAAGTGCTCAGTAAATAGAGTTTATGTTGATGATCTTTAAGTCTGTGTAGAGAGTAGGCACGGCGTGGAGCCCGATGAAGGCCTGGTTTCCACATGAGGAGGTGGTGGCCCATGCGGTCTAAGAAAGTAGAGGTGGGGGGCAGGGACAGTGCAGGGGCACCTAGAGAAGGGTCGGTGAGGCTGAGAAGGAACCAGGGGACTACACACCCCAGTTGTGATGTCTAGGACTTCGGGTGCTCTCTCCACATTTGGAAACTCCCCCGGGGGGAACTCCCCCAGGCCACAGCCACCTCTGGGGGGTGCCAGCCCTGCGACGGGGGAGGGGGGGGCTCCTCCTTCTCACTGTGGTCCTAGGCCAGGTGGCCACCTCCCCACAGCTGGGCCTCTGGAGCCTTCCTCGGGCCTTGACAGCTTGCTTTAATCTCCCTCTCACCACAGGCGGGGCTGGGGCAGCCTTCAGTCATCGAGGCTCGAAAGCTGTGTAACAAAACCCAGGATGGCAATTTTTCTGGAGGCTGAAACAGCAAAATCCAGGGAAAATTGAAATTTTCTCTCCTGAGTCGTAGATGTGGATGAGTATAGAGGGTGAGTGGGACCTGCAGAGTGGCTGTGAAGCTGGCACTGGCACATCTGCAGGAGTCCTAGGGCTCTCCCCTCCCCGCGGGGCTCAGGCCACCTCCCTCCCTCTGCCTGCCACCGCCCCCGAGGCTCACCCCTGCAGGGGAGAAACAGACACACAGCCAGGCAGTCCTGTGTGAAGCGTGGGCCTGGGCCCCTCTCGGGGATTCACAGCCCGACCTCAGGTGGTTCAAGCAACTTTTTTTTTAAAGTAATTTTGTGTATTTTGATGGATGTTACAGAAACATCATAGCCATCATTTCGTCAAGACGGTTATTCAGGATTATGCGTGGGAATGTAGTATGATCAGGTCCCAGGCAAATGAAAGGCAAAGCTGAGTGTATGTGTCAGGCACAGGTCTTGAAGGGGGCCTCTCGGTGACCGGAGCCTGGCAAGCTTGCCCCAGCGAGGGGCTGGACAGACTCCACTTCCAGGGCAGTGCCACCCCCCCTCATCCCAGAGCCTGAGGCCAGGACTTGGGTGCAGGTTCCGTGATGGGGAGGTGCTCCCAGGAGGGGGTTGGGAGGGGTGGAGAGAGGGAGACGGGGAAGGGGGAAAGGTCCACACTGGGGAGGAGTCCAGGTCGCTGCTGCGGACCCCAGGCTTACGTCCCCTGGGCTCTCTATGCATGTGCCGGCTGACCCTGGCTCCGGTCCCCCTTCGGTAGAGGGCCACCCCGGGGTGGGTGGCATCAGCTCCCTGCTCCCGGGCTGAGTGGGAGTGAGGTGGAGACATGAGGTGGGAGCTTGGGGTGAACTTCAGGCCTGGGGCTCCAAGCATCCGTCGCGGCTGCAGAGGCAACTGGGTGCCAGTGCTGTGCTGCTACGCGTCGTCCCTCCAGCCCTCAGTGTTCTCCTCTGTAAAATGGAGCCAAGCTCATAACGGTCTCAGTTCGTTGCCAAGAGGATAGCTGGCACCTGTCGGTACAGAGAGTGCATGCTTTGGAGGGGAATCTCTGTTCTCCCAGATGCTGGGAGGCCCCTCACTTCTTCAGTGCCGGGGCCTGGCCCCTCGGGCTGGGCCTTGGACGATCTGACTGAGCTTCGGCAGCAGGTCTGTGCTTCCAGGTTGGGCCGTGTGCACGCCTTGTCCGTGGAGGTGTCTGGGCTGAGAGTGCGGACACGGCCCAACCATCCTCTGGGGATTCTCGGCGGGGCATCCAGCCTGGGCTCTGCATGAAGCTGTCTCCATGGGGGGAATGTTCATGCTCCCGAGCCTGGGTCACCTGCTCTGTTTCTGTCCCACAGGTAGGATGATTCATGCACACGCAGCCCCCTGTGCTAAGAGCACAGACGCTAAGGTCAGGTGAGCCATATTCAAAGCCCAGCTCGGCCATATCTGATCTGTAAGACCCTCGACATGTCAATTAATTTCTGTAAGCCTCGGTTTTTCTCATCTGCAAAATGGGTTTGACAGTAATGACTTGTCAGACTATGTGAATATTAAATGAGACAGCATGTGGCATGGAGCAAATACTCGAGAAATATTTAGCATATAACGTATGTCATTTATTATCCAATTTTATGTGCACATATAGCATATATGTACATACATAAGATGCAACGTACATATTAATTTTTTTTCAATGTCTTCTCTAAGCTCCAAGTTCTCAGAGGCACCACGTGGTTTTCTCTGATACTGGGTTTCGTGAAAATTATAATTGGAATTTGGTCATCTGTTCATTTCCTTGCTCATTCTTTACCTTCACTGAGCCAGCTCTTCCTGTGTCCACACCCCCAGGGAGAAAGTCGCATATATCAGCTGCATTCTGGAAAGGAGGCAAGGGGAGCCAAGGCCGAGGGTTTTCCCAAGGTCACACAGCGGCAGGGGGGCTGAAAGTAGCCCCAGGACTAGGGTGCTGGTCCAGCGCTGGTCCATCCCGCTGTGAGGGGCCCTGGGCCAGTCTCCTGGGCTGTGGCCAGACCAGGAGGGGACGGTGGCAGCCCCTGTGTTGTGAGTTCTGATTCTCGCAGGGGCCCTCCTCAGGGAGCGCTGACTTGCAGAGGCCTCCTGAACCTGGCTCACGCCCCGCCCACATGCCCTGACCGTGACCTCCCCCTGGCACCTGCCTGGGTTGCTGTGAGCCCGAGAGCCGAGTGGTGGTCTCTGGGGCCCGGGGGCAAGGCCTGAGGGGTGGAGGGCTGCCGAGGCAGGGCTGCTCTAGCAGTAGGCTCCTAGGACAGATGTTTTCCCAGCCGCCACTCCCAGGTACTTTCTCTCACACCTGCTCCCGGAGGAGCTGAGGCTGGGTTCACTGTGACATCCCCCAGGGCCTGGGGGGCCCGGCTCCCTAGGTGAGGACCTGGCTGTCACGGGGGCGAGGGGCATGGCACACCTGGCCCCTCCCGGGTTCTACATTATATAGAACCTCAGAAGATTCTGAGGGATTTGGGGGAGGAGAGAAGGGGTTGAAAGTTTGCTTATCCTCACTCTGCCTGATCAGGTTCTGCTTGGTCTGCTGTCAGAGGGCTGGCTGTGGACATGGCATGTGGGTTCCAAGTCGAAAGACCTTAGTTTAGAGCCCCCAAGTAACTGGGGGCGGTGGTGGGAGGGAGTGGAGACTTGCCCTGGGTCAGATGAACAGAACCCCCCTGGGGCTACCTTGTTCACCCCCTTGGCTCTCAGGGCTTCAGCTGCACGCGCTCTGAGAGGGAAGCCTTAGAGTGACCCTGTGATGAAGTCTTTCACGCTCACTCGGACACTGGGGTGCCAGTCCTTTATCGGCCCCGGCCATGCGTTCTGCGAGATCTGAGTATTCCTGGTGCTGTGATTTACCTAGGATTTTCTTTTGAGTCAGTTCTGTTTCCATACTTCAATTAATTCATTTATTTCATTCTGCAAATGGAAAATCAGTATCCTTTGCTGTATGCAGATGGTAACCTTAAAAATCAATTAAAAACAAACCTAAGGAAAAAGGCCCGCACTCATGCAGTTCCAGCTGGGAGCCGTGAGGTCTGGAGGTCTCTGAGCCTGGGGTCTGTTCTCTTTCCTTGCTGGAATGTTAGGAGTTAAAGACAGCCAACTTGGCTGCCCCCTAAAGTCATCGTGGGTCCCAGCAATGGGGCATTTCCCATGTGTTGGGAACATGGGTCAGTGGAGATCCTACTGCTTCCACGAAGCCCGATTTGTGTGTCCCCGTGTCTTCCAACGTGGCGCCTCCTCTGTGCTCGCTCTTTCCTGATCCTGCCCAGGACTGAGCCAGCTGGCACCCCTGGCGTTCCCCGAGGGAAAGCTCCCTACGGCCCTACAGAGGAGCATGGGCTGTACGTTCTTGTCTATACCCTGCAGACCCCAGGATGTACTGGCCTGCCTTCTTCTTAGACCCCAACAAACATCGGAAGATGAGGACCTGTTAGCCATGCAGGAGACTCCCGCTGGGATGCCTGGGAAGTGGGCAGAGCTGGGTCCTGAGTAACAGGTTGGGTTTGGGGGAGCTGTGACTGGGGGGAGGGGGCAGCCTCGATGACCATGATGGTCCGAACAAAGGCTCAGAGGCCAGGCGAGGCACAGTTGTGGCTTTGAGGGTATTCTGATTAAATGTGGGATAATTCCAGAGCCCCTCCATTAACTGCTGTGCAACTCAGGGTACTTGCTCTCTCTGAGTCTCAAGTATCTGATCTGTAATGTGGGAGAAATCACGGTATTCACCGTATAGGATGGAGGTGAGGATTTAATGAGGTAAAGCTTACAAAGAGCTTGGCACCATGCCAGGCACACACGGAGGGCTCTGCAGTTGCTGGCTCAAATGTGGGGCTGGGACATGGACGTTGGGAGGTAATACCAGCCTGCAGTTCAAAAAGTGGCGTAGACCATATCGCAGGCTGGAAAGGATGCCAGGACACAGGGATGTCCCAAGGACTCAAAATAGGCAGTGATACCAAGAGCCACAATTCAGGGTGAGAAATGGCCCAAAGGCTGTGCCCCAAGGTCAGGGAGAGGTACTGATGGTGATAGAGGGAATCAGGGAGGGCTCCCTGGAGGCAGTGTCATGAAGGAACCAGTGCCTGTTAGCCAGGACAGAGCAGGTTTGGTGAAACAGTATGTGTCACTCACTCCCTCCCCACAGAAGAGAAAGAACACCCATTCCCTTTCAAAGCCTCAGATGGAGACCCAGCTCTCAATGCCACATGCCCTTTTCCCTGAAGTTGGCAGAGGAGATGGCCAAACCTTTCTCAGAAGCATCGGGGACTTCCAGAGCGTAGCTCCGACTTTTACGTAGGGAAGGGAAGAATGCTATCCAAACAAGCTTAATCCCAATCAAAGGATTATTTTCTTACAGAAAAGCTTCACCTATACTTAATAGTTTTAAATTGTTCCGGGTACCAATTAGACTTTTAATTTTGCTGTTCCCTCCGGCGGCTGGAGGATGTGTGTGGTTTGCGTTTAATCAGAGCTGATTTTTTTTTTTAAAGTGGTGGTTCCGGGGGAGGGGAGGAGAGGAGATGAGGATAGTATTTCGGGGTTTCCTCTGGTCCTGCCAGGGTCCGTGTCTCCGGCGCTTCCCGAGTTGGGGGATCTGTGTCGGGGCAGCCGTGGATGTCTCCAGAGTGCCAAACCAAAGTCCCCTCCTGCCAGCCTGAAGGCGGGTCGGGGTTCTGCCGCGGCAGTCCTGCCTGGAGAATCCAACGCCGAGTTAAATATATGGATTATCCCCAAATTTCTGCAGCAATAGGGTGAGTTATTATTGATTCACAGAGCACGACAAAACATCGCTGCATGAATTAGCAAGCAGCTGTTTCTAATTTGAGTTTAGAACGGTACACAGAGGAACTTGTTTCTCTGTTCACTCCTTTCATTTATAATGAATTTTAATCACCGCTACAGGTGAGAAAAATGTAGAAACAAGCTTGTATCTTGTGGAAGAAACAAAGGAGAGACAGATGCTAACAGATTTCCAGTCTGTGATAAAAGGGATGTTTTGGTACACTTTACATGTAATTAGAGCGCAGCTGTTTCCAGTCCCAGGTCCACGAACACGGCCGAATGTGGGCTCTGCCGATCTCCAAAGGGAGTAAAGAAAAACAGTGATTCAACCCCGAAAGCATTTTGCTTTCTCCCGAGTCGAGCAGTGAGCCCTTGCGCTGGCCCTTGGCGGTGCTGTTTTGTGGAAGCTCTCGGAGGTGACTTCACACGACGCTTTCTCCCCACCCCGGGGCGGTGGGAGGAGGGCAGGGTGAAGTCTGGGGTGTGGGGGGGGGGGGGCCAGGCCAGGCGGCTGGTGCAGAAGGCCTTCACGGCCCCTCTGCTAGCTGCAAGTGCCCGTCTTTGGGGAGTGTCTCGTTGGGGCAGACCGGGGGGCTCTTCTTCCCTGGCAGGACCTGATCGTGTCATTCCACACTCGCTAGTTTGATCACAGTTAACTCTCCGGTGAGTTGACGAGGGCTGGCTTTTTCCTTGCCTCTTTTTTTTTTTTCCTGGTCTGTTTAATTTCTGCAATAAAACTCAAACTCAATTGCATTTTCAGTATCGGTGCTGAGTAAATTTGTCTAAGGGATAGAGCATCCGGGCAGGCTGTGCGTTCTGTGACGTCAGAGGCTTCAGGGGGAAAAGCGGAGGCCTCTTTCCCGTCCCATGTGTCCAGCGGTCCTTTGGGGTGGCAGCCCCCGTGGGTGCAGGGCAGTCACACCTCATCCGCCACACCCTCCACTCTGATGCACGCCCTAGCAAGGCTGCTGGGGCCTTAGTCTCTCCATCTGTATGAGGGGGTTGGGCTGACTGCTCTGGAAAGCTCCTTTCTCTGATGTCCTGGGATTGTAAATGGTAGCGCCTTGTGGGCCTTTATGCAGGTCAAGTGTCCTTTGCTTTGAAAACCTGCTTCTATAGGGTTACGTGCTGGCCCTTAACTTAGACGCTCCTGGTCGTTACTCAGGACCCAGGAAGATGGGACAACTCCTTGTCTTGTGTCCATTCAAACCAACAGGGCTGTTGCCTGCCTCTCTCCCTCTCTCTGTCCTGTGACCTTATATTGATTGGGGGGGGGCAGTAGCCAGTGACTATTTTTATTTTCTACATTACAGAGAATTTCTAATATCTAACACCTTACGGATATTCACTTACTTCGTCTGCATAGCATCCCGGTACTTGGGACCATTATTATTCCCATTTTACAGATGGAGAAATAGAGGCAGTCTCCTTCTCCTTTAAGAAAAGGCCCGAAGTGGATGTGGATTTAAAAAGAAAAAACATCAGGAGTTCTCAATTTCTAAATGTTGATGTTTTTACAAAATAACCGATAACTGGGTGGGGTTAACCGATAACTCCGGTGGGAGGACGGCCATGGTGATCTGTGTCCCACTGCTCGGATCATCATTTCTCTCAGTCCAGCTGGCTCAGAGCCCTTGGGCTGGGAGTCCGGCCCCAGCTTTTCCAATTACCATCTGCTTTCTGACATCGGGATGTGACCTAACCTCTCTGTTCTGGTTCCTCACCCGTGGGGTGACCACACAGCGTAGCGTGTAAACCCAGCTACTTGGAGTGCGAGAGAGGGACAGTAAGTGGGTGGGGTGCTGGGCTGCACCCGGGTTACCTGGGTGTGTGCCACGCTGCCTGCTCGTAATAGGGGGAAACCCACCAGCACTACAGCCTCACCGAGCTGCTCAGTGTCAAATGGGATCGTGGGTGTGCAGCCGCTGTGCAGAACTTGAAATGCCACATGATGAGGGCATTTACGATGGATGATACGATGAGGGCGTTTACAATGGATGATACAGTTATACAGCATCTGCCTTCTTTAGCCATCTTTCGTGGAATGCTTACAGCATACACACCGTTGAATGCTTACAGCATAGCGCATTACCCATTTTGTGATCCCCATCCAATGGGTGAGGAAATGGGGGCTCAGAGAGGTGCAGTGACTTGTCCATAGTCGCACAGCCAACGAGTGGCAGCTCAGTCTAAGCAAGCCTGTACTGTTCCCCATGGCTCTGCTGTCTCCCTGTTGCTGACATCTCCCCGCAGTTGACCGAGTCTCTAGGATTATGATTACGCTGGTGGTTTGGGCTCCCGTGAAGGTTTACTAAGGCTTTGATGGCCACTGTTCGCTGTGAGGTGGTATTTCAGCACAGCCCTGAGCTGGCTGGAAAAAGGCATGCCTGGTCATGGCTTTCAGTCTGCAGCCCCTCACAGCCTATGTGCTAAGTGCCCCTTTGAGGGCGGGCAGAGAAGAGGGTCCCACTCTTCACCCTCCAGGACCCACTGGAGAAGCAGCCCCAAGGGCAAGAATACCTTCCCCCTTTTCTCAGTGTTGGGCTGCTGACCTCTGCATGCCTGTCCCCACCCCCATGCTGCCTGCCGGCCCCCCAATGCCCCAACCCATTTAGTTTTTATCCCCAAATTGAAAGAAGGATCCCCCCTTCCCCTCGCTGCGGTCTCACTGGGGCTGCTGAGATCCTATCCACAAAGGCACTCTGAGCTCCCTGGAGGAGGGGAGGGTGAAGATGAGCTGCTATTATCTTTGCTAATAGCATAGTTCTAATTTAAGATTTCAGGTAGAGTCACGTCAGCTTCTGGTAGCCTCCGTGGGGCTCCTTGCCCTACCTCTAAGGAAAGACCCTCCAGCTTCCCTGTCCCCTTCCTTCCCAGGGTGGATTCTTGACTTTTGCAGGGGTTGGGCCTCTATCCCTTACACTGTACCCCCATCCATCCCTTTAGGGAAACCAAATGTCTGCAGGCAGGACTGACTATCGCCCTGATGAAAGGGGCTTTTTGTGTTTTTCTCTTTCAAAGTGCTTTCACGGCTTTCACAGAGCCCCCAGCTGTGTGCTTCAGTTTACTTGCAACTTTAGACAGTGACTGATGGACAGGTTGGGCAGAGAAGAGCATAGCCACCTAAGAAAGCTGAGTGCTTTCTGTACCCCTCAGAGGACCAAGCATACGGAGCAGCCTTGACAAATAAGTGCTCAGTGAAAAAAATACCTAAACCAGCAGCAAGCTGGGATGCCTACTACCTACCGTTCCTCATTCCTGTACCCAGGGCAGACATCACTAATGGATCACAGACTCTTAGAGCTGCAAAGGCTCTCGGAGACCAATTCATCGGATGCCTTCTCTCGAGAGCTGGGGAAGTAAAAACACAAAGTGGGAATGTGCTTGCCTGTGGTTATACAGTGCCAGAATCTGAACCCAGTCCAATATGATCTCATGCTCTATGGCCTGTGGCTCCATGCTCTGGGCTTACAGCCCCACCCTCTGTGCTCAGAAATCTACCCTCTGGCTGGGGCTTTGCCTTCTGGGCTGGCGGTTCCACCCTCTGAGTCATCCTCCCCCCCCCCTTTTAATGAAAGGTAGCACATGTTTGCAGCTGAGTGGTTTGTTTTATTTTATTTTATAGATTTATTTATTTATTTTAGAGAGAGAAGAGAGACAGAGCGAGCACACGTGCAGAGGGTGGGGCGGGGCAGGGGGAGAGGGAGAGAATCTGGAGCAGTCTCCATACTAAGTGTGGAGCCCAACGTGGGGCTCGATCTCATGACCCTGAGATCATGACCTGAGCTGAAATCAAGACTTGGATGCTTAACCCTGTGCCACCCAGGAGCCCCCAGCTGTGTAGTTTATTAACTTGTTTCCTGCTTCTAGAATCACGGGAGTCTGACAGCCTTCTTTCTTTCATCTCTGTCCCATTTGGTACAAGTTGGCTGCGTTTCTGTGATAGCAAGTTCTCAGTAACCTTGTGGGTCTCCGGTGTATGTCATGGGGATCCACTCTATCAGACAAGAGGTTTCTCCATAGATATCTTCTAGATAATCCTATCTTTTCTTTTGGTTTCTACTGAGACGGTTGCAGAGAAATCTCCCCACATTTCCTGGATGCTCTCTGGTTTGATCTAGGGGATCTGTAGGCCACACACTTAATCTTTTCAAAGAGCCTTTCATGGGACTGAATACCCTGAGCTTTTGATTTTCCTGAGATGTTAGCACGATGTACAGTCGCACCCTCAGCCTTCTCTCCAGAGTGCGATTTCCTGTTGGAGACTCTCTTAATTATAATGTCTTTTGCAATGTGGGTAGGCTGAGGATTTCCAAAATGATCAATTCTTGTCTTCCTTTTTGTTTGCCAGCTCTGTTGATCTAACTCTTTCTTCATGAGACGAAACCAAGCCATGCCTTCGACATTTTGCTTGGAAATCTCCTCAGCTCAATATCCATTTTTATCCATGACAAGTTTTGCTTTCCACATAATTGTGGGACACAACTCCACCGAGCTTTCTGCCGTTCTATAATAAGGCTCTCTTTCCTCCAGTTTCCAGGATCATTTTCCTCATTTTCTTCTAAGCCCTCACCATCAGGGCCCTTAGTGTCTAAGTTTCTCTTGACAGTCTGGTCATGACGGTTCAGGTCTTCTCTATGACGACTTAGGTTTTCCTTTGTACTCCTCACGTCCTTCTGCGTCTTCACAGAGTCATTGACATCTCTATTTCTATGAACTTTTTTTTTTTAGAGGGGGGAGGGCCAGAGGGCGAAGGGGGAGAGAGAGAATCCCAAGCAGACTCCACACCCAGCACAGAGCCTAGAGCAGGGCTCGATCTCACGACCCTGAGATCATGACCTGAGCTGAAATCAAGAGTCAGATGCTTAACCGACTGAGCCACCCAGGCCGCCCCTCTGTGAACAATCTTTTTTTTTTTTTTTTTTAAAGATTTTATTTATTTAACAGAGATAGAGACAGCCAGCGAGCGAGGGAACACAAGCAGGGGGAGTGGGAGAGGAAGAAGCAGGCTCCTAGCGGAGGAGCCCGATGTGGGGCTCGATCCCAGAACGCTGGGATCCCGCCCTGAGCCGAAGGCAGACGCTTAACCGCTGTGCCACCCAGGCGCCCCTGTGAACAATCTTTTTAAGGCAATGTAGGCTCTTCCTACAGTACTCCTGAAAGTTCTAGCGGCTGCTCCCTGCCTGATTCCAAAGCCGCTTCCACACTCCTAGGTATTGATTATAATAGCACCTCTCTCCTGGACCAAAATCTGTATTAGTTTCCGATTGCTGCTGTCACAAATGACCACAAACGTAGTAGCTTGAAACAATGAAAATTAATTTCTTATGGTTCTGCAGCTCAGAAGACTAACGCGGATCTCACGGGGCTGAGATTGCAGTGTCAGTGGGGTTCCTTTCTGGCTGTGGGAGGGTCTGTTTCCATGCCTTTCTAGTTTTTAGAAGCTGCCCTCATTACTTGGCTTGTGGCATGTATCATCCCGACCTCCTCTTTTGCCTCTTTCTTCCACATTTTAAGGACTTTTGAGATTACATCTGGCCTACCCAGATAATCCGGGATCATCTCTTTATCTTAAGGTCAGCTCATTAGCAGCCTTAATTACACCTGTAACCTTAATTCCCCTTTGCCATGTAATGTAACATATTCAGAGGTTTTGGGGATTAGGGCATGGACATTCTTGGGAGGGGGGTAGTCATTACTCTGCTTCCCATAGCCTCCCAGTTCAGTGCTGCCCCATTCTGCTAGCCTGCTTTATCCGCCCTCAAGTGTAGAAAGAGGCCAGCTACGTTCATTGGTGCTTGGCCTCAGAGCCAGCCTGGCCCACTGATCCACTGCAGGACATGACTTTGCCTCTTTGGCAGGTGGGATTGTCGAGTGTGGGACCTCTTCCCGGCTCTCCTTGAGCTGTTGGTCCTGGCATGGTGCTGGTACATGGTGGGCCTCAAGCATGAGGGAGCAGCTTCTGCAGTGGGTTGGGCCTGAGCCCGCATTCCGGGCAGGAGAGGCAGGATAGTCTGGTGGTTGGTGAGTGAGTGGGGGAGGGTCGGGGGGCCATCTGTCACTCACTAGCAATGTATGCTCAAGGGTTTGCTTTCTTTCTTGGAGGCTCAGTGTGCAGTTATAAAGAAGGGGAATGTAGGGGCGCCTAGGTGGCTCAGTCAGTTAAGCATCTGCCTTTGGCTCAGGCCATGGTCTTGGGGTCCTGGGATCAAGCCCCGCATCGGGCTCCCCACTTGTATTCTCTCTCTCTCAAATAAATAAACAAAGTCTTAAAAAAAAAAAAAAAGAAAAAAATAAGGGATGCTGATAGTACCTACCTCCTAGTGTAAGAATCAAATAAGAACATGTTAGCAAAGAACTTGGCTTATAGAAAATGTTCCATAAACAGTAAGGGCTGCGGTTTTTATGAGTTTAGTCCTGCATCTGTCTGCTCCTTGCCGTGTGGTCTCAGTTTCCCCATCTACGAAATAAGATGAGTGATGGTCTGTTAACTTCCTCTCGCTTCCCTCCCCATCCCCCTTGCACTGGTACTGAGTCTACATGTGTGGATGTCATTCAGTTGAGGAATATTCTGGGATGGATGGCCAGCTTTGATGCCTGGTCAGACTGCAAGGAACAAGGCAGGCATTCTGTCCCCCTGCTGTCTGTGGCCTCTGTTCCCCTCAGGCCTAGTTTGAGACTAGATTCTGTCTCTGTTAGCTGAGCCCCTAGTAGGCGCTGAGGTGCTGAGGATTGCCTGCCTCCCCCCCCCACCTGGGAGCTCTGGCCTGCTCGCCCCTGTCTCCTGCTGGGCCTTCATATCCTGGGATCTAGGCCCCCACTTGCCTGGGGTTTGCTGGGGGTGGGGGAAGCCTTGGGCCTCCCAGGGAAGCTGACATCACCGCGAGCTGGAAGCAGCCCCGGGAGAAGGCCTCCAAGCTTGCCCGGTGCCCCCGTGTTCCCTCTGCTGCACCAGGCTTCCAGGTAATACGGAGACACAGATGGGTAGGGTCGAAGTCTCCCAAGAAGAGATCAGGAATATGGCTAGATGCCTCCCTTGGCTGAACTTGTATCACTTCCGGTCTGGAAAGACACCCGTTTGGGTTCTGGCTGCTCCGTGGGGGTGCAGTCTGTGGTGTGTCCTGAAGCACATTCACTCCTCTGAGTCCTCTCATCTGTACTTGAACAACAGAATTTTATGGACCCTGCCTCAAGGTCTCCCTTTTCAGAGAGGATGGGCAGCTCCTTTCTTGGAGGAGGAAACCTGCTGGCCCAAACCCTCTTCTTTAGACACCTTCCTCCGATTTGCTCAGTGCCCTTGGAACATTCCACATGAATAGACCTGTGCTCACGGCAGACATCACCAGTTGTTTTCGGCACTCCTGTCTTCTGAGCCCAGATAGGGCTTTATGACCCTTCTGAATACAGTACTCTAGGCAAGCACCAACAATTTATCTTCCCTGGAAGTCCCCTTCTCTCTCTGGACCTTCTGTATCATACAGGATTGGCGTCCACGGTTCCTGAGTCTGGGTTCCCATTTCTCTGAGCTCGGGAAGGGTCATCGCGATTCTCATTCCTGTTGCTCCTGATGGAGCCACAGGGGAGGCTGTACTTGGAGGACCGTAGAGCCTGGTCCTGTGGGGAACTTGTCTCCTTGGCAATTTCCATTTTTCCAAGGAAATGGGGTAGTGGTGAGGAGACCTTTTGGGGCCTCATGAAGAATTGTCAGGCCTTTCTGTGGCTCTCATGGAGACAATCTGGATGCTTGGAATCTTGCACAAAATGACCTTTATATTCATCCTGAAGGGACCTTGGAGACTAAAATTCCAACTTCCCATATTATAGCAGACGTAGCCGCAGCCCAGAATTTCCTGACGGACTCTCTGTCCTGCTCTCTTCCCTCCGCCCCTAGCACATTCTCCCCCAGGCACCTGGCTTGCTGTTTGGCAGCCTTCTTTCACGGTCTGGAAGATCTGGTCCTTTTCGTCCACTTGGATGGTGCTGCCCAGCCCAGGAATGTCCTAGAAACCTGGAGCCACTGGGTATCAGTGCTTTTCCCTTCCCCGTCCGCTGCAGGGCACCTCCCAGGGCTCCTTTCAGAGCCATTTAGGCCTCTCGCAGGGCTTTGGTTGCGAGGGCTCGCTTCCTCCTCAGCCTGTGTCCACACTGCGGAAGGTCCCCCTTTCTGCTCAGTCCTGTGGCCTGTGGGCCTCCTGTCGTCCCCGCCTCTGTCCAGGCACTTCCTCGGCAGCTGCGACCTCCATTCTCTGTGACAGGAGGAGCCAGGGGGCCGAGGCTCCCCACCATCCCGGGCAGCAACCACTCTGCTCTGCGCAGACGGGGCCTGGGAGGCGGTGCCGGGCCTCGGTGTCAGCCTGCTCAGTGCCCCCAGCGCGGCCACGTGAGCTTGGGGTCCGCCCTGCGCTTTCTGCCGCGGATGCGTTCTGAAGCCCAGTTAATGTTCTTTTTGCTACTTAATTGAATTTTTATCGAAATTTCTCTCCTCTTTTATGCTTGTTTTGGTTCTCTCTTCCTGCAGCAGACAGCAAAAGCCTCCCAGAACCCATTTCCTACCAGGGCCTTTTTGCAGGATTAGTCATTTTTAAATGACTTTAATCTCCGTTTTGAAAGTGATTTCTCTACTCATTTTGTCATATTACTTTGTACTCATTCTAGGGGGAGGGGGAGCCGAGGGCCTGCAGTAGTCACCGCATTTGGCACTTGATCTCGGGTGACGGCTCGTCCTCCCAAAGCAGTGGGAAATCGCGGGTGAAGGCACCGACTCACAACCAGGCTGACTGGGGTTGAATCCCGGCCCTGCTGTCTGCCAGCTGTGTGGCACCTGGCAAGTTACTCAGCCTCTCTGTGCCTCGCTTGTCTCAGCTGTAAATGGAGATAATAATAGTACCCGTCTCATTGGGCTGTCGAGACAACTGAATGTCTTAACACCCGGAAAGCTCTAAGAACGCCCGCAATAGTAAAAGCTATACAAGCATTTACTTGGAAGGAACGAGGTTGCTGGTTGAACGGGACTTTTCTTGGCCCCGCCTTCTCCGTGAGTTCTGAAGCATTTGACATGCAGGAGCTCCTGAGTTTGCTTGTGCCCCATTTCTGCACCCCTTCCCTTTCTGCACCCCGCCAGAGAGTGTGTGCGGTCCTGGCCGCGCGTGCCCATGGGGTATGCGTGCCCGTGTAAGAGGAGTGTTACTACTGGAAAGCAAGAGGCCCTCACCGTCTGCTGACCTCCCTGCACCTATGTCCTGGGAGCTTTGGCCCCAAGCATTTCTCCAGCCTGCTTCTAGAACACTAGGCCGAGTGCCCCCAAAGCAAACTGTGCTGGGAGGGGGCGGGGGCGGCAGCGGCCAAGGTCAAATGTGTTTAGAACAAAAGACTTTAAACAGTGCGGCCTGACTTTGGGACTTTCTATGTCAACACGCTCATTTCCCCGATTGGGCCTGTTCCGTATAAGGGGCCTTATGGCCATTTCCCTTCAGGTGATTATCATCTCAGCAGTGGCTCCGTTTGTGGCTCCCAGAATAATGTGCTTTGCTTTAGTTTTGAAACTTGTTTGCAGAAAAATAAAGCCAACCGGGCAGCCCAGCCATGGGCCTTGGGGATGGTGGCGCTGGGCAGGTCCATTTTCTTTCTCCAAGTCTGGTGGGACCAGGGTGAGCGGAAGCCGGCGCTCCTGGGAGACCGGGTGCTCTGGCCGGACCCTGCGGGGGCATCTGGCCGAGGCACCGAGGGCAAGTTACTCGCTTCCCTGAGTCTCAGCTTCCTCATCTCCGAAGTGGGGTGTCGCCAGTGGTCGTGAGGATGGAAGGAAATTAACCGGGGTGAGAGAAGCATCCACGGCGCTGGCACGGAGGCGTGCCCAATAAATGTAGCCGCTAATATCATCAGCACTGGTGGTGCTAATTAGTGCTAATTATGATTATTGGCCAAACAGTGCTTTTGTTGAACGGCTTTCTTGAAGTCTAATTTGTATACCGCAAACTTAACTTGTTTTGAGCGGGCGAGAGCAACGTAGCAGATTTGCGGAGCTGTCGTGGTGCTTACCACAGCCTAGTTTTGGGGCACTGCTGTGACCCCACAAGGCTGCCTCGTGCTCGTGTGCAGTTTCCTTGCTGCCTACCCCAGCCGCAGGCCACCGCTTATCTGCTTTCTGTCTCTGCCGATGTGCCTTTTCTGAACATTTCATGTAAGTGGGTTTTACATTAATTTTTCTCATCAGCTTCTCACCTGATTCCCTTTTCTCACATGTGGGAACTGAGTCGGGGAGGTTAAGAGGAATACCTCTGGGCTGGTGACTAAGCAGGGGAGGGGGGCTTTGAGTGCAGGGCTCTGCTCTAGTCCCTGGGGGATGACGGGCTTGGGAGCAAATGAGCGCTGGCAGAAAGACGTGTCCAGCCTAGGTCTCTGGGGCGAGGCGTGTCGCTTGTCCCACTCACCCTTGAACTGACCTGGGTTCAAGCCTGTGTCCTCTGCTCATCACCCCTGCGAGCGCCCACACCTTTCTGGTCTCTGGGGCCCCTCCCTGAATGCAGATTGCGGGCTGGTTGCGGTTCTGCTGTCAGGGAGGGCTCAAAGGAGGTGCAGCCGGTGACTGCATTGGAGGCTGGACGTGGGGGTCCCCTCGCCTCTCTTGCCTTTGCAGGGGTAGTCTCATGTAACAGACCTGTGGAAGCTTGTCCAGACCCATGTCATGTTGCTGTCATTTCCTGAGGAAAGTCGCTGGGTCTGTGCCTTAGTCTCCTCATCCCTACAGTAGGAGGGGCCCTGCTCCCGCCTCATGGGTAGTTGTGAGAAAAGCACTCAGCAGAGCGCCAGGCGCACAGGAAGGGCTCCGTGGCAGCTTGAGTGAGTCTGAGCTAAGGCATCAAAATAATAAAAAGCCAGTTGAGCCTGGCTGGGGGGCGGGGGCCCAGCAGGTCCCCCAGCTGCCCCAGCTCCAGCCATCTCCTCCCTTGGGTCCCTTTGTCTGCGCCCCGCGGAGCCCAGCTGGCAAGAGCTGGGAATTACCAGGCAGGGGCCGGGGCATCTCCCACCGCGTCTAATCCGAGGAGCTGGCAGCCGCTGCATCCTTCCCGTCCGAAGGGCCCTGTAATGGGAGGCCCCCAGGGGAGCAGGTGCCCTCACCCCGGGAGGACGTTCTGGGAGGCGCCCTGTGCCAGGCTGGGCGGCTGGGCTTCAGAGGTGGGGAAGCTGCCGGGAGGTACAGGACTCGGGGCTGGGAGCTTTGGAGAGAGCCTCGTCCTCCCAGGCCAAGCTTCGCCGCTGCTGGCTGGGGTCCAGCTGATCTTCACACGGTCAGGGGCAAGGCCAGGGACCAGGGTGGACGTTGGGGTGGTGGGTGGGGTCCAGGGAAAGGCTCAGAGCCAGTGCGGAGGGGGCCCCTCAAGACCCTGCCTGGGACAGCAGAGGCAACTGTGAGAGCCTTGGGGTATGGGACCCTTGGGGCCGGGGCCATGCCTGTGGCTGTGGTGAGTGCGACCAGGTGCGAGCGTACGTGCCTGCAGGTGAGTGTGCGTGTGTGGGAGCCACAGTGGGAACAGAGTATGGGAACGGATGTGTATGTGTATCTGGGCTGCCTCTGGCCCAGACTTTCTGGGTTACGTCTGTGAGGCTTTTTCTGGAGACTAAGCTGTGCTGGCGGGGGCAGTGGTTCATTTTCTCGGGGTTACAAGAGCAAGGTCAGTGCAGCCGAATCTGAGCTTTTGTTTGTCTCTCCCCTGCCCGTGGCAGCCTGCGGTCCCGTTTCATTCATTATTAAGTTTTAAATCCACCTGACGCGAAACTTGAGCCGTAGAACTCACTCCCTTGCTCCGGCTGGCTCAGTTCAGCCCCCACCGAGGCGTGGGGGAACCTCACCGGCTCTGCTCGCCGTGTCCTGTGTGCCTTTGTTTTTCCAGAAACAGCCAGCCCCTGGTTTGTTTAGTTTTCCTGAGGCTGGACTGGCCGGCGAAGGCCAGGGAGGGTTGGCCATGTGGTCATCTGGGCAAGGAGAGCCTCCGCTGCCTGCCAAGGTGGGTTTAAGGGCCCATGGGGCTCTGAGCTCTGGGCCACCCAGGCTTATCCCCTAGTCGCCCCACTTCAGGCCATCTCCCAGGGTCCTGAGTGGACTTGGGGCAAATCCAGGGGTTGGAGGGGGAACAGAGCAAGCACCCCCTCTTAGGATGGTTTGGGCTGGAAACCCTGCAGGTCCTTCTCAAGCACTCTTGGCTTACTCCTGTTGGTGTTGCCGCATCTGATGCCATGTGCCCGGGATGTGCGCCTCTTAGGTCTGTCTGCTCCCTGTAGCAGCAGACCCAGCTCCAGCCCCAGATGTAGTATGGCAGAATTCACAAAGGTGCCTTTTCTTCTTTCCTTTCCTTTCCTTTCCTTTCCTTTCCTTTCCTTTCCTTTCCTTTCCTTTCCTTTCCTTTCCTTTCGGTGCATTTTCTTTTCTTGCACAATTTTGCCTCCACCCCTAAGGATAAGTGGAACTTCCCACCAGGACTAGGGGCTGGAAGGGGAGTCAATCCCCGGGTCTCGATCAGGTGAGGACCTGCCTCCTTTTGGCCTCTGGGACTGCCGGTCTGTGAGGTCATTTCTGGTGACTTTTTCCAGGCTGCACCCCCGACCCCATCAGGGAAGTGCTGGAGACCTCACCTCCTGCGGGGGGTACGGTGTCCAGCGAGGCCCGGGCAGGTGTCGCCGAGGAGAAAGACATGTTCCTTCCATATCCTGCCGCCCCTCCTTCGCCCCCTCTGCACACCGAGGGCCTCATGTCCACTCGCTTCCGCCGCCCCCCCCGCGCCCAGGACTCCCTCCCCCGACTCCCCCTGCGGCAGTTGGCCAGCTGCACGGCCTCAGCCCGCGAGCTGTCCAGAAGCCCGCTCTGTCCTTGTTTCTGGGCGGCCCTGGGAATTGCCTCTAATCTCCTCTCCGCCTTCCCCCTGCAGATGGTGACGACGACCCGCAACTCTCCTGGGTGGCCTCGTCTCCCTCCAGCAAGGATGTTGCGTCACCCACGCCGATGATCGGAGATGGGTGTGACCTCGGCTTGGGCGAGGAGGAAGGGGGCACGGGCCTGCCGTACCCTTGCCAGTTCTGCGACAAGTCCTTCATCCGCCTGAGCTACTTGAAGAGGCACGAGCAGATCCACAGCGACAAGCTGCCGTTCAAGTGCACCTATTGCAGCCGCCTCTTCAAGCACAAGAGGAGCCGTGACCGGCACATCAAGCTGCACACGGGCGACAAGAAGTACCACTGCCACGAGTGCGAGGCGGCCTTCTCCCGCAGCGACCACCTCAAGATCCACCTGAAGACGCACAGCTCCAGCAAGCCGTTCAAGTGCACGGTGTGCAAGCGCGGCTTCTCCTCCACCAGCTCGCTGCAGAGCCACATGCAGGCCCACAAGAAGAACAAGGAGCACCTGGCCAAGTCGGAGAAGGAGGCCAAGAAGGACGACTTCATGTGCGACTACTGCGAGGACACCTTCAGCCAGACCGAGGAGCTGGAGAAGCACGTGCTCACCCGCCACCCGCAGCTCTCCGAGAAGGCCGACCTGCAGTGCATCCACTGCCCCGAGGTCTTCGTGGACGAGAACGCGCTGCTCGCCCACATCCACCAAGCCCACGCCAACCAGAAACACAAGTGCCCCATGTGCCCCGAGCAGTTCTCCTCAGTGGAGGGCGTCTACTGCCACCTGGACAGCCACAGGCAGCCCGACTCCAGCAACCACAGCGTCAGCCCCGACCCCGTGCTGGGCAGCGTGGCCTCCATGAGCAGCGCCACGCCGGACTCCAGTGCGTCCGTGGAGCGCGGCTCCACCCCGGACTCCACCTTGAAGCCGCTGCGGGGCCAGAAGAAGCTGCGGGATGAGGGCCAGGGCTGGTCCAAAGTGGTCTACAGCTGCCCCTACTGCTCCAAGCGGGACTTCAACAGCCTGGCCGTGCTGGAGATCCACCTGAAGACTATCCACGCCGACAAGCCCCAGCAGAGCCACACGTGTCAGATCTGCCTGGACTCTGTGCCCACGCTGTACAACCTCAACGAGCACGTCCGCAAGCTGCACAAGAACCACGCCTACCCGGTGATGCAGCTCGGCAGCCTCTCCGCCTTCCACTGTAACTACTGCCCCGAGATGTTCGCTGACATCAACAGCCTGCAGGAGCACATCCGCGTCTCGCACTGCGGCCCCAACGTCAACCCGCCCGACGGCAACAACGCCTTCTTCTGCAACCAGTGCTCCATGGGCTTCCTGACCGAGTCCTCGCTCACGGAGCACATCCAGCAGGCGCACTGCGGCGTGGGCAGCGCCAAGCTGGAGTCTCCGGTCGTGCAGCCCGCGCAGTCCTTCATGGAGGTCTACTCCTGCCCCTACTGCACCAACTCGCCCATCTTCGGCTCCATCCTGAAGCTCACCAAGCACATCAAGGAGAACCACAAAAACATCCCGCTTGCCCACAGCAAGAAGTCCAAGGCGGAGCAGAGCCCGGTCTCGTCCGACGTGGAGGTGTCGTCCCCCAAGCGGCAGCGGCTCTCGGCCAGCGCCAACTCCATCTCCAACGGCGAGTACCCCTGCAATCAGTGCGACCTCAAGTTCTCCAACTTCGAGAGCTTCCAGACCCACCTGAAGCTGCACCTGGAGCTGCTGCTGCGCAAGCAGGCGTGCCCCCAGTGCAAGGAGGACTTCGACTCCCAGGAGTCGCTCCTGCAGCACCTGACGGTGCATTACATGACCACGTCGACCCACTACGTGTGCGAGAGCTGCGACAAGCAGTTCTCTTCGGTGGACGACCTGCAGAAACACCTGCTGGACATGCACACCTTCGTGCTGTACCACTGCACCCTGTGCCAGGAGGTCTTCGACTCCAAGGTGTCCATCCAGGTGCACCTGGCCGTGAAGCACAGCAACGAGAAGAAGATGTACCGCTGCACGGCCTGCACCTGGGACTTCCGCAAGGAGGCCGACCTGCAGGTGCACGTCAAACACAGCCACCTGGGCAACCCGGCCAAGGCGCACAAGTGCATCTTCTGCGGGGAGACCTTCAGCACCGAGGTGGAGCTGCAGTGCCACATCACCACGCACAGCAAGAAGTACAACTGCAAGTTCTGCAGCAAGGCCTTCCACGCCATCATCCTGCTGGAGAAGCACCTGCGGGAGAAGCACTGCGTGTTCGACGCCGCCGCCGAGAACGGCACGGCCAACGGGGTGCCGCCGGCCGCCGCCAAGAAGGCGGAGCCCGCCGACCTGCAGGGCATGCTGCTGAAGAACCCCGAGGCGCCCAACAGCCACGAGGCCAGCGAGGACGACGTGGACGCGTCGGAGCCCATGTACGGCTGCGACATCTGCGGGGCGGCCTACACCATGGAGGTCCTGCTGCAGAACCACCGGCTGCGGGACCACAACATCCGGCCGGGGGAGGACGACGGCTCGCGCAAGAAGGCGGAGTTCATCAAGGGCAGCCACAAGTGCAACGTGTGCTCGCGGACTTTCTTCTCGGAGAACGGGCTCCGGGAGCACCTGCAGACGCACCGCGGCCCCGCCAAGCACTACATGTGCCCCATCTGCGGCGAGCGCTTCCCCTCCCTGCTGACGCTCACCGAGCACAAGGTGACCCACAGCAAGAGCCTGGACACCGGCACCTGTCGCATCTGCAAGATGCCCCTGCAGAGCGAGGAGGAGTTTATCGAGCACTGTCAGATGCACCCCGACCTGCGCAACTCACTCACGGGCTTCCGCTGCGTCGTGTGCATGCAGACGGTCACCTCCACGCTCGAGCTCAAGATCCACGGCACCTTCCACATGCAGAAGCTGGCGGGCAGCTCGGCTGCGTCCTCCCCCAACGGCCAGGGGCTGCAGAAGCTCTACAAGTGTGCCCTGTGCCTCAAGGAGTTCCGCAGCAAGCAGGACCTGGTGAAGCTCGACGTCAACGGGCTCCCCTACGGCCTCTGTGCCGGCTGCATGGCCCGCAGCGCCAACGGACAGGTGGGCGGCCTGGCCCCGCCCGAGCCCGCCGACCGGCCCTGCGCCGGCCTCCGCTGCCCCGAGTGCAGCGTCAAGTTCGAGAGTGCCGAGGACCTGGAGAGCCACGTGCAGGTGGACCACCGTGACCTCACGCCAGAGACCAGTGGGCCCCGGAAAGGCGCCCAGACGTCGCCAGTGCCCCGGGTAAGAGCCCGCCCCTGCTTCTCGGGGCTCCGCTGACCCCCGGAGGAGCCGCTCGTGCCGAGCTCTGTATCTCCTCGTGGTGTCGCCTCTGGTAGCCCGGAGAGGCCGCGCTGTCGTGCGGGGGTCAAGCGCATCCGCTCCGTCGTAGGCTCCGAGGCGATCCCCAGGATTGTCCGTTCCCTTCCCACGGTGTGACATTGGCATGCGTTATCTATCTCTCTGGGCCTCATCTGTCAGGAGCTCGTACGCACAAGGGGGAATAGGATTGCTTTTAGGGCCCCGTGCTGTAAGATAAGTAAAGGGCCTCGTGCCCCGGCTGACACACGGTTATAAATGATTTCATCTTTCTTACAGATCTGGGGTGGACTTACTCGCTTGTGTGTTGAGTCTCCTTGGGCGAGTCTCTTTGCTCTCTGGGCTTCAGACTCAGGATTCTTTTGATAATCCATAGAGATCGTCTCCACATAAAGGGCTCAGGACCTGCACTTAGCACGGGTCGATCATGCTAGCTGTAATCACCAGCCGATACTGTTCTCGCCCACAGCACGGCATTACAGTTAGCGCAGTTGCGGGTGCATGGAAGACGCTAGGAACGGTTCTAGCGACTGTTCTCCTTCGTGACTGATGGATCCTTTCACTCGTTCATCAGATTTGTCCCGAGTACCCGTTATATTTGGGGGTGCCTGGTGGTGGAGGAGAATCGGAAATGGGGCTCCCAGACCAGGGGGAGACCACAGGCCCACAGCCAGGTTTCAATGAGGCAGGGCAAGTTCAGGCTACTGGAGGGTCCACATGGGCCATGGGGCCAGTGGCCGAGGGGCACTTGGTGGTGGGCCCGGAGCCTGCGTGGCTCTTGGGTGTCAGACAGTACGGGCCCGGGGATTCCCGCTGAGTCTGTTGTCTGTTTGCAGACTGAGGAGGTGCCAGGCGGATCCCGGGAGATCTGTCCCTCGAGGGCCACTGCTGGCGCCACGGGCAGGAAGGCAGAATTTGGAGGAGGGCCACCCGCTGCAGGTGCCTGCTGGAAGAAGGGGATGTAGCTCTGGGGGTTCCGCTACGGGATCAGAAGTGGGATCAGAACTGGGGCCTGGGACTCTGGGATTTCAAGGGTGAAAACGAGAGAGAAGGAGGGCTGGAGAGAGTGGAAGGAGAATGTACGGACAATGTCTCTGGGCTGGGGTCCCATAGGACACCCACTGGAGGTACTGTGCACCGGTCCTGGGCACCACTTCTCAGCTCTGCTCAGCCTCCGCTGGCTGGCGGGCTGGCCAGTGTGGGTGGACTGGGGGAGCCTTTGGGCCCTGGAGTCCGGTGGGCTGGGTTAAAATGCAAATGTCCCTCTTCCAGGACCCGCTAGGGGTTTGATCTCTCTGGGCCTCTGTCCTCTCCTATAGAGCCAGAGAGTAAGGGTGATAATGGAAGCAACACGTAGCGACAGGGTCTGTCTCCGGAGCTGACATCACCGGGGAGGCATTCGGCGGGGGGTGGGGAGGCCCTTCTGGGTTTTTAACGAGCATCTGCTGTGATTGGTCAGTGCTTGTGTCTCATCCGTGGTTAAATATTGTGACTGTTTCCTGTGCCGACCTCAGTATTTTGCCCTGAGCTTTCAGTGAGTAAAGGAAGCGCTGGGCACACAGGAAACATCACTTGCTATCTCTCCCGTTCATGATCCCAGCTCACACTTACCGAGGGTAAGGCTGTGCCGAGCACTTTCTATCTACGCTATGACACTACCTTTATGGATGAAGAAACGGAGGCATGGAGCAGTTGGTCATTATTAGCCCCCAGCTTTCAAGAAGCAGAGAAGGGATTTGAACCCAGGGAGTGTGGGGCCGTAGCCAAGCGAGCTCTTGACCCACGTTCTGCCAGGCACCTCTGGAGCCCACACCTCTGGGGTGGGGTCTGGGATGGTTACCCTCTCGTTCAGACTTTGTGACAGTGTGGCAGGGCTGGGGCCCACACACCCTCCTCCCAGGTGCACCCCAGCCCCATCCTTGCCTGCCCACACGGCCCACCACATTGCTGGTGCTGCCAAGGCCTTGAGCTTTCGGAGCCTGCCCTTCCCCAGTCTCTGCCCCGGATTCTGCATCAAGGACCATTTCATGAAGCCCCTACTGTGTGAGCAAAGTGTTTTATATCATTCCCATGCAACAGCCTGGGAGCTTTGCCGTGACCTCTGTTTTGGCAGAGATGGTACACAGGCTCAGAAAGGTGGAATCATCTACCCAGAGATGCACAGCTGTGCCTGGCAGTTCAGAGATTCAAATCCAAGGGGGCTTGTTTTCTGGGAGCCTGACAGGCCTTCCTCTGCCTGTCCCAGGTCTTGCGAGAAAGGAGTTGAGCAGACAATCACATCTAGAGGCCTGGGCAGATGGGCCATTTGCAGAAAGGAGCCAGACAAAGCGTGGAACCTTCCCAGTGGAGACCCAGCCTCTGGGGCCTTGCCCCCTGCCTGGGCACGCCTGGGGGCAGGGGCCCAGATGTCTGTTCGCCCACCCCTCGCTCCCCTAGGACTCACGCATGTAAGAGCAGACTCTGGGGGCCGAGCAAGGGCTTGGGGGCTGGCAGGCTGGGACCCTCGGGAGTGTATCCATAGCAACCAGCTCTCGGAGGACTGGGTTCCCGTGGGGCTGAGGCTGCTGTTGGCTGGAGCGGGAAGCATGGAGGTTCCACCCCCTCCCCCCACCCCCACTCTGTTTATGGGTAGTAACAACATCGCCCCAACTCTAGGCCAGTGTGGGCAGACCCCAGCCCTCCATCGACCCCCCAGGTCCTCACAGTGCCAGGTGGGGCAGACTGGGTGCTCTCACACAGGTCAGAGGGCTTGGCCAGGCCGCATCAGCTCTCTGTTCCCTAGCCTAGGACCGTCCAGGCTGTTCTGGGACACGTTGCTGAGGAAAGCTGCTCAGACAGCGGCTCTGGAGGCAGCCTGCCTGGCCTCAAATCCCCAGCCCCTTGCTTGGCAGTGCAGAGCTCTGGCCAAGTGGCTTAGCCTCCCCAAACTCTACTTTCTCCGCCCTTAAAGTGGGGCTTACCGAGTGATTGTGAGTCTTCACAATGGACAGAGCCCGCACATAGTAGGTGCTCAGTCAATGTGAGCTGCCATCCCCATCATGGAAATTCAGCAGCTATGGACTGCCTTCCCCGTCGCTCCCTTTCTTCTCGTCCCTGTTGCTACTGGTCTCAAGCGTGTTCTGCCTCTGCCCCGGGCTCCTCTCTGAGGTTGCTGGGGGCCATGCAGGGGGTGGCGGCCGTGGTCGCAGGCCCCGGGGCTCAGCTCTGGTTCCACTGGGCTGGGCTCTGGGGAAGGGGCTTATGACAGAGGAGGTGCTTTGAATGCGAAGTTCTCTCTTTCTATAATTATGTCTCCTGGTGGGGACTGAAGCTCCAGAGGAGGAGGGGGTCTCTGGGGGATGGAGGAGGGGAAGACAGACCAAGAGGGAGGTACTTCGGGGAGGACGGAGTCTGGCCAGCGTTGCAGCAGGAGGGAGACAGAGTGAGAGAGTCCTTCCTGCTTGTCCCTGAGCTCATGCTCCACCAACACGGAGGAGCCGACGGCCCCGCAGGGTGCCTGTGGCCCTGGGCCTTGGGCAGCCCTGGCTTTGCGTGCAAGGCCAGAAGGGCTGTCTCTGCGTGGGGACCGCGTGCTTAGTGGATGTGGGTGCTGGTGAACCTGTGCGTGTGGCAGGGCGTGGGTGCCTGGGTGTGAGCACACACGTGGACACTCGGGAGTCTGCGCGTGTGTCCGGGAGGGTGTGTCTGGGAGGGGTGTGTGCATGGGCTCGTGCAGCTGTGGGCACATCTGGGCGTGATGGATGTAGCTGTTGGGGGTCCAGTGAGAGAGCCGGAAGCCTTTGTGTCCCAGGAGGAGTTTGGATACATCAACGCGTGTGAGCTTGTGGTTGTGAGGACACCCATGGGTGTTGTACTTGTGTGTCTGTGTTACAGGGAGCAGGTTGCAGTGTGTGGCGGGGGTTGGGGGTCTTGTGTGTTCACAGTGAGTTGGGGTGTGGGAGTGTATATACGTCTGCTTGCGTGTCTGTGTGTGTCCTTGTGGGCATGTCCGTACCTGTGCATGCAGGTTCTGTGTGCGTGTGTGTGTGTGTGTGTGTGTGTGTGTGTGCGCACATCCAGGCTCTTGTGGTCAGCGGCCTCCCCTCCCTTAGGAATGGCCTGGAGTCCTTCTCCCCGTCAGGAAGGCCCCGTTATCGGCACTCTTCCTCCTGCTGCCGACAGGGTGGCCGCACGATGGAGGAGCCCTGGGGAAAGCTTCTCATCCTGCCCGGCCCCTGGTGATTCTTTTACCAAGCACAGCGACCCACTGCATTCACCTGCCCCTAGGTGGGACAACCAAACTCACCCTGATCATGGACTGTCCCCTGCACTGGTCTGGACCAGCCATGGCTATGGTATGGCCTCCACAGACTTCTACCCAAGCAGAACCATGGAGGGGGACACGGCCTTCCTTGTACAGCGGGCTTCCTTGGTGTGGACATTCCGGGGCTGTGTTTCATTCTCCCTCACCCCTCCCTCCCTTCTTTTCTTCCCGCATCAAGGGGATGGGGCACGCATGTGTAAAGAAATGAATGACTTTGACAGTGGAGAGACCCAAGATCATTGCTCTCCGTGAGCACGGATGTGGAGTTGAGCTGACATGGGGGCTTGGGGCCTGTGTCCCCCCAGAAGACCTCAGTCCCCACCATCTCCTCTCGCTTGAACATCTCCTCTGTCTCTTGTGTGGCCAGAACCCCCAGTCCTGTCCTGCCCCCCAGCCTCATGCCATTCTTCCTGGGGCATTTCAAGGCTAAATGCCCACTTCTCAGCCACTCTTCGGAACCCCTGGGTCTTCTGCAACGTTGGGGAAGGGCCCCGGTCTTATCAGAGCCGGTCCTGGAGCCTGAGCAGGGACGCTGCCTCTGGAACCTAAGCTCCCAGCACCAGCCAAGACTGTTGTTTCTTCACTCATGTGTTTGACCGGGATTTGCTCAGCACCGATAACAATGGTAATAAAAGTGACGTCGTTATGAGGCTCTCGCCCTGGGCCGGCTGGCGAGGATCCGGTCGGTGTACAGAATCCGTCTTTGGTTCTCTTTGTTCCTTCTGTTCTAGTAGAGTGTTTTGCAACATAGTATTTGCAACTTTGCTCATTTGTTCCACAAATGCTTCCCCAGCAGGGAGTCTCTGCCGGCCCTGGGATCTCACAGGTGGACGAAGTACATCCTGGGCGTCTGAGTGCTTGCAGTGCAGTGGGGGGGGGGGGCACAAACAAGTGATTCAGCCATGACAAATCCGTGTGCCGAGGAATTAGATGCTTTAAGCATAAGCTCGGGCTGGGGGGCCCCTGCACTCATCCCGGGGTGGGAAGAGGAGGCTTCTCAGCAGAGGTGACATTTGAACAGAGTCCTTAAGGATGGAAAGAGTATACTCCTAGTGGAGGACACAGCGTGGGCAAAGGCCTGGAGGTGGGACCCTCGAGGGAGCTGCAGATGTGGTTGGAGCCACCCTGGGAGCTGAGACAACTGAGCCCCCTGGTGGTTTATCTTGGCCTCATCGTTGAGGGTTGGGCCTGAGTCGAGAAATCCGAGAAATCCAAAGTCCCACTCCCTTTTCCAGGGGTGGAAGGAGGCCCCATCGTGCTGGAGCTGAAGTGGTCTTCAAAAAGCTTGGATATTTTGGATTCCACTACCACCCCGTCCCCTTCATAAAAACCCACAGCCACAGACCTTCCCCCACACAGGCAATACTGCCCCCGTCCACAGGGGCCTGCTTTCACCATCACCCAGCCAGGCTTAGCTGCTGAGAATGAGCTCCACTCTTTGGAATGGGTCTCCCAGAAGCTCGGAAGCTTCCGATGATCTCTATTTTCCTGCTCCCACCCCTCAAGGCAGCTGGTCTCAGCTTCCTGTGTGTGAAAGCCAGCTGTAGGATCACCCGTGGCCTTGTGTGCCCAGGGCAAATGAGGAATTCCTCAGTTACTTCTAAGCACCAAGATTGGCAGGAGCGGTATCCCCTGTTTGGCCACATGGTCCTTAGGGCGGGTAAAGAGAGTAGCTGGACGGATGGAACGATAGTTGTATGGTGGGATAGGTGGATGGGTGGGTAGATGATTAGACAGAGGATAGGTAGAGGAAGGTAGGGGAAGGCAGACCAATGAACAGGCAGACGGATGGATGGATGAATGGGTGATGGTAGGTGTGTATGTGTAGATGGATGATAAGATGAGTAGATGGATTGATGGGTAGGCAGCTGAATGTGTGTGTATGGGGGGGGAGTTGGATAGGTAGATAGCGGGTAGGTAGATGGATGGATGATGGGTAGATGGATGGTTGGGTAGCTGGGGGAAGCATAGATGGATCTGAGCATGCTCCAAGCAGGGCAGCCTCCCTCAACTTCCTTTCCATGGTCATACTGTGTGCTCTCACCTTGGGATGGTGATTCCCACCATGGCAATGTCCCCAGATCTAACAGAGGAGCACCTCCCTTAGAATGTAGCCCACTCCCCTTCCCCAGGCTGCAGAGCTAGATTCGGAGGCAGGTAGGAAGACAATGACCCGGAAAGACCTGGGAGGGGACCAGAGCCATTCTGGAAAGTCTTGAGCCGGGACCTCCAGGCCCTTTTGCTTTATGCTCTTTTCTACTTCCTGACTATCTAATTCCTTTCTTTTTGGCTTCCAAACAGAAGAAGACATACCAGTGCATCAAGTGCCAGATGACCTTTGAGAACGAGAGAGAGATCCAAATCCATGTTGCCAACCACATGATTGGTAAGAGAGCGTTTCCTCCCACCCGTGCCGGGGCCGCTCATCGGGGTTTGGGATTTGTGCCTCCAGTCATCATTTCACTGCTTTTAGGGTGAAAGATGGAGTCACAGCTGCTGTTTCAGAGACATTTCCAATGGAGTAAAATGTAAGAGCTGGAGCACTTTCCCCATCCAGCCTGCTTGTCGCAGCTCCACTCACATTACAATCAAACTTTTGACAATCTCTTCCATTTCCCAGCATAAATTTCCCTCCATTTCTGAAACGAAGTGCTTTCTAGTTGTCAAGCACTCAGGGGCAATTATGCCTCAATTTCGTATGTCATGACATTGAATAGATTTAACTGCTTGCATTTCCCCGCTAAATGTGGTGAATTCCTCAGGCACGTTGTCAAAACAGAGTGCTTACAAAGTTATTTCAGTACTTTTCCTATTCCTCTTCAAGTGGTTTTGGACTTTGGAAAATGCAGCCTTTCCAGAAGGGGGACTTTCAAAGCACCGTAGTGTCCCCTCTTGGCCAGAGGTATGGAGGGAAGGCGTGAGGTCTTCTGCGCCTTGCGTGGACGGGTGTGGGCTCCCCGGCGGCTGGGGATGCCCTCGGTGTAGGAGGGAGCTGGGTTGGATTTCCGGTGAGCATGGGGGCTTGGCCCAGGGGGTGGAGGACTAGGCAGTGAGGGCTCTGGGAGTTTCTGGAATCCTGGTGCCCTGGGTGTCTGGTGGAAGCATGGTTGCCTTCTCCAAGACCCCTGCAGTCCGAACAGCGAGGCTGACCCTTCACTTCCTCGAATATCTTTCCATTGTAGTCTTAAAGATCGCCGTGCCGACGGAGTGCTGTTTTACACAACCCTTAATTGCATACATTCAAAGAGATCATTAACCGCGCAGCTCCGTGAATTCTCACGAACCGAGCACACCTGTGTAAGCAACAGCCCCGCCAGGAAGCAGAGTATCTCTGCACCCCAGAAGCCCCCTCCTGGCACCTCCAGGCCCTCCCCCCACCAACGAAACGTCGTCACCGTCCTGATGTCGAATGGCATAGGGCTTTTTTGGCCCCTTTTGCACTTGATGTAAACGAGATTGTACGGTCTCTGCTTGTTGGTGTCCGGCGGCTTTCGCTCATTTGCGTTCGTGCCCATAGTTTGGACGTCGCCCCTTCTCACGGGTGTGTACTATTCTGTCGTACGAACGCGTCGCCAAGTATCTTGTCTGTTCGACTCTTGATGGGTATCTCGGTCATTTCCGCGTGGGAGTGGTTTCAGGTCGTGCGCTGCTGGGACGTTCTCGTATGTGGATGTTGGTGAGAGTGGGTGCGTGCGGTTTGAATGGAAAGATCGGGAGGGCTGGAGTTGGTGGGTCATGGGTTACCAGGAGGCTCACACTCAGTAGATACAGACGGGCAGATTTCCAAGGCGGTTGTGTGAAACTGCCATCCCACCGGCAAGGCAGGAGAATCGTCTACGCTGTGCCACCATCCACGTTCTCCACAGAAGGAGCTAAGACCCTTCTTTAGGGAAGTCATGCTCAGGGTGAGGGTGGTACCCTGGTCCCCCCGCAGCGGCGGCCTTGGCACGCTCGGTGGGTTGGGGTGTCCCGTGTCCCGGTGACTCTGAGTGGTCCCCCTGAAGGTGCAGACCCCGACCGTGTGCGGGGTGGGGCTCGCCCGGTGGTGAGGGGTCACGGGGAGCTGAGGAAGGGCAGGTAAGGCCCCGGGAGTTCAGCCTGACAGGGAGATTGGTGGCTTTTTAATTTCTTCTGTTCGAAAGCCCCCTGCTGAAGCAGAAGAAGGAAACTATCCTGTCAGTCACTGGCTGCTGAGAGCGCTTTCATGGGAGTGTCAAGGAGGTAAAGATGAAGATATCTAAAAATGTTTGCTTTTGTAGCAGGTGTTAATGTGTGTGCCTGTTTGTAAGCACGAAGGGCAAGAGCCTGGCTAATTGGACCACAGTGATTTCAAAGGTGCTTCCCCCACCCACCCCCCTTCCACCTCTCCTTCTGCGCAGAGCCTGGAAGCCGTGTGTCCTTAGGTGGAAGTCTAGGGAGTTGCTCCTAACTAGAGAGGTGGGCTGGGTGATGGGAAAGGGGGACCGAAGGGGCATCCGGAGCTCGGTGCGAGCAGAGCGCCGGGCTCCCGAGGGAGGCAGTGCTGTCAGGGGGCTGGGCAGGGCCCCTCACCTGAGCCTGCTCTGCAGTGCCGTGAGCCGGCCTGGTTCCCAGGACACACGGGGAACAGGCAGCAAGGAGCTGCTCGTCTCAGCCTGAGAGTCCGAAGGAGATGTTCATGCAATTGCAGAAAGTGTCACCATGCCGTATCCCCATGCAGGGCCCACCCTGCGAGGCATGGGCTGGGGACCCCATGAGAGCCATGCCTCTGGGGGCAGGGTGCGGTCTCTTGCTCTAACCTGCCCTCCCCACCTGCCGGCCCTGCCCTGGCCTTATCAACCCCATTTATCAAAGAACATTGATCGAGCACCTCTTGCATGTGGAGTGCTAGGGAGGTCTCAGGTGATCCAGGGAGGAGGGGACCTGGTCCCTGCCCTCAGGGACCTTACGGCACCCCGTAGGAGACACCACGACACACACATCATGCTGGGAAGGGAGGTGTCACTGGGTGAGGGTGCCGAGCCCTGCCACATGCCAGGTCCCCTATGGAGGTGCCCTCCTCCGTCTCATCGAGGAACTTCAGCAAGGTATCCGAGTTCTTCCAGAGACAAAGTAGCAGAACCAGGGTCTGAATAAGGCTGGACTCTCTGCACTGTGTGTGGCTCCCTGCCGGGGTCTGTGGCAGGAAGGACCCCGCGCTGCCCGCAGGGGAAGCTGATGGCATCCGGCATCCAGGTAACGCACAATGCCGGGAGGTTGACGCTCCCAGAACGAGGACTGCGGGATGCAGAGAGGTCTGTCAGAAAGGCCTGGGTGTTGGAAGGCGGAAGAGGAGTTTTCTCTGTGGCAGGCCCATCACTGACCGAGGGCACAGCTTTAACAAGGAAGGCCAGTCACCGGAGAGCAGCGGCCTCGGAGGGCTCAGCGGAAGGAGGTCCTTGCAGGATGGGCTGTTAGATGGAGGAGGTGGGGAGCAGTGTCTGTGGGAGGACCGTGGGGTGAGCCAGACTCAGAGGCAGGAGCAGAGGAGAGAGTTTGGGGGCTTGGAGGAGCCCCACCTCGCTGGGATGGAGGCCTCTCATGTGGGAGCATCGTGGGCAGTGAGGGTGGGGAGGTAGCTTGGGGCTAGGCCACAGAGGGCCTTGAATGCCAGGTTAAGGGGGTTGGGTTTGGACTCGACCCTGTGGGCCGGAGTCCAAATCTGGGGATTTATTTGGCTTTTCTTAAAAAACCAGAAGAGGTGGCAGCCAGGGCCCTGGGTTCCCATATGGCGCAACTGATGAGCTCGGCGGCAGCTGGGATCATGTGTTCCCAGGCACCATAGTCCCACCCATCCCTACTGTCTTTTACGGGCTGCTTTGCTCATTTGTGTCCCCAGCCTGGTCCCTGTGGGCACCTGAATGTGCAACCTTGGGCTCATGCACTAGGGAGCCATTGAAGGTTTGGGAGCAGAGGACAGCCTGGATGTAGCTGAGTGCTTTAGGGAGATGAATCTGGCTGCAATGTTGAGGGGGGAAGAAGATAGAAGGGAACAGAGACCTGCTGGCCTGGCCCGGAGGTGAGGGGCTGAGGCCAGGAGAGAAGAGAGGAGGGAGGTGATAGAACCGTTATTTGATATCTGGTTTGTACGGTGTGCCTACTCGGCCCCGGTGGCTTGGGGAAGGTGGCAGGGGCAATGGTGGGAGATAGGAATGGAAGAGTACTGGGCCCAAGAGCCCCAGTTGGGGCTGGCTCCGAAGTCCCAGTAAAAACTGTTGGGGCCCAGTGTCCCTGTGGACAGCTTTCCCTGCTAAATGGCCCGAGGCCGGAGTGGATGCCTGCAGCTGGTGGGGGCAAAAGCCCCCCTTAGCAGCACCAAGGGGACTTGGCGGGTAGAAGCGGTGCTGTTCAGCTTGGCGGCCTTCTCATAAACGTGGGGCGCGGGGGGTCTGAGGCCGGCCTCCCCAGGGACCTGGACTGCTGGAGACCTCCCCTGGGGGCTACTAAAGCGGCCTTTTTATAGCGGGGGGCCTCTTCGTGGCTCTGCAGCCTCCAGACCCTGGGAGTTATGATGACTCAGGGACGCGTCTCCTTGGGAACATTTTCCCAGCACCCTCTCCGGCTGCTGCTGGCGAGGGAGTGATTTGGAGCCGATAGAAAGGCAAGGGTTTTTTGAAACCTTTTCAGCAGCAGGGTCGCCTTTGAAATCCCCCCTCCCCACAGGGAACGAGGCCCCCTTCTCTGGGCTTCCCCCAGCTTTTGAAATGGTTTTAGACGCCCCCTCCCCCAGCAGGCACATCAAAAACTTGGAGCGGTCCACAGCCCTGTTCTGCGGCCTCCCACGGGGATGACCCGGCCCCCCCCAGCTGCCCTTGCCCACCAGCCACTGCCTCCACATCGGGAAGGATGCCCCCCCACCCCGCCCCCGAAAATGTCTCTGCGCGAGGCCTGCCTTGGGCTTCCTGTGGCCTGGCTCAGAGGCAGGGCCCCCTTCCAGTGGCTGGAACGGGGGGAGAGTCTTGCTCTGCATGTTGAACAGGTAGGCACAGAGCGTGTGCAGCCCTTCTGGGGCACCTGAGGCCTCAGACCCCGAAGAAAGCCAATTTGCCAGCGTTGGGCCTGCCCGCTTCTCAGCTGCCCGTGGATGTTTCTCCCCTTGGTTCCTGCTGGGCGTGGCTGCATAAGGGGTCTGAGAACTTGTCCTTGAAATAACGAACTTGCTCTGACCCAGGCTGGCCCTGAGGGAGTGACTCAGCTCTGGGCCCTGGTGTCTTTACCCAGGGCTTCACGGGCCCCTGGGGGGAGCCCTGAGGAGGGTCAGGGCTGGGAAGGGACAGTCCTCAGGGAACCTTGACAGGAACGTTCACCCTCTATGTCCTTGGAAAGTGGCTGCGGACTCTGTGGCAGGCAGCCAGCCAGGCCAGAGTCAGACTCGGTCCAGTGGGGCATTAGGCATTCTGGGGATGTTGTTTTCCCGGTCACATCAGCCCCATTCCCTGGGTGCCTCTGAGGGCTAAGCTTTGCTGTGGGGATGAAGAAATTGGGGGCATCTGGAAGATCCCACCTCCTGCTCAGGCCTTTAAAATCCCGCCCCCCACATGCTGGGCTGGTGGTCCTTGTCTGTTGTCCCTTCCCTGGCCCTTCCCTCTCTGTGGCAGGATGGGCCATGGTCCCCGCAGAGGGTGTGTGTGTGTGTGTGTGTGTGTGTGTGTGTGTGTGTGGTGGGGGCTTCTGGCTCCCAAGTCTTTAAGACGCACATCCCTAGAGACACCCTGAAAGCCACCTTGCAGTCTGGGTCCCCACTCGTTCTGCAGCTGCTTGCACGCCCGGGACCCGCGCTGAAGGCCTGGCCAGCAGCATTTGGGAGGGGAGGGGAGTTCTGGTGTGGAAATTAGTGTGTCACCCTCCCACCAGGGAAATACAAAACCCCTCAGATGTAACGGAAGAGGAAAACACATGGAAAGGACAAGGAGGAGGGGTCCCTGTGTACTGTCTACCATGAACACATGTTGCCTAAGGGGACTGTGTTCGGCTCTTCCGTGGTGCTTTGGATTTAGGAAATGCCCAGACCTAAAACATCTGTCCACCTGTAAAACGTGAAGAAAACGTCTCCCTCCCCCCCCCCCCCCCAGATATTACATTTCAAGTTCTGGAACTGCTCTGTCAGAATAGCAAGCCTATACAGACAGCATATCCTCCCATTCTTTTACATTTCTTTATTTTTATTTTTCCAGAATCCCCTTAGCAGCCCCTAAGGGCGAGAGGACTCAGTTTCCCTGACTTTGAACCTCATTGGTTGGTTTGAGGAAGCTGTTGATCAAGCACTTCGGTTTATGAAGGATTCGTCAGTTCTGGGTTTTAAAATACTGGAAATGTTCTTATTTTCACAGATTTCTCCTCCTCCTCCTCCTCCTCCTCCTCCTCCTCCTCCTCCTCCTCCTTCTTCTTCTTTTTTAAAAAGAGGGGGAAAGGCCTCTGTAGATGGGGTTTCCTCTAATAATAACCTCAGCTCAGTAAACATGATTGAGATCCTTGGTCAGGGGGAGGCTCAGTGAGGAACTTTCCTCTCATCCAGTTGGGGAGATAATAACCCCAAAGGGAAAGTTCTATGTGATGTCTCAAGTGTGAGATATGGAAGCTCAAAGGATAGGCATGTTTCCCAATCTGGGCCTCCAGGAAAACTTCCTGGAAGTGGTGACACCTAAGAGGACGGGAAGTAAGGTGGAAGGGGCGTTCCAGGCAGAGAAAACACCAGAAGCCAATTCACAGAGAACAGGCCCATCTAGTATGTGGGGAAATTACAGACAAAGCAGCGTCGCTTCAGGAAAAATCACGAGGCAGGAGGTGGGCAGATCACAGAGACAGTGCAGTGGGGTCAGTGAGAGAAGATGAGGGTGTTGGTTAGGAGGGTGTGGGTTTGAGAAACATTTAAGAGGCAAAACCAGCAGGACTGGGCAAAATTGAATGGCTATGGGAAGGGGAGAAGTTAGGGGTCTCGGGACCAAGTTTTGGGTGACGGGTAGAAGATGATACTGTGCCTGAGGAAAGGTAGTGACTGCAGGGCTGGCAAAGCTGACCCTAGTAATGACCTTACAGGTGAGGCTGACTGAGTACTGGGCCCAGGCAGCAAGATCTCCACACCTGTTGTCACACTCACTCCTACAACTGGTGGGGGGCACTGTTATTTTTCCTCTTTTGGACGTGGGGTGTTCAGGGGATTCGTGTGTTGTCAGTAAGTTGCAGAGGGGGGATTTGAACTCAGGCAGTGTGATTCCAGGATTCAGAGCCTGGAATCCTCTGAACTCTGACCCTTGAATGCTCATCACACTCAATGGGCCTGAGTGTGTGTGTGATATGATCTTGCACAAGATGCTCCCAGGCGATCCGTGTGCTGGTCTGGCCGGCAGTAGGCCACATGGGCCGAGGGCTCAGGAGAGAGGCCTGGGCTGGAGAAGGGGTCTGGAAGCATCCGCATATATGCTGGAGGCAGCTGGGAGGAGCACGGTGTTGAGACAGCCCAGTGCTTCCGGGCAGCACTGCACAAAGCCACAGAGAGGCCCGCAGGAGGGAGGCTGAAGATGGTCTGCTGGACGGTCTGCAAGAGCAGGGTCGCTGGAATGAGGAATGAACTGAGGGGACGGGAGAGATCAGTAGCGTTGCCTCGACTTGCCAGGTTCCAGGCTGGGAAGGGAGGGGGAGAGGCAGGAGCTGGAGGGGTCCGAGGGTCCCAGGAAGCGTTTGCATTTTTAAGAGGGAGACGCCAGAGTGTGTTTCTAGGCTACAGGGAGAGCATCACTGGTGAGAGGAGGAGGAAGGTTGGAGAGGAGCTAGCAATGGCGCCAGTCCTGGAGGGGCAGGGACTGGGGGCCCGGCACCCTCTTGTATGGGCCCGCCCGCAGGCATGGCCTTCTCTTCTTGCTTTTTGTTACCATGGATGTGGCAGCCTGTTCTGTTGGATGGACTTTCCCGAGTGCCCTTTATGGTCATTTGGCTGCTGGGGAGCCGCTGGTACATGGGCAGTGTCCCTCGCATCTGCTTCTGGCTGAGCCTTCCTGGAGGGAGGGCAGAAAACAAGGGTTCCATGGTCTGTGGTGGCCCCAGGGCTCGGCCCCTTCTGCCCTGGGCTTCCAGTAGGGTACCAGAGCCTTACACCGGCCCCCCTTCCTCATGTGTCCCTAGGACCCGGTGGGCAGGGAGGGGGAGACCTTCTCCTCTGATGGTAGACCCCTCTCCCGAGGGAGTCGGGGTGGCCCTCACTGGCCAGTCAGTCCCCCAGGTCCCTGCCCGCTCTGGCTTCCAGCTCATCTGCCCGGGGAGGGGAGGTGGGGAGAAGGGAGGTGGTTCCTCAAAGGCACACGGTGTGCTGTGAGCCTGAGTTGGAGTAAGAATCCAGAATCACTGATGAGAGCATTTTCTGAACAGACTCCTTTAGGAAGGGACTCATTTTCATTTATCCAGTAGAGCTTTTTTTTTTTAAAGTTCTTTATTTAAATTCAATTTAGTTAATATATAGTATCTTATTAGTTTCAGGGGTAGAATTGAGTGATTCATCAGTTGCTTATAATACCCAGTGCTCATTACATGGAGTACCCTCCTCAATGCCCATCACCCAATTACCCCATCCCCCCACCCTCCAGCAGAGCTTTATTAAGCACCAACTGTTTGCTCCATCTGCTGTAGCTATGAATATTAATGAGAAATAGAGTATGCAGGTGGGCTCACATACACAGAAACATGCACTCAGAATGTAGAACTCTACAGTCAGTCACAGTGGTTAAGAGTACTCCCAGCTCATGGTTGTGTCAGGTCATGGCTAACGAAGTTATCTGCCTCTGTATCCCTCAGCTCCTCGTCTATAAAATAACCCCATCCCAATGGTACATAGCAGTTTAGGCAGGACTTGTTCAGTGGCAAGTCAGAACCAGCTCATACTGACTAATGCATAAAAGAGAGAATGATTGGCTCATGTAACTGAAAAGTGCCAGGATTCCTTGGGAAAGAGGCTTCAGGCATGGCTGGATCCAGGGGTCCCAACAAAGTCACCTTCTGTCTTTCAGCTCTGCCTCCTCTTTGTTGCCTTCATTCCCTGGTGCATGATGACAGCCAGCAGCTCTTGGTCCAGCCGTCCCAGCAGAGAGGGGCACGTGCTTCTTCATCAGTGGGAAAGGTCTCAGGACCAAGGCTCGCTGTCTCAGGAGGGTCCTGAAGCCACCCATGAACTAATTACGTAGCCAGGGAGATGGAGTAGTTGATTGTTCAGGCTAGCACCGCCTGTGCTTCCTGAGTGCTGGGATGGGTCAATGTCAGCCCCCTGTCCCCTGAAAAATGGGAGTAGGGAGGGTATTCTTGTAAAGAAAGGAGGTATCTATTTCCACCAGAAGGGGGCAGCACAGAGAGGGTGATCACCCCTACTTTTGGGGGTAGCTGCTTGGAGGATTAAATGAGCTAAAAATGTATGAAAAGTGCCTAGCACACTGCCTGGCACATGGAAGTTCTCAGTCAGTGGTAGCTGTTACCATTAATATTAATATCATTATTATTAGTCCCTGTAGCGGGGACTAATTAAAGACAATGCTTAAGATAATGAAGACAATACTAGAGCCCTTGTTTAGAGAGGATAAACAGCCCTTCTGTGGCCATGCTAACCCTGCATCCCAGGTGCTAGCCGGTGGCAGCTCAGAGGGTGCTGCTGAGGGCTTCCTGGAAGAGGAAGACTTGTCCTCTGCCTTTGTCAAGCTCTAAGGGGCTGTGCCTGCAGGACACATCCAGAGAGTAGCTCCAGTTAGGATGATTTATTCATTTACACCTTCATTCATTCTGAACTGTTTTTCTTTCTTGAGCTCCAAGTACATGCCAGGCACTAAGCATGGATGTCACCGCAAGCAAAACAAAATCCTCTGATCCTGGAGCTCGAGGGGAGCAGATGGGTGTCAAACAAGCAAACAGATAAGAAATCCCGACCCCTTCTTGGATATGCCATCAGGTTCCCTCCAGCCTGGAACAGCACCTGAAAACTCAGTGGTCACTCTTTTTGGTCTTTTCTGGATTTTGCGCGGACTGCCCACAGAGGGTCACTTTGCCAGCAGAGGCCCATACACGCAGTAGCTGGGGGACCTCCCCAGCTAACATCTGCCTTCCCCCTCCTAAGGCACTGCCCAGCCTGTGGTGTCTGTGGTCCCTGGCATCCCTTTGCTAGCCCTCTGGCCACTCTCCTACAGTCTTTCTGTTCCATCTCCCTGTGCCCACACTGTCTCTTCTGGGCCACAGGACCACAGCCCCTGGGTGGCTCTAGACGCCTGTGTCCTAAGCCTTCCCTCCTAGGGTGTCTAAAATTTGCAAATAAAAACACAGAATAACTAGTTAAATTTGAATTCCAAATAAAGAACATGTAATTTTTTAGTCTGAGTGTGTCTCCAATATTGCATGGGACATACTTGTAATAAAAAATGATTTGTTGTTTATCTGAAATTTAAATTTAACTGGCTGTACTTTATTTTACCTGGCAACCCTATTCTCTCCCCACAGTCCCCCCCTGCCTCCAGCACCTTAGCTTGGGGAACAGTGGTGCTCACACCCCTCTTCCCTTTTTTTAAAGCTCTTTGTGGTCCTTTAGTCATCCTTAAATTTTTTTTAACTTAAAAATATTAAACTTTTTATTTTGAGATCATTGTAGATTCACATGGAGATTCACAGATAGGCCCCCTGTACCCGTTACCCAGTTTCCCCCAAGGGTAATAGTTCGCAAACTGCCAGTATGGTATCACAACCGGGATATTGACACGATGCTTTCAGGCTACGGAGCATTCCCATCACCAGCATCCTTCGTGCTGTCCTAGCCACTTCCATTCTGCCCCAGCTCCTTCCTTAACCCTTGAAGTCATTCATCTGTTATCTATTTCTATAATTTTGTCATTTCAAGAACGTTACACAAATGAAATCATACATAAGTTTTCCATTGCCTTTGGGATAAGTGCCCAGGTGTGCAGTGGCTGGGTCTATAATGCTGCACTTTTATATCTGCGTTTGACTTTTAAAGGAACGGCCACACTGTTTCCTAGAGCAGCTGTGCCTTTCTACATTCCTATCAGCAATATATGAGACACCAGGTTTCTCTACGTCCTTGCCAGCGTCTGGTTCGTCACTATTTTATATTTTAGCAATCTGATGGGTGTGTAGTAATATCTTATTGTGGTTTTAATTTACGTGTCCTAATGGCTAATGATGTTGAACATCTTTGCATGGGCTTATTTGCCATCTGTTTGTCCGCTTTGAGGAAACGCTTCTTCATATCTTTTGCTTATTTTCCAATTGGATTGTTCGCCTTTTTTACTGTTGAGTTATGAGAGTTCTTTATATATTCCAGAAACTAGTCCTTTGTTGGTTACCTGGTTTGTAAATATTTCCTCTCAGTCTGTGGCTTGTCTTTTCATCTTCTTAACAGACTCCTTAACACAGTGTTTTGCAGAGGAAGAGATTAAAATTTGATGAAGTCTAATTTATCAATTTTTCCTTTTACGGCTGATGCCTTTGGTGCCCAGTTTAGGAACTCTTTGTCTAACCCTAGATCCCAAGGATTGTTTTGTCTATTTTTTTTTCCAAAAAAATTTTATAATTTTATAGTTCACATTTAAAGTCCATGATCCATTTTGAATTAGTGTTTACACAAGCTGTGAGACTTGGAATGAGCTGCTGCTTCTTTTTCTTCTCCTACAAATGTCCAATTGCTCTTGCATCATTTGTTGAAAACACTGTAATTCCTCCACTGAGTTGTTTTTGCCAAATACCAGCAAGGCATATTTGTGTGGATCTATTTCTGGGTTCTATTGATCTGTGTGTCTATCCCTCTGTCAATATGACACAGTCTCCATTACTGTAGCTATTATAAGTTTTGAAATCAGGTAGACTGAGTCCTCGTATTTTATTGTTCTTTTTTTCAAAATCATTTTAGGTATCCTAGATCCTTTGCCTTTCCATATTAATTTTAGAATAATCTTGTCTATATATGCAAAAATTCTTCCTATAACTTTTTAAAAGATTATTATTTGAGAGAGAGAGAGAATGAGAAGCAGAGGGAGAGGGAGAGAGAAACTCAAGTGGACTCCGCACTGAACGTGGAGCCGGATGCAGGGCTTGAATTCATGACCCTGAGATCATGACCTAAGCTGAAACCAAGAGTCAGATGCCTATCCAACTGCACCACCCAGGTGCCCCTCTTCCTATCATTTAGTAAGAATTGTGTAAACCTGCATATTGATTTGGGGAGAATTGACATCTACTATGTCAAGGCCTCTAATCCGTGAACATGGTATATCTTTTGATGTACTTAGGTCTTCTTTGATTTCTTTTTTTTTTTTTAAAGATTGATTTATTTATTTGAGAGAGAGAGAGTGTGTGTGTGTGAGCAGGGGGAGGGGCAGAGGGAGAGGAGAGAGAATCTCGAGCAGACTCCCTGCTGAGCATGGAGCCTGCCATGGGGCTCGATCCCATACCCTGAGATCATGACCTGAGCCAAAATGAAGAGTTGGATGCCCAACTGACTGAGCCACCTAGATGCCTCTTCTTTGATTTCTTTTATTATTATTATTTTTTTGTGGTTTTTAGCATACTGGTCCTGTACATGTTTTGATAGATTTATATCTAAATATTTCAATTTTTTGAGCAATTATAAATGATATTGCATTTTAAATTTTGGTGTTCACATGTTCATTGCTAGTTTATAGAAATACAGTTGGTTTTGGAATGTTGATTTTGTACCCCTTGACTTTGCTCAACTCAGTTGTGGGAGTTTTTATTTTTGTTTTTGCAGATTCTATTGCATTTTTTTTTTAAGATTTTATTTATTTATTTGACAGAGATAGAGACAGCCAGTGAGAGAGGGAACACAAGCAGGGGGAGTGGGAGAGGAAGAAGCAGGCTCATAGCAGAGGAGCCTGATGTGGGGCTCGATCCCGTAACGCCGGGATCACGCCCTGAGCCGAAGGCAGACGCTCAACCTCTGTGCCACCCAGGTGCCCCTCTATTGCATTTTCTATATAGACAATCACGTCATCTGCAAATAAGGACAGTTTTCTGTATTCCTTTTCTATGTGTCTTTTATTTCCTTTTCTTGCTTTTTGCTCTGGTTAGAACTTCCAGCACTGTGCTGAATAAGAGTGGTGACAGTGAACATTCTTACCTTGTTTTTGAACTTAGAGAAAAAAATTCAGTCTTTTACCATTATATGTAATAGTAGGTGCAGGTTTTTTGTAGATAACTCTATCACGTTGAGGAACTACCCCTCTATTTCTGTGTTTTTAAAGGAGTTATGAATGGGTGTTGGGTTTTGTCAAATGTTTTTTTTTTTTTAACTGCCTCTGTTTATATGACCATGTGATTTTTCTTCTTTATTCTGCCGATACAGTGGATTATATCAATTGAATTTTGAATATTGAAGTAGTCTTGTGTCCTTGATATATACACATGGCCATAGTATATAATTCTTTTTATATATTTCTGAATTCTCTTTGCTTATATTTTGTTAAATATGTATATTTTTCCTGTATTTATAAGGGACATTGGCCTGCAGTTTTCTTTTGTTTTGTCTTAATTCTCTGATTTTGATATTGGACAATATTAGCTTGATAAAATAAATTGAGAACTGGTTCTTCTATATTTTGAAGATTTATTTATGTATTCATTTATTTGAGACAGAGAGAGAGAGAGAGCACACAAGCAGGGAGAAGGGCATAGAGAGGGGAAGAGGGGGAGAATCTCAAGCAGACACCTTGCTTAGCACAGAGCCCAATGTGGGACTCGATCTCATGACTCTGAGATCATGACCTGAGCCGAAATCATGAGTCAGATACTCAACTAACTGAGCTACCCAGGGGCCACTGGTTCTTCTGTAATTTGAAAGAAATTATGTAGAATTCGTGTTTGTTCTTCTTTAAACATTTGTTAGAATTCTTCAGTGAAATAACCTGAGTCTGGATATTTCCTTTTAGGGAGTTTTTAATTATGAATTTAATTTCCTTGATAGTTTTAGGACTGTTCAAATTTGTATTTCGTGTTGGTTGAGTTGTGGTAGGTTGTGTTTTGTGAGATTGGTTTATTTCATCTAATTTGTCAAATTTATGTGTGTACAGTTTTCATAGTAATATTCCCTTTTTATTCTTTTCATGTCTGTAGGGTCTGTAGTGTTATCCTCTGGTTCATTTCTGATATTGGTAACTCATGCCTTCCCACTTTTTTTCTCTGTCAGTCTTGTTAGAGATTTGTTAATTTTATTGGGGCACCTGGGTGGCTCAGTCATTAAGCGTCTGCCTTCGGCTCAGGGTGTGATCCCGGCGTTCTGGGATTAAGCCCCACATTGGGCTCCTCCGCTGGGAGCCTGCTTCTTCCTTTCCCACTCCCCGTGCTTGTGTTCCCTCTCTTGCTGGCTGTCTCTCTGTCTGTCAAATAAATAAATAAAATCTTTAAAAAAGAGAGAGAGATTTGTCAATTTTATTGATCTTTTCAAAGAACCAACTTTAAAAATGGATTTTCAATATTAGTTTTCTGTTTTCAGTTTCACAGTTTCTGCTTTTATTTTTATTATTTCCTCCCCTCTGCTTTGGGTTTATCTTGGTCTTGTTTTTCTAGGTCTTTGAGGTGGAAGCTTAATTATTGATTTGAAACTTTTTCTCTTTCTAATGTATGTATTTAGTGCTATAAATGTCTCTCTAAGCATTGATTTAGCTCTATTCCACAAATTTTGATATGTTATAGTTTTATTTTTGTTTTAGTTTATTGTATTTTATAAAATATTTCCTTTGTTCTTCATCTTTGATTCATTGTTTAGAAGTGTGGTGCTTAGTTTTCCAGTGTTTGGAGGTTTTCCTGTTTTTGTTTTTGTTTTGTTTTGTTTTATGTTATTGACTTCTAGTTTGAATCCATTGTGATTGGAGAAAACACCATGTGTGACTTCAAATATCAATTATTTTACATTTGTTGAGATTTGTTCTATGCCCTGTGATATGGTCCATATTGGTAGATGTTCTTTAGGCACTTGAAAAGAATGAATATTCTGCTGTTTTGGGGTGATGTGTTCAATCAATGTCAATTATACTTTGTTGGTTCATGATGTTGTTGAGTTCTTCTATGTCCCTGTTGATTTTCTATCTAGTTGATTTATGAGTCATCGAGTGGAAGATGTTGAAATGTTCTATTATACTTGTGGATGTTTCTATTTCTTTCAGTTCTATTAGCTTTTGCTTCACATATTTTGTAGCTCTATTGTTTGGTGCATACACATTTAATATTGCTACATGTTTTTGGTCAGTCAATTCCTTTATCATTATAAAATGTCCGTGTCTATCTTATAATTGTTTCCTCTGAAGCCTGCTTTACCTAATATTGAGCCCTTCTACTTTCTTTTGATTAATGTTTGCAAGATATATCCTATTCCATCGTTTTACCTTTAACTTGCCTGTCTGGTTATATATATATATATATATTTTAAAGATTTTACTTATTTGTTTGACAGAGATAGAGACAGCCAGTGAGAGAGGGAACACAAGCAGGGGGAGTGGGAGAGGAAGAAGCAGGCTCATCGTGGAGGAGCCTGATGTGGGGCTCGATCCCACAACGCTGGGACCACTCCCTGAACCGAAGGCAGACGCTTAACCGCTGTGCCACTCAGGTGCCCCTGTCTGGTTATATTTTAAGTCAATTTCTTGGATATAGAATGTAGGTGGGTCATTCTCCCTTGCCCCCACAACTCCATTCTGCTAATCTCTGCCTTTTAATTTGCATATTTAGACCATTTATATTTAATGTAATTCATGATATGTTAGGGCTTAAGCCTGCCATTTTATGTATTGTTTTCTGTTGGTTCTGTTTTTTTTTTTTAATTTCTGTTTTCTTTTCCCTCCTTTCTGTAGATTACTTGAACATTTTTTTTAAATTTCATTTTGGTTTATCTGTGGTGTTTCTTTTTGTACAGCTTTTTAAATGATTATTTAGGCATTATGTTAAATAAACATATCAAAGTCTTCTGGTGTCATCATTTGAGTAAAGTGTAGAAAACTTAACCTTCATTTATCCTCCCCCATTTATAATCTCACTGATATATATTTAGAACCGTATTAGATGGTGTTAGACTTTCACTTCAACCATCAAGTGTAATTTAGAAAACTCAAAGGGGGTAGAGAAACTATTGTATTTACCATATTTTTCTTACTGTGTTTTTATCTTCCTAATCTTCCAAGGTTCCTTCTTTTATCATTTCCTTTCTGTTTGGAGAAGTTCCTTCAGCCATTCTTTTAGGGTAGGTTTTCTGGTGACAGAGTCTCTTTATTTATTTTTATTTATTTTTTATCTGAGGATGTCACTTTCCCCTTCATTCCTAGGGATATTTTCACTGGATTTAGGTTCTAGTTTGCCAGTTCTTTAATACTTGTTGTGCCAATTTCTTCTGGCTTCCATGGTTTCTGATGAGAAATCTGTCATTTCACTTTTTTTCCCCACTATGGTAAGGTATAATTTTTCTCACTGCTTTCAAAAATTCCCTTCCTTCCTCTCTCCCTCCCTCCTTTTCTCTCTTTCTTTCTTTCGAATACTTTTCTAGTCTATTGTCTTTCTCTTCTCCTTCCAGGACTCTGATCACATTGTCCTTTCCAATTCAATCTGAGATGTTTCTGGATCTCGGCAGGATGAATGATTTTAGATTGAAGTCGAAGAATTCCAGGTTCGTCTCCCCACCAAGTCTCCACTTGTACCTCTCCCACTGGTGAGAGGAGTGTCTTGTTCCTGTTCCCCTCGTGGCCTCCACTGACACTTGGCAGAGGGGAAGGGACATCTTGCTACTGCTGGGTGAGAGTGGGAGGCCACCTTCCCAGATGGTCTCTCCTGATACCGCAGGGAGGACCATGTTACTGTCCAGCAAGCATGAAGGTCCTGACTCCCTACTAGGCTTTCTCTGACACCACCTGAACATGGGGTGGGGAGTGGGTATTTGATGCCTTGTTACAGCCTTGGGAGTGTGGAAGTTGGGGTGCCCCCACTCAGCTTCTGCTGGAATTTGGGACATAGCTTTATCTGTGGGGTTTGGCTCCAACAGAACTGTTCTTGTCTAAAGGTTTTCTGTCTTGCCAGGCTGCCCCTTTTCTTGTCCTTTGGCTGGAGAGAACAGGCTTTCCTTGGGGCTTTTAAAATCTCACCTGTTGGCCTTCCCAGCTTGCCAGCTTCTTCAGCTCCAATCTGAGCTATAGGAGGCAAAAGAAAAACCCAGGGTTCACACCGCTGTGTCATTTCTTGGGTCCCAAGGTCCCTGACCGTTCTGCCTTCTTCTCTCCGCCTTTCAGAATCTTCTTATGTTTCTTTCATATATAATGTCTGGGATTTTTAGTTGTACTTAGCTGGAGAAATAGGGAAAATTATGTCCAGGGGGGAAATCTGCAAGTGGAATAGGCATCTGAGGGTCTCAGGGACACGTAGAAAACACTGCGTTATTCCACAGCAACTTCTAGGCTATTTGGGTCCAAGGGCTTGTGGGGAAATTGGAGCTTAGATTTATAGTTCAGACCTGGGCCAGGCCCATTTTGAGGACCCTCCTCCTTCCCTCCCCTCCTCTTCCTTTGCGAGGGGTGAGAACAGTGGTGGTGTGAGACCCCTGACTCACCCGTTGGTGACGCTCATCAACCACGCCCGGCCACGTAAAAGGTGATACTAACGATGCCTTGTCTCTGCTTCTCGCATTGTTTTCTTCCCTCCGGTCATGTTTGTCGCTCTGATTTTATCCTCGTAGCAGCTGATGAAGTCAACAAGCCAGGGTGGGGTCCTACCTGACATATCAGCTGGGGGCACTGATAGGGAAAACCAAGAGCGGGTGCCTGGGTGTAGAGGAGAGACACCGTGGTCCGGTGTTGGAGAGGTTGGCCGGAAGAATGATCTTAAATCAGTGTTGCTAAGGGCCAGGAGCTGTCATGGGAGTTGGGAGGCAGCAGACCAAAATTTGACTGGCCATCTGATTATCTTGTCCCTTCCCAGGAGGACAGCTTTTGTACCAACCCCCCTTTCCCCATGTAAGCATTCTGAGTCTTCTCCCTCTCATCGCCATGGGCAGGGGCTCAGGAAACTGCAGTGGAATCGTAACACTTGGGCGGATACTGGAAAATGGTGGTGTCTCTGGGATGACGAGGTACATAAAAACACGACAGATTGTTTTCGAAGCATCAAATGCAAATTGTCAACACAAACATGTCTCTGGACCTAGCAGCTGAATGTGTGAATTAATTACGAACCTCTTAAGAAGCAGAATTATTCTTCCTTTCAATGACTGAAACAACTCTGCTGCCCAACCCTTCCACTCTGGGAAGCCGATCTCATGGGCTGCTCTTTTAAAGTTTCAGGGGCTTGTGGAGATGCAAGAAACTAGTACAAACCCGGCTTCCCTGAAACCACTTTGGTTTTGATAATCTGTACCCACCATCTTGGTTAGGGTTGGAGTCCCTTTTTTTTTTTTTTTTTTAAGATTTATTTATTTATTAGAGAGAGAGAGAGAGCGAGAGAGGGAACACAAGCAGGGGGAGTGGGAGAAGGAGAAGCAGGCTCCCCACCGATCAGGGAGCCCGATGTGGGGCTCAATCCCAGGACCCTGGGATCATCACCTGAGCCCAAGGCAAATGCTTAACCGACTGAGCCACCCAGATGCCCCCAGGGTTGGATTCCTATCAAACATTAACACTTGGTGTCAAAGACCTGTAGCTTTGGGGGGGGGGGGATGTTTCTATTGGTAATGTGAGTCTGTGAAAGATTCTGAGGTTGAGCTCCTCAGCCCATGTCAGACCCAGTTTATCTTGCTATGTCCACACACCCGGAGTTCTGGGGCCTATTCACCGTACGTGGGGCTGCAGCGAGCCATGAAAGGTACCTTTCACGTATACACGGGCTGTGAAAGCACTTCACCCAGTGGGCTTCTCATGAAAGATTTCTCCTAAGGGGACCCTCCTTAAAAACCCACACACAGACACACATGCATACACCCTTCAGGTGTAGACTACATGAAGAACTCAGTGTGTGCCTTCAAGATCTATCTTACAAAAAATGAAAATTAAAAAAAATTAGCAACTCAGCGTAAAATATTTTGGGAGGAGTGCCTGGGTAGCTCAGTCAGTGAAGCTTCTGCCTTCGGCTGGGATCCTGGGATCAATCCCCGCGTCGGGCTCTCTGCTCAGTGGGGAATCTGCTTCTCTCTCTGCCTGCTGCTCCCCCTGCTGTACTCTCTCTCTCTCTGTCTCTCTCTTTCTGTGTCAAATAAATAAATAAAATCTTCAAAAAATACTGGGGGGCTTCTATCTGCAGTAACAGGATTAACATCGGGTTTCAGATGTCTGTCTCTATCTCCTGCTCCTGGGGCAGTTCAGCACTTTCTCCCAGTGACCCGTTGGCCGCCTGCACCCCTTGCAGGACCCCACCACGTGGACCCTGCTCGGGTTCGAATGGTGTTGGCAGAATTTGCACAATCTCTGCTTCTCTGTTTAGAGGCTTGGGGAATCTTGTCTCTGGGATGGGGGGAGCACTGGTCCTCAGAATAAATGAACGAATGAATAAAAAGGTTGTTCAAAGATATTCCTCACCCTTCTTTCACTGGAAGCTTCTGGACCACCCGACGCATTGAACTCATCAAGAAGCTGAGGCTCAGAGAAGGGCAGACACTTGCCCAGCATCACACAGATGGCCGGAAGCTGGGGTGAAGGCAGAGCAGGCCCGTGCACACTCACGTGCCATCCATCTCCTCTCATTACTCCACTCACTCATTGAGCACAGGAAGCCCCCAACCTGGCCCTGGAGCGAGAGTTTCCAGAGGAGGGGCCTGGAAGTCTGTGTAGTCACGGGGTTCCACCCCCTCCCTCCCGAGATTTGTACCCGCAGAGCAGTTTGGGAAATTCTGGTCTATATCGCCTCTGTGAGTGGGTCCAGGAGCCTGGCAGGAACCTTGGAGGCAGGCCGCTGGGAGCCTGTGGCCTGGCCCCGGGGCCAGGGCTGTGTCTGGAACCCTCCAGTCTGCTGGCACGGGGAGAGAAGAGTAGGCTGTCGTGGGCACTGGGGACCCGTATATCAGCCTGTGTCAGGAGACAGTGGATATGTAGCTGCTGTGTGCCAGTACCGTAACTGTACTGTTAAAATACTGAAATGTTCCTCACCGGCTGGCAAAGAGCTTCTGCCATGAATTCCCTGCCCACAGATCCTCCCCCGGGGCCTAGACCCTTCCCCTAGATCCAGTGCACAAGAAGATAACTCCTGGTCCATCAGGGGCCCCCGGGTGACACCAGAAATGAAGCAGTTTGGTGGGGCCCCGTGCACCTGTCGTTAAAACATTTTGTACATCACCTCTGCTTGCCACCGAATTTTTTACCCCTTCTCTTTCTGCCCCGCAGCAAGCGTTTACGGGATTCTAGCAACGCGCTTGCCACCATGCCACCTCTTTCCACCCCAGCCAGCTTCTCTTGGTCCTGTCTCATTTCTTTCTGATCACCCCCTGGACCCAGGCCCCTTCTGTGCCTGTCCCCCCACCTTCTTGCCTCCCCCTACCCCGGATGTGGTGTGGTGAGTGTTACCAGTGCTCCCTTGCTGCACAAGACAGAACCCCAAAGAGGACCTTCTCTGGCTCTCTTCTGATCCCCAAGGGAAGGGAGTGCACTCCCAGTTAGCCGTTCACAGCCTGCGTTCTGTTTACGTCTTGGGTGGGAGCTGCCTGGTTTCCCCGGACGTTTTTCTAGCGTCTGTGACAATAGTGCAGGTGTCCCAGGGCACAGGACCGCAGTGGTGACAGCAGCTCTCTGTCTTGTCTCCCACACTCAGACCCCACTCGGCCCTCGCTCACGTGCCTCATGGTGTGTGACGCCCCCAACCCCGCGTTCTGCCAGCGAGTTCCTCTGAGCTGTCCCATGACCCGGCGGAGGCTGAGAACACACCTTGCCAGGGGGGAGTCCGCTCCTTGCGGTCTTGGCATGAGGCAGTTTGGAAAGTTTGGTTATTAGCACATCCCTGCTTTGCCTCACAGCCTGGCGGGCCTGTGTGAAGCAGGTGCTGAACACTGACCCTCCTCAGTCACCCCGAGTTTGGGTTCTTCTGCCTCCCCGCTGCACCTGCCCCCAGCGGCCATGCTCGCGCTGACCAGAACTCTATTTTGCAGGATATATGGCAGTTTATTAACAGGCGAGTGTCTGGAGTGTCTGTAGGAAGACACCTGGCCGGGCTCCCAGGCTTGGTGCTGAGCAGCGGGCCTCAGTTATTTAAACATACCTTAATTATCCTGAGGGAGGGTCTGTGGTCCTGTCGCACCCCGTCACCTTCCAGGGGTGGGTCTGAGGATCTGTCCTTTCCCGGTCCATGAGGGTCTGCTCTGGGACTGGCAGGAGGTGGGGCAGGCTCAGTTCTCTTTTAGGGGGGTGAACGGAATTCCCCCTTTGTTAGGGGCAGTGTCTAGGAGGAGCTCTCTGTTCTGCAGAGGCCAAGACAGGGTCAGAGCTGGAAGCTTTTGGACCACCTGACGCCATGTGTGGAAGTTTGGGAAATTCTGGTCTATACTGCCTCTGCTGGTGGGTCCAGGAGCCTGGCAGGAACCCTGGAGGCGGGCCTCTGGGAGACTGTGGCCTGGCCCCGGGGCCAAGGCTGTGTCTGGAACCCTCCAGCCTGCTGGCACGGGGAGAGAAGAGTGGGCTGTCGTGGGCACCCATAAATCAAGCCAGGCAACAACCAGGGTAAAAATAATAATTTTGGGGGGAAACTAATAATACCATATCCCTGCTTTCCTTTGTGCGGTTTTGTTTTGCTTTATTTGTCATGGCTCGTTCATACTCTGATTGTATCCTCCCAGGAACTGGTGATGTGGACCAGCCGGGGAGCTGGGGGACAGTGGTGGAGAGAGTCTCCTGCTGTACTCACAGCAGTTAGAGCAGTGGTCATGGGCGCCTAGCAAGCAACCGGGCGGACGCATGTGCTCACTGGTGCTGGTGGTCAGACACGGGGGAGTCTCTGCACAGGGTGCTGAGGCTTGAGACTGGAAGGGTCGGCTCCACTTGCCGCCAACTGTGGCCATGTGTCCTTCCGAGGAGCCGAAGCCCTGCAGAAATCCGGATGCTCTTTGTGTGGATGCAGAGACAGAGTGAGCTTTGGGGCCCCTCCTGGGGTGTCGCGGGCATTCACTATTGATGGTGGTCCTCAAAGTGCCGTCTGGGCAGCCTGGTATCCCATGCAGGTTCCCCTGGGCGGCCTGCACTGAGGGGAGGCCCAGAGGGTGGGACATGGGGCTTGAGAGCAGCTCTGCTGCATACTGCCCGGTAAGTTGGTGTTTGTGTAAGATTTCACGAGGGGAGTCAGAAGATGCTGTCCTGGTCCTGTCTGTCCTCACACTTTGCACCATTGCTGGAGTTACCAGAACTATATGTTAGGCCCAGCCTGGTGGGAGGTCCTGGGAAGGCTCCAGACCTCTGTGAACCTTGGGCTCGTCTTCTAGACGGGGCAGATGCTCTGTCCCAGGTCGCTGGCAGATCTGATGAGATGTCCCTGGCAATTGATTGGTGTCTTGGGTCAGGGTTGAGGGTCAGCGGTGAGGCTCCTGAGCGCCCAGTCTGCGGGTTGCCAATGGCGGCCTTGTTTCCTGCCTGCCTGCGTGTGTTCTCTGACCTGCTTTTTGTTACTTACCCTCTGCCAAAAATCAGGAGATTTTCTTGCAGCTCTGACATCAGTATAGTATGAGAAAACCCAAGGGCCTTTAGTCTCAAATGGTTTCTTGCTATCAAAAGCTTCTTCCTGGGGCGCCTGGGTGGCACAGCGGTTAAGCGTCTGCCTTCGGCTCAGGGCGTGATCCCGGCGATCTGGGATCGAGCCCCACATCAGGCTCTTCTGCTATGAGCCTGCTTCTTCCTCTCCCACTTCCCCTGCTTGTGTTCCCTCTCTCGCTGGCTGTCTCTATCTCTGTCGAATAAATAAATAAAATCTTTAAAAAAAAAAAAAAAAAAGCTTCTTCCTGCGCTAGGGTGCAAGCCTTGGAGATTTCTGGCACCCCCGTACCCTTGCCCCTCACTGGGACCTCTCTCGCCCTCCCCCTGCTCCTGACAGGCCTCCGAAGTAGGCCCACATCTGGACAACTTGGAGGATGAGGAAGGATAGAAGCTGAACATTTTCTTACTTTTTTGTATAAATTGTTCAGTGATGAATCCTCTGGATAATTGCTCATCCCTCCTATGTCCACACTGCCCTGGTGCTCTCAAACGGGGAGGGAAGACCAGGTACGTAATTTGTGCGAAGTCAAAATGCAGAGCCCATGTTAGAAAATGAAGAATTTCAGCAACTGCAGAATACCAACCGAGTGTGGGCCCTTCTAAATTCAGGTCCTCATGCCATCACACAGGTCACATGCCCATGAAACCAACACTGGCTAGGGGCAAGGTGCTTTGAGTGGCAGAAACGCCACAGGACTCAGGTCCGCAGGGTATGGCTGTGCAGGTTGTAGACTGCACAACTCTAGGGGACACCATGTACATTGTGGCCTTGAGGGCAGTCCTGCCAGAGGTCACGATAGCCAGCCCCCGGCAGTGGCAGTCATCCAGAACTTTGAGACAGAGAGGGGGCCACTTGGCAGTGGGCAGCGTCCTCACATCCCCATTCTTCCCTCTATCTGGGGTTCTGGAACCTCCCCCTTCCATCCTCCCTTTCTCCTTGGCATTTCAGGGACACGTTTCTCTGCGAAGCCGAGGTGCCCGGGCTCCATGCGGGTGCTGCTGGGGAAGCTTCCGCTCCTTGGCGCTCACCGCCTGCCGGCGGCTCCGCTGTTAACCTTTGGGGTTTGCTCATAAAATAGAAACTCTCTTTGTAGGTCAGTTTGTCAGTAATTTTGGCAGCCGCGGGGCCACCGAGGGAATGAGGCTTGGTTCCCACTTGTCTCTCATGCTCGGTTTGGAGACTTTTGCGGAGCCCTTCCCCGGGAGGAACGCTCACCCCTGCCGGAAACGAGAGATGGTTTTCTCTGACCTGGTTTTGAATCGGCAGGAGCAATTCCTGTATGCTGGAAATGTACGGCCGCTGAGAAGGAATTTGGTCCAAACCCAGCCCGAGGAGCCTTCTGCTTGGGGCCTTGTTTTCCTGCACGGGTGGCACTTGGGTGGGGCTGCGGGGGTTTGCGTCCGCTTCCACGTTAGGTGAGGTGGGAGGTCCTGCTGAAATGGCACCCACCCGAGCCTCACAGGGTTCGCCATGGTCTGGGGACCTGCCAGCCGACCCAGCTGGTCCTGCACAACCACCCCTGACCTCCGCCCCCTTCCCAAGCCTGAGCTGCTGCGGTTCTGGGCATCTAGCATTGTGATAACCTCCCAGTGCCCAGCTCTATACTCCATGCTGGAGGGGAGGGGGAGAGATGAGCAAGTCTTCCTCAGACCCTGCCTTCGAGGGCCTGGCAGTGGGACTGGGGGTGAGAGTGGTTGGGACATGTGCAGGCTGGTGGGATTGGTGGTCAGAGATCAGTGTTCAAGGGCTGCTGAAGCAGGCGTCCTGGAGAAGTCAGGGAGGGCTTCCTGGCAGAGGCAGCGATGAACTGGACTCTAACCCTTCTCTCTATTACTTCTGGGGCCTCTAGGGAGTAAGATTGAGAACAGAACATTTCTATTCCAGGACAGGAAGCTGGGAAAGCTGATGCCGGGATAACATGGCCTGGAAATTTAATCCCACCCAAACAATAATTAAGTACCAACTGTGTGTGAGACCCATTGGCAGGATCAGAGTTGATTCAGAGCTAGCACAAGACTTCATGGCCAAAGCTGAGGTTTATGGGGTGACAACTGTAGATTAGCCAGAGAGGTGGGTTGGGTGCCAGGGGAAGGGACGCCGAGGAGGGAGAAGAGGGCAGGCCGGGTCTAGGGGAGCTCCCAGGAGGCTCAAGGAGCAAGACTCCAGCTCCTGCTCCCTCCCAGAAGGCAGGCAGGCTGGGAGGATTCTCTCCAGATGCTTCTGTGGTCACCTTTAGGCCTCAAAGCCTAAGCGTGGACCCACAGGGCAGCTGGGCCCAGACAGAAGCCTGGAACATTCCCTGGGACTCAGAGGCCTGCTCACAGCTGCCCTGGACAGGTCCCTGTGTTGCTGATGTTTGTAGAAAGGGCTGCCTTTTGAGGCTGTAGGGTGAGGGTCTTTGGTGGGGAGGGATGCAGCCTGGGAGACAGGAGGCCTGGATTCTGCTGTGTTCTCCCCCCTGTGCTTTGTGACTTGAGCAAATCATTTCCCCTCCCAGGAGTCACTGCAGCTATAACATGGCCAAGGGGGAGCAAATGGACATGTCACCGTGTTAACTGGGTTTCCTCCTGTGCGTCTTTACGGAGTTTGGACACTCTGACGATCACCACGGGTATCATGCATGCCGGGCCCTATTCCAAGCAGCACTTCACTCCTACTTAATTCTTACATCAACCCCCAAAAGGATACCCTTATTCGCCCATTTTATGGATGGGGAAATTGAGGAACACAGAGGCAGGGCAGCTTGCCCAAGGTCACATAGCCAGCAGGAGGCAGAGCCAGGGTTAGAGCCTGGGCAGTCTGGCTGTGGACCCCGTGCGCTCAGCCACCGCACCAACTTGCCCCGACATGGTCATGGAGCCCCTTATTCATGGAGCATCTCTCTAGAGCGTTCCTGGAACACACCTTCCAGCTGCCTTTCAGGGGCGCTTCTGGCTGCCAGCTCTGGACCGTCACACTCTTGAGGGAATGCCAGACGGGGAGGATTTTGCTCCAGTCTCCAAATCCCCACCAGTGTGGGATCCTATGGCCTTGCATAGATTAATACCCACCCCCGTTTTCCTCCTTTTCTTTATAAACACCGTAGCAGAGAAATGTGCCGGTGACGCGTCCACCTAAGAACGCCCTAGCCAAGGCAGCCGAGTATTAAGGGGGAAATTCGTGAAATGAAGTTTGGAAGCTGCCGGCCGGCCGGAGCCCCTTATGAGCGATGATGATTTATTTCGGCAATGTGGTAGTCATTAGTATCTTTGGTGTCGGAGCCCGAGCGCTCGGGCCTGGGTCTGTGGCCGAGGGAGCCTTCGGGGCCATTACGAGCTAATGGCTCAGTGTGGGCAAAGGAGGCCTGCAGTCAATCTCGCTGCTGGCGGGTAATAAACGTCGGCCGGCTCCCTTCCTGCTCCCTGCGAGGGAGGGGGGCCTCGGCTCATGATTGCCTGCTGGGCCTCTGACCAGCCTGGCCTCGTCTCCCCTGCCCTGGGGCTTCTCGCGCCACTTCTCGGCCGAAAGAATGGGGGGCCAAGAAGTTGCCCAGAATTTTGTCCATCTGACCCAGATTTTAGAAGTCTGAGGTTGGTTTTCGGAGCTATGGGTTCTGCTGGCTTGGCTTTTGGGGTGTCTTCTTGCAGGGTTTCAGGAACTCAGCATGTCCCCGTGGAGAGGACTTGCGTGACACAGGGGCAGGGTGAGAGCCGCCCCACGAGAGGGGTGGGGATGATGTGTCCACCTTGGCCCCCGCAGACGGAGGCAGAACTCGGACTTGGACACCGTAAGGGTACATGAGTATGTCTGTGTGTGCGTGTAGGTATGTATGTGGCTGGCACCCGCACTTGTGTGTCCCTGTCTGATGAGTACCTGTGTCCACAAACAGCCCATTCTCCTGCCCCCCGCGGACCCCCTCAAGCTCCCGCACTTGTGACCTCTGCTGCCAGAGATCGGTTTGCCCTGCTTCCGGGCGTCGCATCCTGCAGTCTTCAGTCTGTCGCCTTCGCGTCTGGCTTCTTGGGCTCACTGTTGGGTCCGAGAGGTACACCTTGTTTGTGTACCAGGGCTCTGTCCCTTTCTGTTGCCGTGTTGCACCCCCTGCATGAGTGTGTCGCAGTTTGCTATGCATCCCACTGCTGCTGGATGTTTTGGGTGTTCCTGGCGTGGGGCTGCTGCGAACGGAGCTTCGGAGGCCCTCTGCGGAGGGGTCATGTCTGCCGTGGGGTCTTCGGTGCTCGTGTGCACCCATGCCTTTGCTTGCAGAGCCAGGAGGGGAATTGGGGGCCCCCGGGGGAGGGGTCTGTGCAGCTCGAGGAGAGGCAACCTGGCAGTTCGTCAGGGTGGCTGCACCCACCTGCCTGCGAGGCCCGGTCCACCCCACCCCACCGCCTCATCTTGCACCCCTCTGCCTCATCTTGCACCCCTCCTGCCTGCCCGCTCTAGCCACACCTTTCTGCTGCATTGGAACACCGTGAGGGCCTTTGCCCAGCCGTGCCCTCTGCATGGAACGTCCTTCTCCAGCTGTCATGCGGCTGCCTTCTTCCCATTCACGTGTCACCCCTTGCAGGGCTGACGACCCCTACCCCGACCTCGGCACCCCGCCTTCCCATTTTATCTCCTTCATAGCGCTCTCACCCTCTGCCGTGATCTCATTTACTCACTTGGGTGTCTGCGTCACAGACACAGACACGAGAGTGGACCGGGGACCTTGTCTGTCTCGTCCCGACCTGTCCACCCAGGGCTCACACCGGAGCCTGGCACTCAGTGCGTGTCGGTAATGAGAACAATGAATGTACTAGAGCTTTTCAAACCCGAATGTGCTGTGTGTCCAGTGTGGAAGACGAGGTCAGGATCACGGTCTTCATCGACAGGCGAAGGCAGCGAGGCCTGAACGAGAGGTGAGCCCAGGCCAGGACCCCAGACTCCAGGCCTGAGCCCCGGCTTCCGCCCAGCGTGTTGTTTTTGAGTCTTGGCTCAAAAGTTTCAGAGTCTGGCTCCGTGTTTGGTGCCGGGTCGGCTGGAGATTCTCTCTGCCCCCCACTCGTGCTCTTGTGCTCTCTGTCTCTCAAATAAATAAATGAGTCTTATTTAAAAAAAAAGATAACGAGAGCTGCTATTTACAGAGTGTGTACTGCATCCAGGCACCTTACATGCATTATTTCAACTTTCTCCCTAAATTGTATAAAGTCGATGTTTTCATTCCCATTTGACAGATTAGGAAATTGAGGCAGGGAGAGGCTCAGGAACCTACCTAAGCCCTCACAGCTAGGAAGGGGCCCAGCCTCGAGTTCTATCCAGGCTACCTGACTGTAACTAAGTATGTCTCCCTACCAGCCCCTCTGCTTCCTTGCTGTTTCTTTGAATTTGAGCAGAAGTTGAGGAACAGTTTCTAGGAGGAAGATACCGCACAGAGAAAGACTATACATGATTGACAAGCTCTCTCAACAGGCCCCTTCTGCATTTGGGGCGGGGGAAGAGTCAGCGAGGGTGGGAGTCACTGGGGAGCCTCATGGGGGTGGTGGGGTAGGGAGTGTTGAGCAGGAAGGGGGAAGGGGGCTGTGATCACTGAGTATCTGAGGTCTCTTGGAGGAGTAGGCAAGACCAGGGCCAGAGGGCCTGCCCTCTTCACAACTATCATTGTAAAGCCTTTGTTAAATGCTGGGAAGCAATAGTAGTAGGATCTCTTTAGCATGTGGTGCTTTCTTAGGACTGCAGAGCTGCGGCTTTATGTAATCGTAGACTGCCGGCCTCCGAGGCCTGGAAAGCTCTGGGATCATAATATTGGGGACCTTCCATTTGCACGGTTTCTAGGAGAGCCGTGCTCACACACGCTCACACCACCCAGGCTTCATGCAGCAAACCAGAGTGTTCTCTAGAGCGCGCTGTCCAAGGGAAATCAGATTCGAGCCACATGTGCAATTTTAAATGTGTTACTAGCTGCACTGAAAAAGAGTGAAAGAAACAGATGAAATATTTTTATTTAACCCGATATATCCAAAATAGTGTGATTGCACTCTACAATCAGCTTAAAAAGTAATTAATGAACATTTTGTATGTTTGTGGTCTCATACGAAGGTTGCAAAATCTGCTGTGTGCTTTGCACCGACAGCGTATCTCAACGTGGAACAGCCACATCTCAAGTGCTCACAGCCCCACGTGGCCAGGACAGCGCAGCTCTAGGTGGGAGATCCCCTGTGTTGTGAGGCGGGGGTGGGGGGTGGGCTGTGGGCCCTTGAGGGAGCCGGGCTGTCCTTGCTGGAAGGGGCAGGCTCTCAGGATCCTTGGCAGAGGCCTTACCCTCTCTTGGGAGTTTGGAAACAGGATCTCCAACTCGGAGTGTTCTGGCCATCCTGCTAGTCGTCCCCTGTGCATCCTGGCTGCTCTAGGGGTGGCCCTTAGAGAAGTCTCCCTGCCCAGAGGGAGCTCTGAGGCAGTTAGATAGAGCCCGGAGCCCAAACGGGCCCAACAGGGGAAGGCGGAGCCACTGTGGCCAAAGCTCCAGCCTTCATTCTTGCTTCTGGCCCTTGGGGACACAGACACTGGGCAGTCCCTCCTGGCACATGCGTGGCCCTTGCCTGACAATCCCCAGGGGGAGGGGAAGACGGCAGGGGTGGGGGCACACAGCTCCATGCCTCATGTCCCCCCTGCCATCATCCGAGGCCGCCTTCCCAGGCTGATGCTGTGAAAGCTATTCTCCATCTCTCCTCCTGCAGCCACAGGGAGATAAAAGCCAGGGCTGTGGGGATGGTAAAGAGGGAGCCAAATTATATTTATAATATTAAAGTGAGTGCATTTGTGGCTTGCTGTTCTCCAGGGTGTTTTATAAGTAGAAAAACACAAATTAGCATTTTCCATTTCCATATATTGACTAGAAAAATCGCCTGCTCTCAATTAAGACCTATAGCTTTTGGGATGTATGCAACAATTTTATAAAATATTTACAGCGAGATTTGCATTTTACATGGTGTTACAGTTTTTCTTGTGTTTAGGAGACAGAGCTGAGGCCTGTAAGAGGAAATACATTCTCTGAAATCGAGGGGGAAGAAAGCTGCCGGCTGTTTTTCTTGCCTTCCCCACGTTTCTGACGTTGTCTCTGGTAATTACCTAAGGCTGATCCACCCATGAGCTGTTTGTCTGTTTCTCAAAGCCCGTGCTCCTTTGACAAATCTATTACTTTCCCTTTAAAACTTGCCCGAGTGGAGCTGTCTGTGGCTTTGTGTGAGATGGAGAAGGAGAACATTTTTTTTCTGAATGTAAAAGCATGCCGTAAAGAACATAGCTATTTCCTGGATAATTTGCAGTTGTATATTTTATGTTAATTTCACCGAAAATACTGCACCCCTGCCAGGTTTAGTAGAGACTCACTGTGATATGAATAATTTCTAGTGAATCATTTTTTTTTCTTCATTTAAGATTTGGCACCTTTTTAAGATTTTAATAATAGCAACAAGGAGGAAGATTTAGAACAAGTGAAACATTAGTGCCAAAGAAATTCACGTGGAGAACTAATGTAAAATAGCAAGAATAATTACATGGAAAGCCGTTTCCACAGATGTTTTTCCTTGTAATGTAATAACTATTTACTAAACTGTTTATTTTAGGCCTTTGGTTTATAATAAAATATTTATACATTCTCTGCTGTAATAAAAAAATATTGACAAAATACTATAGAGGTTTAGAAAGACAATTGATATGTTTATTTTCCAGGAAGCGCGTGTGCTATAAAAGTTGGGTGCTATTTTGGTGTATGTTTCAGGATGAGTGAAGCTGGGTTCGGTTTTGGAGTTTATTCTCTAATTTACTGGCTGAGGCCTGGTGAGGTGCAAAAATTAATATTTCGGTAGCCTATTGTTGGATAGGGGTGTTGGTAGATACTGTTTTTTTTCAGCAGAATTCTTGGCGCTGAATCCTTGCCGGTAGAGTGCTAAATGTTAGAGTCGCTACTCCGGGTATAAGTCAGACGGGCCGAGAGGGGTCTGTGGCAGGAAGATTCTACTGAGTGCTTTTGCAGAATGGAGATTCCAGCAGGACCAAGGGGGCTGTCGGGAGGTCAGTTTAGTCCTGGCATTTATAAAGATTTGACCTCCGTGCTCCGCTTCTGTCTGCAGGCAGTGAAGCGTGTCCCGGTCTTGGTGGGCCCCTGTGAGATCCCATGTGCAGCCTGGGAGCAAGGATACCCTAACTTCTTGAGCCCCTCTTTTTTATGGTCCTTGTTTGGGAGGAAAATGAGTTTTAGGAGACACGAGAGAGCCCCCACCTCCACCCCCAGATCACTCCCTGCCCTTCTCGGGCTGCCAGGCGTGATGGGGAGGGTCCTCCTGTCGGGGCCTCCCGAAATGGCGAGGGTGGGGAGGGAGGGGGAGGCATTTAAGGACCCCAACCAGAAAGAAGCCGCCAAGGAGTTCTGGAAGAACCCGTTCTGGCCTCGCCAGCTCGCTTGGTCCAGTTCTGCCATAACCAGCCCGTTCTGCACTCCTGGCTCCTGCGAGCAGTCTGAATTGACAGCCCTGCCTGAGGGTTTGTCCCTGAGCCTGGGGGTTGGTTTCTGCGGGCTTGATTTGTTGTTGTTGTGTAGCAGGGGGTTTGTGTGTAATTTGTATTTGTGCGGGTCTGTACACGTGCACGCCTGGGAGTTTGATGCTGAGTCTTCTATATATGTGTGCGTTTGTGTGGTTTTTGGGGTCAGTGCATGTGACGTGTGTGGGTTTGTTTCTGTGTTTTGGGTCTGGGTGTGTTCGTGACCCTTCTATATTTGTTTAATGCTATGTATTTGGCTCTATGGGGTTATTTCTCTGTTTTGTGCATGTCTGTGTATGTCTCTGTATGGCACGGGGGTGTGAGTGACGGGCAACCCCTTCTGCTGTGTGCCTGTGTGTTTCTGAATCTGTGTGTGTGTGTGTGAGAGAGATAGAGAGTGAGAGAGAAGCATCCCCTCTGTAGAATTGGCCTCTTCGCTGGGAGAGGCTGGGGGGCCCCCCAGCATGGAGATTGCTGACCGTGCTGATGCAGGTGTGTGTGGCCATTTCTTTCCACCAAACTTCCTGATGAAAGGGCAGGAGAGAGGAGGTAGGAAAGGGGTTCCAAAGGGAAGGGAAGTGTGGAATTTTTAATAAAGAGAGAGACAACTGGACCCTGGTCTCAGAACACCCAGAGCAATCTGTAAGAGGAAGTTTGCTTCTTTTGGTTCTTAATCCAGAAAACATCCCTTTTTCATGGCTGGAGGAGGCCAGTACCAGGGCCTCTGCCTGGAGGCCCCCTACCCCTCAGCTGAAGGGCAGACAGTCTGGGGGGAGGCAGTTTTCAAGGACTTGCCTTGCCCTGCTGGTGGTTTTGTTTTGGGTTCTATTCTGCTGGCTGGGCCCATCCCCAGTAATCTAGGACAACATTTCATACCCATCTCCTGCAGGGGTGTGGGGAGCTGCGTCTTGGGGCCCCTCGGGCACTGTTGGGAGGCCTTCCTCGGCTGGGCTGGTGATGAGCTCACCGCTCTTCCTGCAGGGACCTGGGAGCACACCACAGATAGAAATTGGTGCCTCTAAGCCCCTGGCAAAGTTCTTGGTCTCTCTTCTGGTAGGAAGTAATTTTTTCCTTGTGCTTTGCTAAATAACCTCTATCCCCTTTCCAAAGGAAGTGGCCTTCCTCTAGGGGCCATACCAGCGGCCCGTGGTCTTAGGCCACCCCCCACCCCTCCCGCACCACCCGTGTGAACAGGCTAGGACTCAGGTTTAAATTTTTCACTTTTCAGAGAAGCCAGAGCACAGAGAAACGGTGACTTCATTGAATTTGGGAGCACACCTTTGGGAGATGGTACAACCCCACCGGAAGTATCTCCAGGCAGGACTCCTGGAGGGAGGGTCCCCAGGAGGTCCTAGTAAGGGCAGGACCCAAGCCTGAGGTACACCCTCTACGGGGTGGGGAGGGGTCTGTAAACCGCAGGGCTTTTGTTCTGCTGTGTGAGGCTGAGTCTGGGGTCAGAGCTGGATTGCTGGGGACAGAATCAAAGTGGCTGCAGCCGCCACCAGGGGTCCCCCCTTCTACTCACTCCCCCTGACAACCTTCCTGTCTCCTCTAAATAAATCTTGATTAGGTGTTTAAAGGGTATCGGTTTGGGTTGGGGGCAGATGAATTATCTGCCTGGATGACCGACTTCTTCTCCACCAGTTGTTTCTACGCTGACATCTTGCTTACCTTTTATGTCTTCTCACCTGTTTTTTGAGCATCAGTGGGAAATTGCATGAAGTGGGGAATAGAGGGGTTAAGATGGATGTGTTTGAGAGTGACCTGAAATGAGCAAGGAGGGGGTGGGGGTGGGGAGGGGACTGCCACCGGCGGGTGGGCTCTGGCTGGGGTTGGCGGGGGAATCGCACACATTTGCCCAGTGGGTCGGAACTCCCCGCGTGCTTTTCTTTTGTCTAACTATTCTCCGAGCGCACGTGGCCAGCTCCTGGCCGGTGTGGGTGACCGCTGTAAGCTTTGCAGTGATGAACTGCCATACACAGCTGTTTATTTACGTTTTGGTTCACACTGCTCCTGGACCAGGCCAGGGAAAAACAATTCACTCCACAAGGGACTTCTGCAGAAGAAATTCTGCCTCGTCTTTCTAGGAGAGCCTGCATCCAGAAGGCTCGGGCAGAGCAGGTCCCAAACTGCATTTGAGTGCTTTTATTTGTTGAATGGATGATGGTGTGGTGGGTCTTATTATTCATCTTGCTAATTGGTCGTGTTCCTTATAATTTCAGGCGAGTTGCCCCTCTCTGTTTAAAAAAATCTTTTTTTTTTTTAAACTTAATGTATTTTCCTACAAGAAAAAAGATGCTGATGAATAAAAAGAACAGATAGAAATCACCCTTAATCTCATCTCCTGGGGAAAACTGCTGTTAACAATTTGGTGTTTACCTTACCTGACTCTGTGTGTTCATACACATGTAAACACAGTTTTAAAAAACATTTTATTGAAGTTTGCTATTTATACAGAAAAGTACACATATCAATAAATATGTAATGACTTGTTATTGATGCATAGCTTACATACAGAAAAGCTCAAAAGTCGTAAGCACAAGCTGGCTGAGTGTTCCCGCACTGGACCTGTCGGGGCAGAGAGGGCTGGATCGTGACGGGGCGTTGCCTACACTCCGGGGGACCACCTCGTACCCCCTTCTAGTCCCACCCCAGACTAACCGTGATCTTGACTTCTGAGAGCAAAAACAGTGGTGCCCGTTTTGGTTGCTTTATGCAAACAGAACCACTGTGTACTCTTACACACACGTGTTTAGTTTTATTTTTTATTTTTTATTTATTTTTAAAGATTTTATTCATTTATTTGACAGAGATAGAGACAGCCAGCAAGAGAGGGAACACAAGCAGGGGGAATGGGAAAGGAAGAAGCAGGCTCATAGCAGAGGAGCCCGATGTGGGGCTCGATCCCATAACGCCGGGATCACGCCCTGAGCCGAAGGCAGACGCCCAACTGCTGTGCCACCCAGGCGCCCCCACGTGTTTAGTTTTAAATGGAGTTATCCTATCCATACTATTGTGTGACCTTTCCCCTCCAGCAGTATATGGTGACAGCGTCCCATGTCAGGACACACACATCTACACCATCGTTTTTAGTGGCTGCTTGCTGTTTCATTCTCAAAGTGCCACAATTTAAATTCCCCGTCGGAGCGTTTTAGCTTTTCACCGTGATAAACCACTTCTTATCGAACATCCGTGCTAGATGGGTGACTTTCGCCGTCTCCTCGGGGGGACGGGGTGGCCAGAATGGCCGTGGAGGGAGGGGCCCTCGCTGGGCCCCGGCTGGAGGAGCCCAGGCTGTCGAGTGGAGGATGCTGGCATAGCTTCAGTTTGCCAGCTGGACCTCATCAAGTACGGGTGTTAATTACTGGGAGGCCCCTGGTTCTGTGAGCAGGCGGGGGACGCTGGGGCTAACTCGCGAAACAGGGTCACCTTGAAACAGACGCTTCCAGGGGAAGCGAAACCGAGGAGAGGACCACGGGGAAGCACAGGGCCGGGGCACCGGCTTCCCACCCGTCTCCTCTAAGTCACCCCAGTGCTCTGGAGCCTCTGTAGGGGACGTGCATAGGGTCCCTCCGGCCCCACATAACAATGGTATGTGTGTCTTTGTCCCTGGCTCTAATTGGGGTGAGCTGGGAGCAAGAATACCCGTATCTGTGGCTTACCCCTTTCCAGAAGACCCTTGGACTCTGAGGCAGCTGGTGATCCCTGCATGTCCCAAAAATGTGGCCTGAGTGAGCACTGGAGCTCGGGAGTGGAACTAGGGTTGGGAAGTGGGGGGAGGGGGGCAGCCTGGCAGTGCCAAACGGGAGCCCAGCTGTGCAGTGCGCCCAGGTCAGTAGGCGCTGCCCGGTGGCCCCAGCCAGGTAAGCTCAGGGCTGCAGGCGCAACAGGGCCAGGTTGGAGGAGAATTAGGTTATTGCATTTCCTCTGTAATTCTTCATCAGGGCTGCTGCCTGGATCTGTTGCGGGAAAATCAATGTGTTCTGACTCCATAATTTCCCAGGTTGCTTTACTCCAAGTACATTGTGCAGGGAAAGGTGACATCTCCGGCCATGTCTGCGTAGACCAAATATATACATATATCTATAAAACTATTTATTTATATTTCTATTATACCCTTTCCTCCCTTCCCCTCCACCCCATCCCCACCTTCCAGCACTGGATTCATTGGAATTTCACAACCTTTGCATGCTTTTGTGAAAACACTCATTTGTGTTTGCACCAGGCCGCTAATGGCGGACGCCCAGGTCTGCGGAGCTTACCTCTGTTCAGCTCTCGTTATGGCGAGGAATGTGCCGTTAATAATGCATCTATGGAACTCAGCTGTGTGGGAGCCAAGTAATTATCCCACTGTAGCGTTCCGGCTTCAGTGTCATCACAACTGGGGCTTCATTAAAAGTCCTACCAGAGACGGTGTTGTGTGCTGCAGCCTGTATATATATTTTTTCATTTAAATTATCAGCCTTGCTATGGCTCAGAGGTAATTTGACTTTTTGAAACCGCTGAGCCCCTGTGAATTCCCCTCCCCTTCTCCCTCTCGCTGCTCTACCAGCTGATCAGCCCCAGAAGAACAAAAGGTTTATCTGAAGCTATGAAGCATATATTCACCAGCTTCTGGCGTCTAGATAAAAAAAAAATCAAAGTACTCCATTGAACATGTTAATACTGAGCAAAATGCACACAGCCAGATACTAAACCTTTACAGGGATTTGGGCATTTGAAAAGTGATACCCCGATCAGGTCTTGAGCTACGTTTCTTAGCCCAGAGAAGAGCAAGTAGCAAAGGAGGAAGGAAAAATGTTTATAAAGGAATATTAAAAGCAGCCAATGAGCTGCGTCAGAGCTGCCCACCTTTCGTCTTCGCCCTTTGTATGGTTTTGGCGGGGTGGGCAGCCAGAAGCCTGGAGAAGGGCACATCATAGGGCAGTGGGCTCCCCCCTTGGCTCTGGACTTTGAGCCTCCGGCCACTAGAGCGGTGAGTGGGAAGAGGGCTTGCCGTGACTCTTGAAAGAAACACAGAATTGGGATGGTGATTCTCCTGTTTGTTCCTCCTGATTCTCTGTGACCTCTTCAGCATTCTACAGTGGAGGGCTGGGGAGAGTCTCAGGAAGGGGTCCCAGCCAAGCACACTGTGTCTTGGGGCCTCCTGGAAGTCTTGCATTTCCCAGTTACTTCATTTCCCCGACGGGGAGCAGCTACCAAATCAGACTGGCAGGAGCCATCAGGTTCCATGAGTGAATCTTCCATCACAGAGCTAGCAGATAGGTGCTTGACTGGCAATGTCTGCTATGGGTGGTGAATTGGTGAATGGGTGCTTTTCCCACACTTGTCTATCAAATAAAACAGGCTTCCTGAGCTCCCATACTCTGCTTTGGATTAAGGAAGACATCGGAAAGGTGTAGGATTTGTTTCTGCCTGCTAGAAGCTTTCCGCATATTTGGGAGGCAAACATGGCTACGGAAAACATCTCATGTTATAAACAATTTATGATGAAATGCTGGAGTATACTTTTCCATCAGGAGAGGGAATATGGAGAATGGAGTAGTCCAAAAAGACGTCCGGAAGGTTATAGCACATTTGGGCACGGATGAGGCCAGCTTGAAGCCAGGAAAGGTGTAGCACAATATACAGCTGGTGCCCAGATGGAGGGAAGGAGAGGAGAGTCTAGTTTTCCCTCTGTGTGGCCCTCGTGGAACCCTAAGGGAGCGCTGTCCTTTGTGGATGGGGCTTCGCCTCTGTGTGTGTAAGATTGGAGCTGGCTGCCCCCGACCTGTGCAAGGCCTCAGGTGTGCCCTGGGTAGGAAGTTGTGCAGAGATGACCCCAGACACAACGTCTTGAAGCAGCCCCTCTAGCAAGGGAAGGTGCACAGATCTCAGACTCTGCCCCAGACTTGGCATTGGTTCCCCCTTGTGCCCTTCTAGTCTTTACCAGCCAGCTCTGTGCCGGGCTTTGCGTTGAGTGTTGCGGATCCTTAACCAAGGCAGACAGAGCCCCCACTCCCCAATCCGACGGGAGAGGTAGCCATGCGGGTGTACGAGTTAGGGAGTGTTTGTCTCTCCTGGTTATGTGTAGGTAGATATGGGAGGATAGAAAGTGGTCAACAGAGGTTTGAAAGTAGAAAGGCACTTGAGCTGGGCCTCTGAAGGACGACTAAGAGCTCATTAGAAGGGAGAAAGAGAACCCTCGATGGTGGGCACAACAAAAACTCGGAGGCATTAAAAAGAACACGATGTTCCTTGAAACTCTTCTTGCCAGGGTCACCGGTGACTCCTGATGGTGGAAGCTGGTGGCTTTTGTGGTCCTTCTCGGCCCCTGGACCCTATGGAGCGCTCTCTGCACACTTGTCCTCGGGCATATCTGCCTACCTGCAAACTGGTCTCCGGCCCTGGCTTCCTTCTCTCCCGTCGTCACCCTCACAGCTAGCTGCCTATTTGCCGTCTAACTCAACGTGCCCTGAAAACGTCTTCGCCTTCCCCCACGCGCCAGGGTCAAAGACTCCCATCTCAGCCCTCTGCCTCAGCGGCAGCCCCTGCACCAGCTCCCTCTGCCCGTGCCCGCGACCCCTACCCACAGCTGGGGGACCCCCGTTGCCCCCCATTGCTTGTGAGCTAGCTCTTCCGACCAGCCGAGCTCCAGCTCCCGTCCAGGCCTGCGGCGCCTCGGGCTCTGTTTGCCACAGAGGCAGCCTCCCCGAGGCCTCGCACGTTTGCCAAACTCGAGGCCAGCGGCACTCCATTCTTTGCTTTTGTTTAGCCAGGGACCGTTTCCAGGGCCTGTCCGTCATGGTCAGGGTCGTGGAAGCCCCGTGGAGGAAGGGGATTCAGACTTAAAGGAACACGTCAGACGTTGCATATCGTCTCCCGAGACGCACACGCACTTAGATGCAGAGCCTCCCACCCATTTCTGGGGAAATAGGCCTTTGCCTCCTCTTGGGACAGTCCCTTTGTGCTTGTGTGAAGGGTTTTGGGAATCATTTTAGCGTCTGAACCCCCGCAACGGCCGCTCGTCCCCATCGAAGCCAAGACGCTGTGCCCGGTGATGTCCCACCCGCCAGGAATGAGGTCGCCCCTCCTCCTGGGCAGCCGGGGCTGGGGCCTCAGACAACAGACTGCCTCACTGCTGTCCTTCCCGGTCAGGACTCGGGGCGAGCGGAAAAGCTCAGCCAAGCACGTTTCGGTGTCGGGGAGCAGCTCGGAGGCCCCAGGTCCTGGTTCTCCCTGGTCCGGAGCTGGAAAGAAAGAGGCGGAAGAAGTGTTTGAATACTGTGCTGTGAAGGGAACAGTCCTGCAGCGAGGCCGTTGTGATATTAGAGCGGGCCTCCTAAGAGATCCCCTGGCTCCGAGCTGTGATCCACACACCACATTCACAGACAGCTGGTCGCCCAGCGTGGGCTGCGCCTGCCGCTCGGAGCTGGCACTCTGGCGGGGACCAGGTAATGCTCTAATTTCCCTCGTGCAGATGCGGCCAGGAATATCTTAATTTATTGGTGTGCTGGCATGCAAGAGGGAATGCTGCCGGTGCGGCCTTGCGTAACTATTAGCAAAAAATGGAGCTGATAGGGGCTTGACTTCTCCTAAAGTGGGTTTGAAATAATCATCGCCTTTTGTTGTGTTTGGAAGGGCTTGAACAATTCTTAATTATTTAATTATAGATATGCAAGTAATACACTGGGAATGGCCCTGCCATTCCAGGGATACCGAACAGAGGAAAATGTTTAGTTACCGGAGGAGGGGAGGAAAAAAAAAAAGTGGTAATTAAATCGAAGTGTCGTTTGTATCATGCCACGCGACTCCGTCAGCAACGCGGGCGGGAAGAGGTCTGCTGGGCCTCACCTTGGAAATCCTTATGTAGTCCTAGGAACATCAACAGCACTACTACCACTGTCCTCCGGGCGAGGCCTGCCGGGTTGGCAGAGCTCTTTGTCTGTCACTCACTCACGTCGTGGCCCGTTAGGGCTCTGAGCGGTGGGTGCTGTTGTTCCCATTTTACAGATGAGGAAGTGGAGTCTCAGGGACTCGTTGCCGGCCTCGCTTCGCTCGGAGCTTGAAAGCCACAGCTGGTGTGGTTCAGACAGCACCGCGGCCTGTGTTTGGTGCCCTGTCGCTGGAAGAGGCTGGGCCACGCTCTGCGTCACGGTGACTTTGCTCTCCAAATAGCCTGGGCCAGCCTCGACAACTTTGGTGACTGTTTGCCTGAATTGTGTGTCTGACTCCGTGGCACGCGTCTCTTGATGGACACCTTGTAATTATCCCATATAAGCACTCATTGTATTCATATCATTAATTTTGTTTGGGCTATTACATTTGATAGATACATTAAGCATTATATAGTTCTCTTTATACATGAAATTGAACTGCCTTTGAACAGTCAGCCGGCTAATTGCCCGTAATTTGTGTTGCTAACGAGAGGCAGAATAGTGGTATAACATTAGGCTCAACAGTCAGTTAACAAATCTGCCGATTCAGATTGCAAAGCATGCCCTCTGTGGCAGAGGCAGGCTGCACTTCACACGTGAATAGATTTTTAAAAACGCATTCAACTCAACAACAACAACAACAACAACAACAAAGCTCTTCCCCCCGCCCCCAGCTCTATGCAGCAAGGGCTGGCCGTGTGGGGCGCTGGGTTGGTAGTGGCTTCATGAGTCTGAAGGATAGGAGATGTGGGGAAAACCCGGGAGCGGAAGGGAAGGTTCTGGCTGCTCCTCGTGTTGGGGCCGAGAGCCTGAGTGACCTTCCACCCCATCCCTTGTCTGTGGTCGGAGGGGACACCCATAGTTCTGGCCTTTTGATCGTCATTAGATTATTTCTGCACTGGGTCTTCCATTTGGACCTTGTCAAACCCCCTGGAGGGGTTCTTGGGAGAGGATTGGGTGAGGTCATCTTCGAGTCTCTTCTGCCATAGCCAGAAGGGAATTTGGAAATGGGGGGGACGGAATAACTAGTGTGTCATCCTTCCCTGGAATCCCATGACCATTTCTTTTTTTTTTTTTTAAGATTTTATTTATTTATTCGACAGAGATAGAGACAGCCAGCGAGAGAGGGAACACAAGCAGGAGGAGTGGGAGAGGAAGAAGCAGGCTCATAGCAGAGGAGCCTGATGTGGGGCTCGATCCCATAATGCCGGGATCACGCCCTGAGCTGAAGGCAGACGCTTAACCGCTGTGCCACCCAGGCACCCCCCCGTGACCATTTCTGATCCCCCCGCCTTGAGAAAGGCATGTCAGTGCCCAGACAGGGCCTGGGGAAGGGGCACACCACTAACGAAGTGCGGTGTGTGGACAGGCAGACACTGATGAGACCGATGAGCTCCTTCCTTCTGGAATGCCAGAGACCTGAATCCATCTCCCCCAAATTTGTATGTTGAAGCCCCAACCCCCGCAGGACCTGAGAATGTGATTGAGTTTGGAGGCAGGGCCTTTTTTGAAGAGGTGAGAGAGTTAAAATGAGGCCATTAGAATGGGGGCCCTAAGTCACGATGACTGGTGTCCTTCTAAGAAGAGGAAATGTAGACACGGACTCCCCAGGTAGGGACACCCACACAGAGGAGAGCCCATGCGAGGACATGGTGAGAAGCAGGCTATCTGCCTGTCGAGCAGGGAAGCCTTAGCAGACACCAATGCTGCTCACACCTCGATCTCAAACTTCTGGCTTCCAGAACTGTGCAACGCTAGATTCCTGTCATGTAAGCCACCCGGGCTGTGGTATCTTGTCATGGTGGCCCCAAGCCAACCAATACAGAGGATCCCAGCCGTTCCATCCGAAGGAGGTGGGAAGGGTGTGGGATGGCCTTGTTGGAAACATCCCTGAAAACCAAAGGGGAGCTGCCCTCTGTCAAGCTTGAAAAATAGAGTTTTTAGGACAAAGAAAACGAGGCCCCAGGCTGATGCAGTAGATAGTGGCCACTCAGAGTTCGTTCCGCAGTAGAGGCCAGATCCTAAGATGGCCTTGACAGATCTTGTCCTATACGCCCCCGGTTAGTTACTCGGGGACGCAAGGGCCGCTGGGGGAGGCGTCTCCTCTTGCCCTCTGGCGCCGGCCTTCCCTAGCCCCCCGTTCCCATGGCAGGCACGGAAGACGTTTGCATTCCTCTGTCTTCCTCCACTGACCATATGAGTGTTGATACCTACAAACCGGCATCAAAGAAAGGGACTTTTTAAGCCCGGAAGACAATGCCTGTGGGCATCTGAGTTCGTCCCCACGTATCTCTAGGCCTTGTGTCTGAACAAGCCAGGTCTCTGATGGACCACTGCTTAGCACCGAAGGCTCTAACCTTCCTCCTGCCCGTTACTTCAGTTTGTAACTTAAGGGAATGCGATTTTCTTTTCACTTCGAAAACAAAGTCGCAGAAATCATTTGGACTGTCAGCTTCTGGACACATTGTTGCTGTTTCCAGCATCGCTTCATATAGTCATGGTTCAGATGGCCTAAACATGACCAGTATATGTTCCTGAGTATTCACTGGTGCTGCGTCTCACAATGCTGGGCAGCTCGGTGCCCTGGGTGCACATTTGCCGCATTCTCCACTCTCGAGTGCCGTACTCTCTGGGCGGTGGGCAGTCGGGCTTGATGATGGGGTGCGTGTGTGTGTGTGTGTGTGTGTGTGTATGAAATGTATATACAGTGTGTGAGCGCATTTGTAGGTGGCTAATGGATTTGTAAAGACAGTTATGTCATTGGAATAAAATGGAGAGGTGTACTTGTTCCTGTGCCTAAGTATATTTGTTTTCAAATAATTTTGAATCCGTTGGTATTTTGTACAGAATGGAAATGGTGTTGCCATTGTGACTTTTTTCCCCGCTGGTGGAGTTATTGGCTAATCACAATATGTTTTTCTGATGTCACATAGCAGCTTTATGTGAAGAACCCAGTAGGAGTGTGCTGTCGGTAGAACTCGGCCATAGTGCCATAGTGTTCTGGCTATTCTTTCGTCCAAAGATGGGCACGTACAGGAAATGAGAAAACCTATCATCTGCAGTAGGCCGCCATGTCCCAAAGACATGACGGTTCGTCACCATCAGGCCAGTAAGGCCCCAAGGGTACTGCTCCTTTGCTGTTGCCTGAGATTGTAGCCCAGAGATGGCCTCTGAAGTCACATTGTAATTCCCCTTGGCTGGGCTTTCTTTCTGTTTTTTAGTTAGCCGAGGATAGAAAGAGGAAGTAAGAGCTCAGTTTTGAGCAGGGCACTGAGAGAATTTCCTCTTCAGAGGATTTCTCATTATACAGTAAATGGATAGATGAATATTGGCAAGTCATTCAATATAGATGTAGATTGGGAGTGTGCATTATTGAGAAAGTTGTTTGATAAGACTGATAATTAGGGATGGCGATTGGTCCTTGTGATGGCGTTCATTTCAGTGAGTTAATATAGAAATTCAAGATGGCGCTCCTAAGTCTTTTTCATCAACATAAATGGATTGCACTCTTTTTAAAAACGATTTTATTTATTTATTAGAGAGAGCGTGAGCTAGAGAGCACAAGCAGAGGGAGCAGCAGAGGGAGAGGAAGAGGCAGGTTCCCCACTGAGCAGGGAGCCCAACGACGCAATGCGGGGCTAGATCCCAGGACCCTGGGATCGTGAACTGAGCCAAAGGCAGACGCTTAACCCACTGAGCCACCCAGGCGCCCCTGGATTTCAGTATTTTTTTAATCAGAAAATGACTCCCTGGGATGCAGAAAAGATTCAAATAACATAGAAGAGTATACATTCTCCCTTCCTCTTGACTTCTCTCCCATTTCCCCAACTGGAGCACGGATACCTTGGGATGCTGTGGAGGTCTTCAGAGAGGAGGTGACATTTGGTAATAGGTTTTGGAGAGGGAGCTGGAGTTGGTGTACTGAGAAGCTGCTTTCGTTGATGGCTGCACTAGGGAGGAAAGTCGTGCAGGTTGAGGAGAAAGGGAGCCTCGGTGGGTTCAGGAAGGCAACAGATCAGGTTCCTGCCGTGCCCGCCTTCCTGCTTGGAGGGGCCTGCTCAAGAGGGCGAGTCCCGCGGCTGGAAAACGGGCCAGTTTTCTGCATCCACGTTTGAGTATGGGTGTCAGGCAGGCTCAGGAGGACGGAGGAGCATGGGGAATTGCAGGAGGGAAGACGGAGTATATGCAAATGACGGAGTATTGGAGCCAAGGACCCCAGTGTGTCAGCTGAGAAAGAAAGGGCGAGCGAGGGAACAAACCCACCCGGCTTGCTTCCCAGTTACTGCTCGGGAAACGTTGCTGGGAACCCACGGCCGGTGACATGTCAACTCCTGACGGAAACCTGGTTTGGCAGGCCCCGTTTTTTAAGCTGAGTGCCTGGCTGCCAGATCACATTTGGATTGAGTGGCTGGCATTCCTCGAGCCTCGCGTAATAGGATTGAAAGAAAAGAAATGTTACTTTTCATCACACAGGACAACAAAGAGAAACGGGGAAACGAAAATATTATTTCGTTTGAACAAATTACAGGGAGACTCTCTGGGGTGCTTTCAGGGAGTTAGATGAGGAAAAGCACTTAAATATCATTCCATCAAACTAAATTTTTAACTACAATTTTTTACAGATAAAATGTGTTGGGAGGATTCAAAGAAGATTAGAGCTCACCTAAGAAACAGTATTCAAATTTTACCAGCTAATGGAGGCCCGGCAAAAACTGCTAATGCCTATAACTTCCCTCCAAGGGACAGAGATTTCAGTATTCTTATAAAAACACATTGAGCTGATTTCATTTCCGTGTCTCGGCAGACTTCATTCGTGTAATTTCAGTAAGTGTTATAAATGTTATTTTAAGTATTATAATGATAATCCCTACTGACAACGGAGCTATGCATCTCAGCTTCCATTCCTAAGGTAATGTTTACCTCGGATAGCACATAATTGTTTGCTTTTTTCACAGTAAACTCTCTGCTCCCAACTGCTTAATCAGCCATGGAAAAGAGAGGAGACTTTAGAAATGTTTAATGTTCCTCTGATTACATTAGAGTCATGGGTAAGCCCACGTCAGTGGGGCTGGAGGAACAGACTGCCACTCTTGCCTCCCGTTTTGTTTTGTGTTTGTGTTTGGGGGTGTACGCATTCGCTTTCTGTCCGCAGACCTTCAGGAGGACGGCCGTGGGCCCTGGCGATCGGGCGAATCGTTTATTGGTATACCTATCACAGCCCAGGCAGCAGTCTGCCCTTTCTCGGGGTGCGCCCTCCTCTTGGCCGTCCCGCTCAGTCCCACATGCTGCTCACGGGCTGAGTTTGTGCGCAGTGAGGGTCCCAGACGCCCGGACGCTCTCTGAGTGTGTGCCTCACGGCCTGCTCGGTGGAAGCGAGACGTTGTGACGCTTTATGAGAGTGAAACTTTTCTACCCGGGAACCTCAGGGGCTTTCTCGGGGCATTGTATAACATTTGCTTCTGTGGCTTCTTCCATATCTGAATCCCAATGCCATCAGGAATTAAGAGGGAGCAGGGATGCTTGCTATTCATTGCAGGTTGGAAGAGTATTTGCTGCTCCTGGTCTTGAGCGTTTAGGGCCTTTCTGTTCTGCATCTCTGACTATAGGGAAGTTCTGCTTCTGAGCTGACTGGCAGCCATGTGTATTTTAATTCATTCAGCAGATATCTGTAGAGAGTGCGCTCTGCTCCAGGCACTGTGCTGGGCTCTGGTGAGTGACTATCTGAACTAGTGTGTTTCCCACCCCTTAGAGGAGGAAGCCAAGACTGAACGGGGAACAAGCCAATGTGTTATTACCGATGGGGAGACATGCTACTAGCGTGAGGACAGAGGAAGTGGGGGAGGACGTTGGTTAAGTTGAGCTTTAAAGGCTGAGAAGGAGCCGGCTGTGAAGAGGCTGGGGCAGAGTAGGCGCTTGGAGGCTGGAAAGCCTGGGCGCTGAACGCCGGTGTGCATGGGGCTGGGGTGTGGGAGGGACCCAGGACCCTGGCTCCAGTGAAGCGAGAGAGGCGGGGCAGTGTTTGGCCTCGCAGGGTGGGGGCAAGAACTGGGATTTTATTCTCTGCGGTAGGAAACCGGTGCAGAGCCTTAGGCCGCCCATGAAGTTGTCCTGTTTGAAGCTTGTAAAAAGATTACCCTGGCTGTTGGATGGATATGACGCCATCAGGGAGCAGGAGTGGAAGCTCAGAGTCCACTGGGTAGCCAGTGCTGTTATCCTGGCTAGACGGGATGGTCCATGGTGGGGGCAGTGGGTGAGGGGCTGATTCAAGACACGTTGTTAAAAGGAGATGGCGATCCTTGCCGGTCAAGTGATGCCGGGCAGGAAGAGGGGTTGGGTTCCTCCAGTTGGCCCGCCTCTACCTGTGTCCTCCTGTGGCAGAGGCCCTCTCGCTTCCCAGGACTAACTCCCCCCCACCCGCACCAGGGTGTCTGTCCTCTCTCCCCTCGGGCTGTTTGGAACACTTCATGGCAGTCCCCTGAGGAAGGATGGAGCAGGGCTGGCTGGACTCCATGCCTCCCCCAGTGCCATGTGTTATGTGACTCATTCTCCAGCCTCAGTTTCCCCAGCTCCTCCTGGAAAGGGGATGCGAGCATGCTCAGCGTGCCTGACCCTTCCTTCCCCTCCTCCCACGCCCACTGACAGCCCTTCCTCCAGCCACCGCTCCGGAGATCCCCAAGGTCTGCGGGATAATTGAGCTTGAGCCTTTAGTTAAAGACCGGGGCCGGTAGGTAGATGATTTCCCCAGTCCTCAGGGTGGACGCTTGACAGGTTTCCGTGATGGGGACAGAGGAGCAAAGGGAAGGGAGGCGGAGTGATGGATAATTAAAGCATCCTGAGGGCCCCAGTCTGGTCCAGTTGGCCCGAGAGCGGTCCTCCCTAGGGGGGCCTGGTCAGAGGGCGTGTGTGCACCTGGACCGTCTGGAAGGTAGGCAGGCTTTTGGCTGATGCAGGGGTGGGGCCGTGGGTAGGAGGGGGGCAGGGATGAATCGTATGGAGGGAATATCCCTAGTGCCCAGATTTGGGTTGAATTAACTTTCGAGAAAGCATCTCCTATCTCCCCTCTTTCCCTTGGAGAGGCAACAAATAGTTGAATCCCTCCCTCCGTGTTTGTCGCTGACTCTCTGCATTCTGTGGAACCGTCAAGGAATCTAAAAAAAAATGTTGCAAAAACCAAGGTGGACCCAGGCGTGTGTGCCAGGGAGCAGAGGAAGAGGGGAAAGCGGTGTGTGTTTCAGAAACACACACACACACACACACACACACACACACACATGCACATAGCCCACCTCCATCCCAACCAAAACCAGATGAATATTTTAACACCCGAGCATTTTGTTCAAGCCAGGAGCACATTGCATTGCTGGCAAGGCCAGAGAATGACCTGAAAACCTGAATATTTCAGGGAACAAAAGGTCCTTGGGTCTGCTTTCCTGAGAAGGGCCTCAGTCCAGGGTTATTTGAAGGCCGAGTGGTCCAGGGCGCATGGTAGGCAGCGGGAAGGGTTTCTGCCGCTCCTCCTCCCCTGTAGGGCCGTGTGTCGTGGGAGCGCGTGCCCTGCTCCCTGGCACCAGGCAGCGCGTGGCACCGCGAGGCCCCAGCCTCCAGCCGCGCGCCAGGCAGAAAGGAGGGAGAAGGCAGGAGGAGGGAGAGCGGGAGGAGGGAGAGCCAGCGAGAGGCTGGGGCAGGGGGGCTGGGAGATAGAGAAACAAACTCTATTTTCTGCTCGTCTGTGGCGGGAGGGCTCCTGCGGCCCACACGCTCGCAGAGTGAAGCAATTTCAGACAGGGATGAGTGTCTGTTTTTCCCTGGAGCGGAGACTAAAAACCCCGAAAGCCCTCGGTTTCTCTGCCCTTAATATCCTGTTCTGAAAAGTGCAGTTGTAAGAAGTGGAGGAAATGAAGATCCGTAACAAGTGGAAGGAGGCCCTTCCCCAGCCGGAAGCGGCGGGACGGGGGAGCCTCGGCGGGGCTGGCTGGGGAGGCCAGAGAGAGGCTGCCTCTGGGAGAGACAACCTTGCTGCCCCCGGGGGTCCCAGGCAGGTGGCCACTTGTGGGCAAAGATCTAGGTTCCCGTCCTGTCTCTGGGGGTATTTGCTGGGACTGGTGCCACCTGGGGGCATTGAAGGCCGCGGACAATGGCAAGGCTGGGATTTTGGAATTCCGTCATTCCATCTTTGTAGTTCCTGCCCTCCCAGAGCTCCCTGAGCTGTGGCCTTTCCTCCAAATGCCGGTGCTGGCCACCTCTCCCCTTCTGCTCTCTGTCCCCCGCAACGGTGTGTGTATGCCTGGCACGTGCCCAGGCCAAGCAGGGACAGATCTTGACTGCAAAGTGAGCACAGAGTTTCAGAACCAGCCGTGGTCCAGGGCAGCTGGGGGCTGGGTCTCTAGGAACCAGAGGCGTCGTCGTACCTTAGAGGGGCCTCTTTTGCCCGCATGGTGGAGGGAAAATGCAGTGTAAAGGGGACAGCAGGGCACAAGGAGAGCCTCTTCCCCAAGCAAGGAGGGCCAGGGGCTGCCGGGAGGCTGCTGACAAGGCTTTCTGCTGGGCCCCCAAGATACTCTGGGGTCTTGGCTGCCAGCACCTCTCCAATATTTCTAATATTGCCCCCGCCCCGCTTCACTCTTGACATGTGACCTCCCACGTCGGGTACCAGCCGTCCGTCTCTCTGTGTGTGGGGAGGTGCTGGCCCCCGCTGGCCTTGCTGGCGCCCTGGCCTCCGTAGAACGAAGTGGTCCAGAATACGGACTCTGGGCTGGTATCGCTTCCTATGAGCTGGGTGACTGAGCAAGTCATGGATCCTGGGCGAAATGGTGTTGGTAGGTGGTTGTGAGCGTTAAATGGGCTTAGAATAATGTTGGCACAGAGGAGGATCGAGCGGGTAAGGGTTTGAGAGGATCATTGCTGTGGTTATTGTTTTTCTTCTACAAATCTTCCCCGTTCCTGGAGACCGCTCCCAGCGGTTTGAAGTTTGAACTTTGCTGAAAACACAGCCCTCCTGCAGAGAGCCTTCCCAGCTGGCCTGTCCCCAGGTCGCTCACGGTCTGCCCTGAGTAGTTTGACACATGGAGTCACTTCCTGCCTTATTGTCCGTCCTCTGTCTTTAATGACACCATATGCCTTTGGCACACCTTCTCAGGGAAGTTCTGAATTCTCTGAGAGGAGGGCCTTGACCGTCTCCTAATCTGTGCCAACCCCCACGTCTCCCCCCCCCGCCCCGCCCTGTTCTGGACTTAAAAAGTGCTTAGTAAGTAGTCACTTAATTGAAAGGTATGAAACTGTATTCAAAAACAAGCTTAAGTTCTTTTACTTCAGTAAAGAAAATCGATAATAAAATATGTATATATACACGATCTGCTCTGTTAGACCCTGCGAAGCCGGTCACGTGCTGTTATTAGATTCATATTGCTGATGTGAATATCAGACTCAGAGAAGAAAACTGACTTGCTCAGCGTTGCAAGGCAGGACTTGAATGCAGGACTCTTGACTCCACTGGAGCAGGCCCGTGGCCAGGGGGATGTGTAGTATCTGGGCATTCTCAAACAGGACTGATTTTCTGATGGGTGTTGGCCAGTTTACTTAAGGGTTGGGCCATGCCCAAGCCCCTTTCTCCAAAACCTTGTTGGGCTAATGAGTCCCCAAGTCTAGGACGTGGTGCCTGTCCCCAGCCAGTGTGCAGGGGTGGCATGGGGACCTGCTTTTTTATTGGTGGTAAATTTTTTTGCATTTGGGCTAATATCAAATAGGCTTGAATTCCCGAGGGTTTGGGGTGATGACAGTGCCCAGCCCAGCTTCTGCTCCTGCCCATGTGTCCCTGCCGTCCCACCATGAGCTGCCTTAGATGGCAGCATGGCTTTCTCGTCAGCTTGTCTTGTGCCCGAGGACGGGCACGGTGTCCTGTTGCATATGCCCGCAGTGCCTGTCAGTACATAGCAGGTGCTCAGCGCAGGCAGCAGGGAATGCGATGAGGGCCAAAGGGCTTTCCTCCAGACAGCAAAGGCAACTTCTTGTTTGTTGGCTGGGCATGGAGTTTGAGAAACCAAATGAACAGGTAGGCTGGGAGTCTAGGCGTCTGAAAGAGTCCTCCTTCTTATCCCTCCACCTGGGCTGATTGTGAGCAGGCCAAGAGAGAACCAGGGCCCCCAGCCCAAGACTGAGCTGCAATCCAGTTATGCTGGGGGGCTGCCTCCTAGAGCCTCCCTCCTCAAAGTTGTACCCCAGTGACCAACAGTATCCCTATCACCTGGGAATGTGCTAGAAATACGGACTACCAGGCCTCACCCCAGTCCTGCTGAACCAGAATCTGCATTTTATTTTGTAAAAATATTTATTTATTTATTTATTTGAGAGAGAGAGAGAGAGAGCCTGTGCTGGGGTTGGGGGGGGCAGAAGGAGAGGGACAAGAGTACTCTGTGCTGAGTGTGAGCCAGATGTGGGGCTCGATCCCATGACCCTGAGATCGAGACCTGAGCCAAAACCGTGAGTGGGATGCTTCACCCACTGAGCCACCAGGCGCCCCCAGAATCTGCATTTTCAAAACAGCCCCAGGGGATTCACGTACTCCTTGAAGTTTGAGAAGCAGTTGCCTCAAAGACCGTTTCCCTGGGGGGCAAACACCAAGGAAGGTAGGCTAGTGCCTTTGCTGAAAGCACAGCCGCCTGGCTTCCCATCTCCGCTCCCCCCATAGGTAACACATTGTGGGTGTAGCCTGTCTGGCTTGAGTTTCCTCCTGGGTGAAGCGGGATCATGGAAACAGTCGGGCCTTTCTCCTTGGGCTGCCGAACGAGGATTAGATGTAATAACATGGAACATATGTTCCGTACTTAGCGCGCGGCCCAGGCAGAGCGAGCCCTGGATAAATGCGATGTTAGCTTGCTTTAAGAGCGGCAGAGTGAAGGGGGCTTCTGTGAGTGGGAGGGAAAAACACTGTGATTTGTACAGCGAGTTTTGCACGGGGCTTGTTTAGTGGGGCTTAACTCAGGAGCTAAATACCAGCTAGGACTCCCTGTAGAATTATTACATGGAGTAGTAGGGGAAGGGGGAGCCAGAGTTAATGCTTGTGATAGCAATTTTTTTTTAAATTAGAAAAAAAAGTGTTAAAAGCAAGTAAAACCCCTGGTGATCGCAAATGAATTGCCTAAGTTCTCTTAGCAGATCCACTTTACGGAGCGAGGACCGGGCTTGCGGGAATGAATGGCTTCTCCTTTCCCGAGGATGGGGCGGTGAGCCCCCCCCCCCCCGCTGTGACTCCTGGCTCTGGCTCGGGTCTGGCCACTCCTCGTGGGGAAGCCACGGCCACGGAGGGTGGGAGGAGGCGCTCCGTGGGCAGGGCCGGGCATCTGGGCCTCCTGGCAGCTTAAATGCCTCCGATTAGCAAGTCGGGCGGGAAGAGGTGCTAAAAAGAATCCTTCCTGCCTCCTCCGCTGGCATGTTTTGAAGGGAGTTCAGTTATGAGACTATTAAAATGTTATTTTGATAATTAAGCCCACAGCTGTTCCGAGGGCGGCAGGGGCAGGCGGCGCGCAGGCAGCAGAAGGCACAGTGCTCTCACAGGCTCCGAGAGAAAGAAAGCAGGCGGGGAGCGCACCGGGCAGGGAGGATGGACACAGGGCCGTGGAGCGGGGCTGCTTGCAGGGGTGTGAAGGTCCCCTCTAGCCAGGTCCGGGGTTGCCCCTGAATGACTGCAGGGGACAGCGGCTGCAGGAGGCCCCCTACCTGGGACGGGGTGAGCTGCCCCCCACACGTGGGGACACTTAACAGGTGTGGACACAAACTGTCAGAGAGGTAGCTGACAGGGATGCCCTGTGTTGGTGGTTCTCAAAGTGGGGTCCCAAGACCAGCAGCATTTTCATCACCTGGGAACGGAAACTCTGGCAGTGAGGACCAGTAAGCAGTCTGTGTTCGAATGGATCCTCTAGCTGATTCTGATGCTTGCTAAATTATAGAACCACCATCCTTATGGGTCACCTGGCAAATGAACCCTTAGACATCGGTAAAGCTTGGCTAGTACGGTGTGGGTGAGGGTGTGGGGAGGGACAGCACAGAGACATCCCTGATCTAGTCCTATTCCGTCATTGTGCTGGATGGCAAAGAGAAGCCCAGAGAGGGGAAGTGGCTTATCTAAGGCCGCACAGCAAATGAGAGCAAAACTAGAATTAGTAATCAGCCAGCTCTCTTGATCGCAGATCTTTCTGTGATGTGAGACAGCCTTTCTGAATACTAAGGGCAAGGCTGGGAGAGAAGAGGTTTCAGTTGGAAGTGATGAGGTAAGCCAAGGAGAAGGCCAAGAGTTTATCAACCCAGAATGTATTTACCTGCCTGGAATCAGCCAGCATTCTCTAGTCATGTTCTGCTGGGAGTTATTGCCAACACGTGCATCCAGCTACCCACTCATCCATTCACCCACATATTTGTCCATCCATACTTCCACCCACTCACCTATCCACTCACTTACATATCCACCCATCCACCCATCCACCCACCCATCCACTTACCCTACTCACGCAACCATCCAGCCATCCACCCACCTACCCGCTTACCCATCTATCCATCCATCCATCCATCCATCCATCCATCCATCCATCCATCCATCCACCCACCCACCCACCCAGCCATCCAGCCATCCACCCACCCATCCACTTACCCTACTCACCCAACCATCCAGCCATCCACCCACCTACCCGCTTACCCATCTACCCATCCATCCATCCATCCATCCACCCACCCACCCACCCACCCAGCCATCCACCCACCCACCCACCCACCCAGCCATCTAGCCACCCACCTACCCATCCAGCCATCCACCCACCCATCCACTTACCCACCCACCTACTCACCCAACCATCCAGCCATCGACCCATCTACCCATCCATCCATCCATCCATCCCCCCAGCCTTGTATCCTTCTGTTGCTTACTCCCACCTTCCATCAGCCCACTCACACTCAGTACTCCTCTTTTTGTCCACATCATTGTACATCTATCCAAATATTCAAATGGCCGTTACTCACCATCTGCTTATCCCCCCCAACCCATGCATCTATCTATTTCTTCACTCATTTTCCCATCCACTTGTTAACCAGACTTTCCCCTCTCCCTCCCATCCCTACAAAGAGCCTACTATGTACCAGACATTTTTATATCCTTCTCAACAGATAGGAGCTTGAGCTACCCAGGTCCCGTGACCCGGCCATGCCCGTGCTCTGCCTAGGCCCTCCTGCCTTACCCCCAGCACCAGGCTCCCTCCCCAGTGTGCCTGCAGCCACACTTTCATCCCTGTTCCTCTGAGCTATGGTAGGGGCCTATCACCTGGCCCCCCCTCAACCAGTGTCCCCCAATTTGGGTGCCGTAATTCACATTCTGGAAGTGAGTGGGGCTTGATCATGCCATTTCACTACTTAGACTCCAGTGGCTCCTCGTTGCCTACAGGACAAAGCCTGCAATTTTGTTCTGCCATTAGATGCAGTCGGGCTCGTTCCCAGCGTATTTATCAACCTTATGACCCTGTGGCTCTCAGCCGAAGCTTCAGCCTAAGCAGGTGATTTGCTGTTCCCAGGTGTTTTTGCACATTCTTTGAACATGTGGTCCTCCTGTCTAAAATGCCTTCCCTCTACACTCCCCACTCTTCCTGTTGAAATCCTGCTCCATGGGCCTGTTCTAGTGCCCCCAACCTCACACGTGATCTCTGCTTTTGTCTCCCACTGGGATGGGACGTCCCTCTGCAGAACCCTGTGACATCTCTGGTCCCACGTTGTCGTGCTTCTGGCTCTCGTTTGCAAGGCTCGCACTCATGTTGCAGGCAGCGGAAGGTCTGGGCCAGCTCCAGCACAGCTCACTGCACGGTGCCTGGCACGCAGTAGGTACAAGTGGGCAAGTTCAGGGCTTAGTTCCATGTGTCTAACACGCGTGCCACAAGCGAGGCACCTAGGAAGGCCTGTTGGGCTCTGGCCTTACATGTTGTTTCCCCCATGGAACACACAGGGCCCGGCACATAGTAGGTGCTTAACGAATAGTTTTTGGATGAAAGCGTGAACAAAAAATTCACCCTCCCCTTTAATGTTGTTTCTAAATTCAAAATAAATATTGACCAAATAAAGTGGGAGTAATACTACAAATTCAAGATTCAACTTGCCCCACAAGGTGCTGATTACCTGGGATTGCAACCGCCTGCTCATTTTTATGCTTTTGGAGTGACCTGTGGATTCTACTGGGCAGGGGTGTGTCTTACTCATTCCTGAACCCCTGGTGCCCAGTGCAGAATCTGGCATCCTTCCTGCTTTTCCAGAACCTTCTCTGTTCCCCTCACCCCTAATCTGTTGTCTGTGTTGGACTCCAGGTGCCTGAGTGTGTCTCCCCCGTTCAGAGCCCTCAGTGGCTCCCCATCACCCTTAGGGAGGGGCCCTCAGCGCAGCCCAGAGGCCCTGCAAAGTCAGTGCTGCCCCCCTGCCCCCACTCCTCCCCACCGCATTTGCCCCTCACCTTCCGAGTTCCAGCCACACTGGCCTCTCTCCTTTCCTTGGCACAGTCCTTTGGGCATGCTGCTCCCTCTGCCCCCGGCACCTGTCCCCCATGTGACATTTCCTTCCCTGTCCTGATGACGTGGGCTCGATGCCCTTTCTCTGCCCCGATGTGCCTCCAGGCCTCCGGTTGTGCCCAGTGGGGAACATCTTCCTGCCCGCCAGCCTGTGAGCTCCCAGGGGGTGGGCACCACCAAGGCCGGGGGCCCTGCAGGTGGCAGGTTTCTGATACCTGTTTTCCGAGTGACTGAATGAATGAATAAAAAAGATACATGGTAGGTACTTAGTAAATTTTATTGAATGAACACGTGAATGGCACAGAGTATGTGCCTAGCAGAGATCTGTGACTGGGGAAGGACGTTTAGGACTTTCTTGGAAAAGCTCTGGCCAGGTCCTTCAGACCAGGGAGACTGTCTGTCTGTCCATCCCCTCAGCCCCCAGTACTCACCCCATCTGCTGCAGGAGACTCTGCTCTTTCGGACGGCTCTCCCCCGTGCCTGCCTCTCACCAGCACTCACAGCCAGGCTCTGGGAGAGGGTGGAGACAGGGGCCCTGGAAGCCGCTGCTTGACACAGCTGTGCCGGGGTCAGCTGTGGGCGCTGGGGTCGGGGTGGCCTTTCAGTGAGGAGCAGGATGGAGCCTGCCCTGGCCTCTGGCCCCTGGTGTCACAACTGTCTACATAATTCTTTCAACTCCGCAGCTATCCGGTCCAGCCCTGATCTGAAACCATCTTCCAGAACATCTGTTTTCCTCCTCAATCAATATGCTCCCCAAAGAGGGCCAACTTGCAAAATATTATATATAACATCAAACATGCTATCTGAATTCAATTAAGTGATTTGGTTGGGGAAGAGTTTGTGGTAATTAAACATACTGTTTGGGGCAAATTGTAGCAAACTATTTCATTCTTCATTAATTGGAACTCTTGACTCTCCATGAGCTGAGAGAGAGAATTGGGGGGAAGGAGGGAAGGAGAGTAGGAAGGGAGGAGGGAGGGGGAAAGAGCTGAATAACCCCCACTCAGCATGATTTACGGCCACCATTACGGGCTTTGATTTCCAGCTCTCTCATGCTGTGTGACCACAGTGAAGTCACTTAACCTCTCTGAGCCTCAGCCATGTGGTCTGTAAAATGGGGATAATAATCCCCATCTCACAGGGATGCTGTTAAGGATGAAGTAAGATAGTGAATGAAAATGCACAGCTCCCAGCACACAGTGGCCTTCATGAAAGTGTCCCCATGGCACAGAGGTACAAGGAGGCTGGAGGATTTCTGTCCCGTTGCTCAGGGCCCGATCAGAAGTCCTTTTTCCACCGAGACAGGGCCCGCAGTGCCTCTCAGAGCGTTCTTTCTTCCTAGCGTGTTTGTCAGGTCCTGGGAGCAGGGATGAGGAGCTCCCTACCTATTTCGCTTTGTTACCCACAATCCATAGCTCAGGCAGCTCGGAGGAGAGGAGGGCCAGGGCGCATAGACTCTGGCTTCGGTCCCTGGCCTGCCCCTCCGCAGCTCTGGGTCCCCGGGGCCATTGCTGAAGCTCTCGCTGCATAGGTTTTTGTTCTGTAAAATGGGGATAATAAGAATTACTACAGATCTCCTAGTGTTAAATGAGTCTCATAAATGGTGATGTCTTCGGCAGTGCCTGGCACGTAGTAAGCTCCCAGTACATGCTGGATTCTGTTATTCATTTATTTGCATTTTTCACTCAGAATGGCCCATTTCAGCTGCCAGTTGTTTTCCGTGGGCACTTGACTCCTCGGGCTGGAGCTGGTCACGGCCAGCATCACATGGTAGCAGGTGCCACTTAACCAGGTGCCTACTGCGTGTCACCGAAGACCCAGCGGAGGCATTTCACATCCGTTTTTAGGATTTGTCAACAAGCTTGCTGTTACTTTCAGCTCCAGGCAAAGACACCGAGGCTCTTAAAGTCACCTAGCAGAAGCCATATGGGCAGCTAGAAAGTTGGAGGGCTGGGCTTGGTACCCAAGACCGTGGGATTCCAAAGCAACACCCTTCTCCTCGCCGTGCCACCACCCAGGGAGACACACCTTCTGACCCTCACTGGGGATCTGCTCTGTGTAGACCATTTCCTATCTGCGGTCTCAACTGGATTATCCACAGGTCTTGGAGTATCTCTGTGGGTACCCCCAATGGAACAGTCTGATCCTTAGCGGCTCCCTTTTCCTGGGCATCCAGAAAAGGCTCATTTGGGACACACTCCCTGGAAGACGGGAAGCGAGTTAGGAAGTTGTTGTCATGTAGACAAGAAAAGATGGCGGCCTGAGTGGGGGGGGTGCTGGCAGCGTAGGTGGGAAGCAGTGGCGAATTCTGGAGGACTCATGATTAATCACCAGGGGTGCACACAGTGGGTGCCAAAGGAGGGGTAGTGTCTTTGGAGGACTAGTATTCTGGGAAGGCTTGGAGGGGCTGCTGGGGCTTCATTTGACTCCTTAAGAAGAGCTGGGCCATTTCAGACAGAGGGGACATGGAGAGCGAAGGTTTGGAGGTGGGAAGCCCTGTGACCAGCTGGGGAAACTATAAGAGGAGGCTGTGATGAGGTCCCTACCTTCAAGGGCTTTGTGTTTTGGGATGGTGGCCCATAGTGGCTCAAGAAGAGAGACATTCAACACCTGCTAGTCCACAGAGTTGGGGGGGCTGTGAATTTTAGCGCTCAGGAGAGTCTGCCAGAAACTGCAGTGGGGGTGGGAGGTGATAGGGAACCCTCGCTGGACCCGAAGGACTGGCCTGAGCAGGGGTCATTTGTCATTCATTCATGCGTTTGTTCAGAATATCCCCGTATGCAATACTGTAGGGCAGGAGAGCAGGGGGAGGGAAAGAGGGAGAGAGAGAGAGAGAGAGAGACAGACAGACAGACAGATGGACGGTAAAGGACAAACCTCTCCCTGGGAGGAACCAAAGATTTAGGAGGGACTCAGTTGTCAAAATGTTTTGAGTTGCAAGAGCTCAGACTCTGCCTCAAACTGGCTTAGGGAACGGGTTCACTGGGCCTGAAATGGAAGTTCTCAAGGCCCAGGTGGGCACACCATTAGGACACAGCCTCCCTTAAGGAAAAAGGCCACTGGCCCCTCCAGGCTCACATCCTCTCAGCTCCACAACCCCAGGGGCAAGAGTCTTTTATCCCCAATCTGAAGATGGGCTCTGAGTGGCCAGGCCTGGGTCATGTGTTTACCTGGGGCAAAGAAGAGAGTGGTGTCATCCTGGGGATGTCCCCCAAAGAACATCTGGGTGGTTGTTCCCTGAAGAAGGGAGACTTGATGCCCACAGGAGTAAAACCCAAGTCCACCCCAGCAGGACTAAGGAACAGCTCCCCCCCGCTACAGGGCAGAAGCTGGCTGCCCACAGAGAGGTGGGTACATGGGAAGAGGGGTTCTTCTAGGCCAAGAGGTGATGAATCCTGGTGAGGGCTGGAATGGGCAAAGGGGGCCCCTCATCCTCTCTGGTTTCCTGACATCTCCTGCCCTTGATTTTCTTACCCCTGGACTAGATGGTCTCTCTTTACCTCCTCCCCAGCTGTCCCTGTGGAGAACATTCCAGGATGGGAATGGGGCCTTTTGCTTCAGGCCACCTGTGGTCTGATTCCTGTTTGGCGACCACAAATGGTGATTGAGATGGCTGGTCTTGCTTTTCCTTTTGAACCCTCCCGGCATCTGTCTGGCCTGCCTCTGTCTGCGTAGTGTGTGGTGTTTTCTGGGCAGAAACCCAAAGCTTGCCCTTGTTCCCGCTTTGTGGGGCCATTTGTCGGCATCATGGGGGATCGCTCCGGGAGCTTTGTACCTCCTTTTTGTCCCAAGAGGGAGACGGGTTGGTTTGGGAGATGAAAGGATCAGCTAATAGCGGTCCGGGTCACATCAAAGCCAGCCCTGGCCAGGTGAGCTAGCTTGCCACGGCCGCCCGGGCGTGGGAAGTCCGGGTTGTCAGAGGCCTTGGCCCTAGTCCCAGCTCTGCTTCCACTCGCTGCATGATCTCAGCAAGTTTCCCGGCCTTGCTGTGCCTCGGTTTCCTCATTTGTCACACAGGAGCATGACCGCTCTCCAAAGGGTCGAAGTGTACACATGGTGATATCATCAGCTTTGGCGTGTCCCGTCCTGTCCCTACAGCCTTCGAAACAGCCTGTGAAGTTTCCCGGGGAGCTGTCTCTGTCTCTGCCCCTTTCTGTCCCCTCGTTGGGGTGGGCGGTGCTTGGAACACGTGGCCCTCCTTTTAGGAGGAGCACCCCTCTGCTGGGCAAACCTGCTGTGAGATCCGTAGACCGGCTGCCCCCTCTCAAGCTTGCTGCCCCCTCAGTCTCCCCCCAACAGCCCTCCCCTTGCCCTCCCTGCCTTGTGAGGTGACGCCAGTCCCCGCTGCCACCTTCCCGTGCTGGCTGCCGAGCCATTAGCCTCACTTCTCACTGGCTGCACATCAGCACAGTAATCATTTTCAGATTTACAAGCATTAAATATTTTAATTTAATGCCTTGGCTCTCTTGTAATTCATGCACTTAATTATATGATAATTACTCAAATGAAAGAGATACAGCTGCTGCAGGATCAATGCTGAGGGAAGGCTGGGTGTTGAGTTGGACTGTTTTTGGGAGGTGCCCCCCTTCTTTTCTCTGGGCTGCCTAGCCCCCCTCCCCGAAGCAGTGCTGAGCAGCGTGTGGGGCCCACCCTGGCTGCTGACCCCGACTCCTGTGGGTGCTGCTGTGCAGACAGAAATCTGCTGGCCAATGGGCAGGGAGGGAGGACTCTGGGGCCCTCCTTGGGTGGTCGAGGGCAAGTCCCTTCTCTGCGCCTGCTGTAGGGGGCACAGAAGGCGGGGAATGCCGTCCAGGCCGCCATGGCAGGTGGAGAGACCAGGGAGCCTGTCTCCCCCTTAGTGACGGATGTCTGGGGTGGAGAGAGGCCTGGGCCTCCTCCCACTGACCACCAAGGGGTTTGCAAGGACAGATCAGGGAGGGTTGGGCGCACAGTGCTTTCTGGTTCCTGTCTCCCCTCCCCTCGCCCGTTTTCCTTTCTTTCCCTCTCTCCTTCCATCCTTTTTCTTTCCTTTTTATCTTGTTATTTTTCTCCCTTTTTCTCTCTTTCCCCATTGACATCTCAACTTGTGTTTAATGCCTGAAGGGTACCGGTTATTTTGTAAGAACTGGAACCGTTCCTGTTTGGCTGGAATTTCAGCTGCCCTCCTCCCCACCATGTTGGCAGAGCCCCGTTGGGTCTGACGCTGCGGCGTGGGTCTGCTGGAGGCCCTTTACCATTGATGGCACCAGCCCACGTGCCAGGCAGGTGGCGTTGCCTGGGGCCAGGCCCTCCTCGGGTCTGGGGATGGCAAACCTGCTTCCTTGGGGAGAAAAGTCCCTCCTCTCTCAAGAATCGAAGTGAAGCGCCAGGTGGAGGGGTCCTGGGGCCAAGCCCTAGTCACAGGGGCCTGCCGTGTTGTGGCCAGAGCTTGTGAAGAAGTTGAGTCGGGAGGGTAGAATTTGCAAGCCAATAACCAGTCTAGGCTTCTGAAAGTGTCCGGGGTTTTAGGTGGGGAGCCTTCCGGCACAGGGAGGGCCTCGGCCGTTCCTGGCCCGCACATTTCCTAGGCATGGGAAACACACGTTTGCACTGAAAAGGGTTACAAACGGTCTGCCCCGCATGCACACAGTTTTCAGCTAGCTTACAGCAGCTGTGGCGGCGTGCTGATAGATTAAAAGCAGCAACCAGCCCCAGAATGAAGTGTATTAGAACTCCTGCTGGGTCGAGCTGGGGAGAGGCCCACACAGCTGTCATCTAGGCCAAGTTTCCAACTGAAACCTCAAGAACAGGATGGAACTCTGAGAAAAGTTAGCTTTCTAAATGAGGTGGCCGGCTGTTCGTCGGGAGGGGGGGTGCAGAGGGACCGGGGGAATGCTGGGGATTTAGAAGATGAGGAGGACGTGATTGGTTGGCGGTGTCCCTCCTGGACCGGGGACTTTGCACGGACCTGGGGCCTCTGAGTCCAGAAACAAAGACGCTGCTGCCAGCGTGGGCCCCGTGGCAGGCACAGTGTCCCGGCCTCTCCCTGTGCCGTGCTCCGGACAGCTGGCTGGGCAGTTGGGTAAGAAAGACATTGAGGTGTTTCCACGTTATGTCCAAAGGGCCCTGAGAGCTCAGGGCTCCCTGGCTAAAATAACAGGTGGCTGTTGGATTCGGGGGACTGCACAAGTCTACCTGTGCCCAGGAAAAATGAGCTGTCAGTCACCTGCCACCAGCTGACCTTAATTTCCCCCTGGCTATGGCCCAGAGGCCCAGGCTTTCAACTTCAATTTTGAGGGTTTTTTTAAGGGATGTCGTCTCCTCTCATGATGAGAAAGGCTCTTGGCAGGGGTCTGTCTGGCTTTGGCCTATGAGTCTGACTCGAGGATGGGGGGAGGGGAATTTTCCGTTGTCACAGATGCCACCCGAGAGCCCATCTAGACCACCCCAATTCTTAGAAAAATCACAGTGCCACGGGAGAAATCTGGGTTTGGTTTTGGCAGGGGGATATGTCCTCATTTTTGCAAAAAGCAGAATGTTTTCTGCTGGAAGGGCCAGGTGAATCTTTCTTTGGAGTGGGGAGAGTGAGGACTAAAGTCAGCTAAACTGTTGCCATTATGATGATTATAAGTAGTATGGCGTATGCCCATAATTCAGTTGTAATTGTGTATGTGGATATCACGGTGAACTCATCTCACAAACATTGATCGCGCTCTGCTTTGGCGGCCCGTCAGCCGCGTGCGGGAGCTTTGTAAGTGTCAGGTGCACTTGGGCTTCGAGGAGGCACAAACCCAGGCAGAGGGTCTGCTGATAAATGCTTCTGGTGGCACACGTCTACCGGGACGCTCTCATGTCGGGAAGAGGTCTGCTTTCCAAAGCCACCATGCGTGCGCTCGGCCCGTCAGATGGCGGGAAATGAGCTCAGCTTGTCGGTAGCCTGATTTGGGACTCCTGAGCCAATGTGGAGATGGTGGCTTATTTCTGATGTGCAGTCATATTTGAGGTGTTGTAGCTGTTTGCTCGGTGAGCTGGCCCTGCTGGGGGGATGGGGGGATGGGAGGATGCTCGTGGCAGGCGGTGGGGGGGCAGGGGTACAGACCCATGCCATTGGCTTGGGCCACCATGGTCCAAGGATGTGGATGAGAGCAGGTAAGATGGGTGTAAGCGGCCAAGGACAGAGCTCTAGGAGGCAGGTCCTAGACCTAAGTTTGAGTCCTAGCTCTGCTTCTGGGGGTCTGCATGACCTTGGGCAGGCTGTTTAACCTCCCTATGCCCATTTCCTCTTCTATAAACTGAGGATAAGGATAGAAAATGTCTCATAGGGCTGTCTCGAAGATTAAAAGAAGGAACACATAGAATGCTTGCAACTTTATTTGGGCAGTGGAAGTACCCAATGAATGTGAGCAGTTGGGTCACATTCCTCTTTAAACTAGACTAGTTTGACAAATTTAGAATCTTACTGCATCTGGAATCCATTCACCAGTCTCTTCCACAAATACCCAGCTTTCCTTGCATGCCTGCCATGATGGGGAGCTCACCCCCAGACTGCCATTACAGTCATAGACAGGTTTCTTGGACCCAGTTTCCAAACTCTGTACTTTTTTTTGTTCTCACCTGCTACAAAGACTTTCCTGACTTTCTCCGCAGTGTAGACGCCCAAGAAGAGTTCATAGCTGTCACCCGCTGGGTGCTTACTAGGGTCCAGGTGCTGTGCCAAGTACTGTCCATACATCACCTCGTTCATCTACCCGAGTCTTAAGGGGAAGGTATTATTTCACCTCCATTTTGCTGATGAGCAAATGGTCAGAGAGTTGACTTGTGAAGGGTCACACGGATCTAGGTGGGCCGGCAGGGACTGAGATCGGGTCTGTCTGATGTCCAAACCCTTGTTCTTAACCATTATCCTTTCCAAGCAAGCTCCAAACCAACCAACAATCCTTTGATCTTTCTCTCTGCGTCTTCCCTCTCAAGCCCAGTCAGCCTACCCCTCCCCACAATGGTCTCCTCTCCTCCTCCTTTCAGTTGCGTGATTTGGGGAAAGCGCGCACGGCTGTTACCTTGAGCAAGGTGTTATATACCCAGTGTCTCACAGCACCGTGAAGCTGGTTGGATAACTTCTGTCTGCAGGAGACAGAAACCACTCACCACCGTTATATAGTCTCTTAAATTAATAAAAGCAATAATCTGATAAACTGGTTATTATAATTTATCCACATAAAGCAGAGCATGTGCCTGAATTGTCAGTCGGGCCTCAAACCGGTAGAAAATAGCCAGCAATTACCAGAGGCTCAGCGAGCAGGGCTGCTGCAGTCCTGTGGTCTTCAAATTAGGAGAAATAATGAATGCATCCAGAACACATCCATTTTCAGCAAGTGCTGCATGGATTATAAAATTTATTATCAATAAAATTATTCATTTGTGCCCTATACCGCACTTAATACACCTGAAGTGAGAAATTAGAAGTGTGTTTAATTCTGGGGTTGGAGGAAAATACAAGTGCAGCAAATTTGCAGTAATAGGAGAAAGTTAATGCCTGGCAAAAAGAAATCAATTTAGTTATTGCTATTATATTTGGGGAGAGCAGGCTGGTTTTTCTTTCTTTCTTTTTTTTTTTTTTTTCACTTGGATCCCCTGGTTCTGGTCTTGCTTTCAAAGACATATTTAATGAGAAGGTATGAATTAGGGGGAACATACAAATGTGAATAATGTGTGTGTGTCATGTCTGTCTATACATATACAAACATATATGTGTATCTGTAAGGTTTGTATACATACCAATGTATTTCTCCATACATCTGTATACACACACATACACACGCAGAGTAATGCATGTGCTGGTGTGTGTGTGTGTGTGTGTATAATTTATTTATATTTTATATATATATTTTTAATATATTTATATATATATTTATTTAAGATTTTATTTACTTAGTGCGTGTGCATTTGCGAGTGGGGTGAGGGGCAGAGGGAGAGGGAGAGTGAGAATCTCAAGCCACCCAGGCGTCCTCCTGGTAGATATTTAACAACTAGCTGTCTGGAGGGGAAAGGAAAAAAAAAAAAAAAGAATTCTGATTTGTAGCATTTGCCAATTTCTGTGGTGTAAATATTCCCACCGTGGCTGATTCTTGCGCTGCCGGTATGACTTCACTGCACACGAGGCTGGGAACGGAGGCAGGCAGTCTGCTCTCAGGAGCCAGGCCCCGCTGGCTGCACCACGCCACGATTTTATCTACCCACAGAGACAGAGCGCGTCTGTGGCGAAGGGAAGAAAGAAAGGAGATGTGACTCACCTCCATCCGTTGGGGCCCTGAGTGTCATCTGTGTGTTTTTGCCAAGTGTCAGCCTCCTTTGGTGAATTGCACGTATATTTAATGCGAGGAAAGAGCCAGCCTCCTCCCCCGGAATCATGGTGACTTTATTTTTGTGAGGTTCCCGATGAAAAAGGGAAAAGGAAGGGAACGTGGAGGTGAAGGAGGAGGGGCAGGCTCTGGGCTCCGCTTCCCCTCGCATTAGCAGCAGCCGTGCGTCTTCAGGGCGCTCGGCGGACTGGCCTCGCTTTCTCTCCAGCCATTGTTCTTTCTTGCACCGCCTTGCACACTGTGGTGCGTCGAGGGAATTTCAGCAGTTGGAATATACATGAAAAGAGTTCCGCTCCACTTTCATAAGGTCCCTGGACGGCTCGGACGAGGCCTCAAGGCCCCATGGTAGAGCCGGTACCACATTCATATTCCTTCCCATCACCGCACACATGATAGCGCGGAGCCCAGACCAATCGAAAACTTGACAGTAAGCCTTTTGATTTTGCGGGGAAACCTTCATCACGCTGGGAGAGGGAAGGGAATATAGCCCAAACTGGACTTCATACTGTGGCAAGCTTGAAATCCCAGCCCCACCGCAGAGCCGGCTGATTGGAATAGTTGGAAACTGTGTCCAGGAATTCGGCTGCAAGAACTTGGCTCACAGCAACTTCTGCCTTTTTGAAAGAAAAATTGTCCACCGGGAGAGCCACTTGGGGCCTGGGTTTAATCTGTCCAGGCAGTAAAGATTCACGGAAATGATTGGCCAAGTTTCCCTAAAATGTTCAGAGCTCCTGCCTACATGGGGACTCCCGTGGGGGGAGAGAAGCAGGCTTGACGGCTCCCGGTGATGGCTGTTGTCACTGTCACGACCATGGCATTGTCACCGGCTCTAACGCTATTGCTGTTTTGCTAATCGCCAACCTGCCACTCGCGAGATCGCAGAGTCAGAAGTACACACAAAGCCGCACAGAGCACGCGCTCTTCTGGGGACCCCAGCCTGCTGTGTGTCTGGGTATGTCTCTCACCCCCGGCTAAGCCATCATGACATTGAGGGGCCCCCAAGGCCAAAGGGAGGCTGACATTGAAATCGTGGCCGGTCCGCTTGGTAAACCCACAAGCAGTGACGCTGTCTCTGTTGGGGGAGGGCCCACCGGTTCGCTGAACCGAGATAGTGCCTGATCACTCATCTTTGTCTGAAGATAGTCGTGAATGAGGGACCCTGACGTGATGTACCCATGAAAGTCAAGGATCTTCACTCTTGTTGCCCAGGACATCGTGGTGATGCAGGCTCTTGGGAGAGAGAGAAGTCAGTGATGTCGAGATAGGATTGGGCTGGAGTAATTTCTACAGATAGACGGAGCCTGATGAGAAAGTTGACGTGACCTCCCACGAAGACTGGGGTAGGGAGGACGTCTCTTGCCATCTGTCCCCAGGCTGATGCTTGCACCCACTTTACCTGACTTACCCAAGGAGCCTTTTCTTTTCCTTTTTTCTTTTTATTTCTCGTGCTTTGCTTGGTCCCCTGACCTCATCTGGCCTAGTTTTCTCAGGTGACCAGACACAGAGTGTGGCTGTGTGTGCTGAGTGGGGCGGAATGAAGCCGGAAGTCGGAGTACCTGCAGGGGCAGCCCTGGCTTTGGCTGTTTTGTGTAGTGAGGTTACAGGTGAGGTCAGTAGGTCTCAGTTTCCCGATGTGTGGGCCTCAGTTTCTCGATGTGTGAGATAGAAAGCACCCTCACCCAAACGTACTCCTGCCTCCCCGAGGGGCACTTTGGGGCTGAGGGGCACAGGGGATGATGGAGAGTAGGAGGTGCACTTAGATTTCCAGAATTCTCCACCATGGGGGCAGCCTGGGCTGGGAGGGCCTTCCGGAGGCTCCTCAGCAGCTCAGGAAGTGGCCCCACTGTGAACAGCCCCCACCTCCGAAACCCACTTTCCAAGTGGTCATAACAGGCATTGCAGGGCCTGGCCAAGTGGGTCCCCCTTCCTCAGTCCCAGATACACCTTGGTGCTTCCCGATGCCAAGACGATTCAGGGAACATCAGGAACCTAGTAATTTCTCAGCTGGAGAGCGTTGTAAAAATAAATGTCTTCTGGAGGTTGAAAGGTTGTCAAATACACACTGAGCCTAATTGGGTCCTCAAAATGTGCAATTCCTGCTGATTTTCATGGAAGGGTGTGTGTGTGTGTGTGTGTGTGTGTGTGTGTGTGTGTGTGTGTGTGTGAGAGAGAGAGAGAGAGAGAGAGAGAGAGAATATCTCTGGGAAAATTGGGCAAATGATCACTTTTGAGGTGTGTAGATGTGCTCATGTGCCCGGATCTGTTGATAGGGCCCCTGTTGAGCAAAACGATGTCCCCTCCATGTAGGGTGGTCCCTTCAGCCACTTCTGGGCCGACTCCTCTTATCCTGGATCACCCAAGTTGGGAAGGACCTAGGGCCTCCGCCAGGCCAGCCTGGAGCAGTGACCGTGACCCTTTTCTCATGCCGTGGGACTTTCTGCCCCACCAGAGTGGACATCAGAACACTAGTTACTACTTCGCAAGTGATGGGCCCAGAATAGTTCCAGTGCTCTGCATATATTAGCTCATTTAAATCACCCCTTAGCGCTACTCAGAGAGGTTGCAAGGCTCGAATGCAGTGCAGCTGTGAGCTTTGTCCACTATTCCAGGGGTCTGGGTCCCTCGGGGTCTATCCACGAGCCCAAGTTAGGAACACCCGCCTTAGAAAGTCGACCGTGGGGCTCGGAATTGATTTCAAAAACAACCCTTGTTTCCACTTTACAGAAGGCAAACCTGACCTCAGAGACCCCCGTGCTGGGGAGCGACACTGTGACTCTGGGACCAGACACATATCCCTTCCCTCGTTGGTCCTTGGGCTGGTTCCCCATCACCCTACTGCTTCAGGGCCCCCGGGTTCCTAGCCTCAGGCCCTTGAACCTAGCTTCCAGCCTCTAGAACTGTCTGGGCGGTAGTGAAGAGCTGGGGCTGAGAGACTTGAGGGAGGAACCTCTTCCTTGCCTTGCTTGCTGGACTGCATTCATCCCGTGAGTGTGGAGGGGCCCCTCGGACGCTCTGTGCCCTTCCTGGGAGACGAGCTGAGTCCAGTGCTAGGCATATGGAAGGACTGGGTGCCCACCCAAGTGCCCCGCTGCCCTTAGGCGGTGGAATATCTCGTTCCTTCGTCAGGCCCAGCCTCTGGCCATGCCACCGTTGGCTTCCCAGGCTCCTGTGCACCGACGGTGGGGCTGTCTGGCCCGGCAGCACCCGTCCCAGCCCCTGGGTGCCTCCGCCTTGTTCCGCCCGGCCTGCAGCCTTCTCCTCTGTCACTGATTGTTTGTGTAGTGAAGGCAGCCAACCCGGGGAAGAGGAGCAGGCCCTGGGCTGCAGCGTCTGGCCCCCCGCTCCTCCTGCCAGGCGCTCATTTGTATGCAGAAGGGATTAGGGGGAATTTATCGTGGCCTCACCCTGGGGAGCTGCTCGCGCCCTAGGAATACTCTGGGAAGGCGGCGTGCAGTTGGTAAGATTAGAACAGGCCCTTCTGCCGCCGCACACGCCCTGGTCACTCTCCAGGCCGCCGACATCGAAATCATTTTCATTTATAACCTTTTTGATCATCCAGCCTCAAAGAGGGCCCGCCTTGTATGACAGCGGGCACCAAAATGGCCCAATTATTTGGAGGAGGAGGGAGCAGCTGAAAACAGTCAGATGTGAGAGACAGGGCACTTGATCTGGGCTCATGGCTTTTTTTCCTGGCTTCTCCCACCAATATTTTTACAGCTGTTGACATATATTGAGTTACATGTGCCTGGGCTAGATCCCCGCGGTACTGTTTCAAAGATCTGTTCACCATAAAGTGTGCTGTTCTCAAGTAAATGACTGACTTCAAGAAAGCACGGTAGTTTAAATGTTACTATAAATACAGGAGCTAAGACATTTTAATTATAATTTTTGAGTTATACAGTGTTCTGTAAGTACACCAGGCATTTACAAAAGAACTTGGGTTGAGCTCCAAGACACTGTGCTCTCTTGTGGATAAAGAAGTAACTGCATGCGGCCAGTGTCTGCAGCCCCGGGGGTGGCTGGACGCGTGTTTACTCCCGGCCGGGAAGGGAGGGGGCGGAGTCCGCGGAAGTCTGTGTTCCCCGCGTTGGGATCTATTGCACATGTATTTATCCAGCCCCTCTATGTGCAGAGTCCCAAGCTGGGGGCTCTGGGGGCCTCCGAGTGGATGGGGTAAAATCTCACATTGATAAGCCCGTGGGAGAGGACAAACTAGCAAAGCAGTGTGAGAGCCGTCAGAGTAAGATGTGTACGCGAGCTCAGAAGAGGGGCCATCCGACTCTGTCTAGGGGACGGGGAGGGCTTTGGAGAAGAAGGGACATGTCGCTCTGTCTTGAAGGGTGAGAAGAGCCACAGGGAATAAAATGAACAAAAGCCAAGTCCGTCTTCGGTGTGCGAGCAAATATTCTTCACAAGCTGCCCCCACTGCCCTGACTCTGCACGGCTTGCCTTCTCCCTGATGCCCCCAAGTCCCCCACACTCCACAACTCAAAAGCTCCAAGGGGCAGGGAGATAGATGGTCATGGCCTGGCGGGCTTGAAAACTCAGTCCTCGGGAGGGTCTGGTGCAGAGGATTCGTAGTCGAGAGGAGAGGGGAGTCAGCCTGTGGCTATCAGGTTGTTGTGGTTTCGATGGAGGCAGCCTTTGGGCCACGCCTTGTTTGTGCTCTGGGGCTAAGGCACTGGGCTAAGGGACAGGTGTGTGACCACGATCTATCTGACATCAACGCATGAAGTATTCACCCACCACCTCCCCCCATCTGCTCATTATCATCCTTCTCTTCTCATCCATCCATCCCTCCATCCACCAGCCCATCTAGTCACCTGGACACTCATCGTCCATCTCCTCGTGCATCCTCGCATCTCCCATCCGCCTAACTGTTCATCCGCCATCTATCCATCCACCTCTCCTGTAATCCGTAGAACATGATGGCTTAGGAATCGAAAGCAGAGGTTCTGCGGTCAGATTTCTTGAATTCAGATCCAGGCTCCATCGCTTACGAGCTTTATGGCCTTATGCAAGCTACTTAACCTGTGAGCCAACCCTTCCCCTCTGTACAGTGGGGGAAGATAACAGAGGACAGCGAAAGTGTGTTGCAGGCATTAAATGAGATACTACACGCAAAGTGCTTCGCACAGTGCCTGGCACATAGTAAGACCTCCGTAATTGTTGGTTTTGTTTGCGGAAGGGCACCTGAATGCCAGACGCTGTTCCACAGCCTGGAGTGAGCTCCTTAGTGATCCCGCATAGACTGGAGAGGTCCCTCCTGGGGACAAGGGGCTTCTGCCTCATAGCAAGGGTGGGCATTCGAGCAGGAGGGACCTATGACGTGAACAGTAAGGACTATTAAGGAATGGCCGTATATTTTGTTTTTATTGCTGTTTGGGGGGAAATTCCCATCTCATATATTTGTTCCTACGCTGTTTTTAGTGTAGGTATGTTTGCCCCATATCCATGAGATCTCTTAAAGAATTTTTTTTAGCAATTAATTATGAAATAAACATACAAAATACCAAAGAAAAGGAAACTCCTTGGTGAGGTGTCTAAGATCCCAACGGCCGTCTTGACAAAGCCCTTAATTTGAAGACTGACCGTTTGGGCTGCATAGACTCAATACCCCTTACATTCTAATTTGTTTATTCTTTGACTGTTGTCTCACGTCTTTCTTCAGTGTATACATGTTGAGCACCGGCTGTATACCAGGCATAGTGCCCGGTGGTTTTGTCTTTAAGATCTCATGTAACTTCACGTAAGATTTATGTCTCCAGAGCGAAATAGACCAAAATCTTGACAACAGCTTTCAAAGGGAGGTGAATGGAGGGTGATCTGTATCTGTTTCTGTACTTTGCAAATTCACATCAACAGAAAATTCAACTAAAAACAATCCAGTAAAGTCTGAGCCCCTGCCCTCACAGAGCTCACAGCCAAGCAGGAAAACAACAATTTATGGCGGCCACAGTGGTGACGTAGGGTTGTTCTAACGTAACCGCACTGTCTGAAGACAAGGGGAACTCACTGGGTCTTATCTTCTGAATGGCTGGCCCTCAGGGCACCTGGGCACACACCAGCCGTTGCCTCGTTGATTCTTGGCACTTAGAATACCCCATCCAAACTCAGTTAAATTGTCTAGGACAAGGCAGGGAGAGCCAACCTGTGTGGGAAGGAACTGGGATTCGGGGAGCTCTGTCCTCCGTCACCTGTTAGAAGACGTTGAGTGAGCATGGCCATCGAGGCAGGCTGTGGGGGTTGGCGGTGGCAGGGGTCCTGCCTTTCGGATCTGGCAGATACATAGAAGAGGATGCTTGCTGTCAGCTGAGGGGGTCTAAGACTGGGGAAGGGAGGACGTGTGTCAGTAAGGCCTAGAACTTTCTGTGCATTCGGTGAGAATCTGAAGGTGGCAGCTATGATGATGTGTCTCCTGCCCACTTGTGACCTTGGGTTTGGAAGCCAGATAGGATGGTCTTCGGTGCTCTTTCAGCGTGGACTTGTCTTAGTCTAAGTCTTTACAGAGTCAGTGTTAGGAGAGAAAAGAAGTCATGGTTTTGGACGGGGGGGACCAGGAAGCCCAGAAACAGAATGGGTGCTGGGGATAGGTGGGGGGTCCGCCTGCCCCCAGGGTGGGACTGTGCTAGGATGAGGCACCCTTCCCTGCCGCTATATGCTACATGACTTTGGTCCAGTCACATCACCTTTGGGGGCTTCCGTGTCCATCCAACGGGGAGTCTTCCCCTCACTTCATTTTGTGAGGATCGTCACCTCCCAAAAAAGGTTACGGAAGCGTTTCAGAAACTGGGGAGCTTTGTAGCAGTGAAAAACAATATTTCCTGAAGACTTTTAAAACCATCAGCTGATCTACTATGAGTGATTGTTATTAAGAAATAGCTATCAGGGGCGCCTGGGTGGCACAGCGGTTAAGCGTCTGCCTTCGGCTCAGGGCGTGATCCCGGCGTTACGGGATCGAGCCCCACATCAGGCTCCTCCACTAGGAGCCTGCTTCTTCCTCTCCCACTCCCCCTGCTTGTGTTCCCTCTCTCGCTGGCTGTCTCTATCTCTATCGAATAAATAAATAAAATCTTAAAAAAAAAAAAAAGAAATAGCTATCAGATTGTAATGCTGTAATACCTTGTATCTGTTTCCATTTTTCATAATGACCATAATATTGAAATCGCTGTTGATTACGGAGGCTCGGGATTGTGCGAGACACCAGGCAGAGGCCACCTCTAACCCTTAGAATGTCCCTACAAGATAAGGCAAGTGTCACTATTGTCACTTTCCAGTGGTGGAGGCAGAATTTGAACCCAGCTCCTTCTGCCTTCAGAGCCCAAGCCCTTTGTGTTTGGTCTTAATGCTTCCTAAAACACCTTTGGCTTTGTGAAATGAATTTCGGTCTTCATAACAATCCCAAGAGAGAGCCACTATTTTATACCCATTTTATAGCTGGACATAGACCTAGAGGTGTTTCAGGTCCCGGGACTGTATGTTCTTTCTCATCCTGTAAACGCTGGTCTCCAGGACACACTGCGTCCAGGAGGGGCCAGGGAAGTGCGTTCTCCTGCATCCTTCTCCCCTCCTACGTGGGTCAGAGGGAGCCCCTGGGGGGGGGGTACCCCTGGTTTCTCTTTTGCCTTGTGGGATCTCAGCCTGGCTTCCTAATGAGAGCCTGCAAGGTGGCTTCCATCACCTGGGATCACGCATGTGGTTTTTTCTTTTTCTTCCTGCCCTTCCGGAATGACACACTTGTGCTTGTCCCTTTGGTTTAGCTAGAAACCAAAAGTGTGTCTTCTCAAATGCAGACTGACGTGCTTCTTTTATAAATTCTTGGGCATTACTATTGATTTTTGGCTGAGGATTTCGAAATCCTATCTCTAGGACTCAGGAGATTTCCCTGCTGCAGTAATAATGCATTGTCATTCTTAATCTCTCCCGTCTCTGACACAATATTCATATCAAGCTGCCAAGGAGTGGCGTCAGCACGGCCTTGGGGACGGCGGCGGGGCTGGCTGTGAGGGCACACGGGCACCTTCCTCTCGCTCCAGCCTGTCTTCTCACTCCTTAAAGCAGCCCGAGGTGGCGTCACGGGGGCACCGTGTGCACGAGTGGTGGATTTCTACCCGCTTCCCTGTGCAGCTTTCTCTGAGGCCCAGAGAGGGGCAGGGGCTGGCCCAAGGTCACACAGTGAGTTGCAGCCGGAACCTGGGCCTCTTCTGCCTTCCTGTGACCTGGTTATTCAGCTGCCATCGACTCTGTGTCTATAAGTGATGTGGCCTGCCTGGGGGACAGCGGGGGCTCCTGTGTCCTAGCAGAGAGCCCAGGCCTCGCCACTGTCGTCCTGGGGGATTGCATCTTGCAGAGTCCAGATGTTCGGAGTTTCCAGCAGAAGCCCCAAATCCAGATTTTAATATAAAATTTCTGGCTGTTTCAAATCTTGGCAACTCATTACCAAACACCCCCCCCCCCAAATACACATTCACATAATGTGACCCCTCAGAGAAAACCACTGCTGTGGGTGGAGGGCTGGACTGGCCATGCCCTGTGTCCCAGCCGGAGTCAGGGGCCACTTGGTTGATCTGCTTGTAGGAACACGTTGCTGGTCCAGAATCAGGGACCCCCCCCATCTCCCCCCCCTCCCGCAGGGCCTGGTGTTCGAGCCCCTTCCCCTACTCGAGCCCCCGTGCTCCTGAGGGCCTTCTTGCTCTTCCAGTGGAGAAAGTGTCGGCTCTCTGGGATCCAGCCTGTGCGTTTTGAAGTGTGTACAGGCCTGACCCCACCCCTCAGGCCTGGCTGTCCTTTGTCCCCGTGCTGTTAAGAAGACAGAGCTACTAGCTTGGCCTGCAGGACCTTCCGGGCGAGTCACTGAATAGGTTCCCACTGAGGGATTGTTTTTCTAGTTCTTGGAATTGATGCTGCTTAGACCATAAAAATAAAAGGCCCGTGTCCTCGATACTTCGAGTTGTCTTGTGAATGAGCGGATGTGCAGGGGGATGGAGGGAGTTGTGTTTGGAGGTCCTGATCGGAACCGATGCCCCACAGCTTGCCAGGGTGACAGATGCCACTGGAGTTGCAGGGGGAGGCTTGTGACGGGGGAAAGCTGATGGGTGGACATTTGAACCGGGGTTGTCGAAGATCTGTGAAAATTGGAGCAGCCAAGAAACATTGTTTTCTTAGCTGTAAAATCATTTAGTCAAAATGGTAGGAAGTTGTGAATGGGAAGGAGGGTGGTGGGAACCCTGCCTCTCACCCATTGCCCTGGCAGAAGGGTCTTCCTTTTGGGGACCCACCTGGACATGGGACTGAGATAGCCAATCTGTTGGGTACATAATGATGTCAAGGGGGAGCCCAAGTCTTGGGGGAGGTTGTGCTGATTCTGCCCAGGGCACAGCGAGAAGCACCCCACTCTGTTCTCCGTGTGTGTCTGTGACGGTGTGGTGAGTTCCCCGTGAAGGGCTCCCTGCAGGAGGCAGGAGTGCCAGGCAGTGTGGCCAGCCCCGTCTGTGGACTCTCACATGGACTCTTCCCAGCTGGCTTCGGGGCAGGTGGTTGTAGCCCTCAGAGGTAGATTGGTTGGGTCAAGCCCGCTCCAAAATTGTTGACTGAATGGGAGCTCCGCTTGGGCCTCTGTCCTCTCCCTGTGTCCTTGTTGCCCCCTCACCCCATCCACACACAATGCCCTTTCTTGTGCCCAGCAGGCACCCGAAGGGGCCAGGGACCCTCTTGCCCCCAGTGTGGTCTGCAGTGAGCTCTGGGAAGCCCAGGGAAGCCTTAGGGATGACGGGCGCTGCGAGGGTTGGTGGAGAGAGGGCCGGAGGCCGGGGCTTGGGTTCCGCCTGGGCCACAAACCTATGTGATCTTCGCAAAGTGGGCTGCTTTCTCTGAGTCTCAGCTGTGAAATGGGGGAGTTGGAGCAGCCAGTGTGTTTCCAGTGGTAGGCTCTAACCCACTAGCAAATCATGAAATCACCTTGGGACGGTCACAGTCAACGAAATGAAAAAGGAATTAGTAAGGCAGAACGGAGCATGGGATGAAACAGAATGGAATGGAATAGAGGGAAGGGAAGAGAGAAGTCCAAGCAAAAGGAAAGAAAATGCCAAAAGACATCACGCTTAGGAAACTCACCTGTAGTTACATTAAATTTTTTTGTTTGTTTGTTTCACATGTGTCTGTAGTGTGTGGCTGGGTCATGTGTAGATATTTTTTGCTATAGGTTGCAGTCTAAAAATTTGAAAAAACACAGGTTAGTTGGCCTACAAACATTCTTCTAAAGCTTATGGTTCATAAGCATAGTCCACTAGCTGAGTTGACCTTGGACAAGTTCTAATCATCTCTCCATGACTCAGTTTTCTCTTCTGGAAAATAGGAGTCATTCAGTGTCCAGCAGAAAGGGTTGTTAGGAGGCTTCAGTGAGGGAACCGTGTGGGGTGGTCGGCCCACGAGTGCACAGTACGTGTTCCTTGCTAGCTGGTACATACCTGTCGCTGTCTGTCTACTCCTAGACATGGGGAAGGGGGTGAGGAGCCAGATCTATCACCTTTTGGGTCTTCCTCAGCCAACCTCTGGAAGGGAGGAGAGAAAACGGGGCCTGCAGTGCCTTAGCTGTCCTGTAGAGCCCAACGACCGTTCCAGGGAGGCGCAGCTGACGTGGCGTTGACTGGGAGACGCGTCCCTGAGCAGAGCCCTGTGCCCGTCTGGGGGAGAGCTCTTCTATGCCCTCTGGGGGGAGGGCCCCGGGTAGGGTCAGACAGGGCCTGAGCAGCCTTCCATTGCCCACAGAACCACCTCTGCTGTGTGCCACTCTCTGGGCAGAGCTGAGAGCCACTGAGCCCCAGTCGTCGGGAGCCCGGCTGATGGTCCCGGGGCCCCGGACCTGTCACCTACAGTCATCTGAGCATTTCTGTCTTTGCTTAGTGTGAACCTTTGTGCCCCTGGCTCCATTTTGAACCATGTGAAGTGGGTACACGTCTATGACAATAAGGACTGTTTTTCCTTGTCGCCCTCCCCCACCACACCTTTCCTTAACAATGCAAGATGGGTCCGTGCAGAAGTGTTAAGAAAGAAAGAAAGAAAGAGAGAGAGAGAGAGAGAGAGAGGGAGAGAGAGAAAGAAAGAAAGAAAGAAAGAAAGAAAGAAAGAAAGAAAGAAAGAAAGGGAAGAAAAGGAAGAAAAGGAAGAAAAGGAAGAAAAGGAAGAAAAGGAAGAAAAGAAAGAAAGAGAAAGAGAGAAAAGGGAAAGAAATGAAAAACGTTGTCTGGGAAGCTGCCTGGTCAGGTTTGCGCTGCAGGAAGTAGGAACTCAGGGGTGGAAGCCCGGCCTCCTGCAAGGGCCGAGAAAGGAATCGTATTTTTGGCGAGGGGATGAGAGCGTGTTGGGCTGGGTGTGAGTGTCAGAGGAGCAGCGGAGAGGGGACACTCCACTCTTCGGGAACTTTTCTGGATTTGGGCGCAGTTGGCCATGTCGAGAGGAGCAAGGTCCTTGGTTGGACGTCAGGGGAAAGCTTTGTGCTTCCAGAAGGCGGCTTCTTCCCCCTCTCCCTGTGCTCCTCTCCGCCTTCCCGTCTCTTTCCCCGTCTCTTTCTCCCGAGGTGCACATGGCCACATTTGCAGGTTAACTGGAACAGCTGGAGACGCATTATTAGTTTCCCGCTGCTCCTTCATATTTGCTTGGATTTTTTTTTTTTAACGGCAACATAATTTACAACTAGTACACTGGTGTCAGAGCTGGCGTGTTCTAAATCCGCATCAGATTCATGTAATGCCGTTGCTTATCAGTGAATGAAGTCATAATTATTGCTTTGTACCATTAAATAGCATAAATATATAAACTGTTATACAAATTGCAGCAAACGTTTCCTCTGGGGAGCTCTAGACCAAATTTTAATGTCGTGCATTTGTCTGGGATGGCAGTTTCTATGGTATATAATAATGTTGATAAATTTTACTGTAGCAAGTGACATTTTAGAGCATTAATTTTGGTTGCTAAAAAAATTCTGAAGAATGCTCAGACCAAACTGGGAGGTGCTCTGAGAACCAGCTGGGCGAGGCTGGGTCAGGTGAGGTTTCGCTTGAAGAGTACAACGGCGGGGGGGCCCGTGTGTCACCTCCCAGGGCTCCTCTCCACAGGAGATCGCCACCCCCTCCTCGCTCAACTCCCGGAGGAAGGCAGCGGATACGTTTTCCATGGCGATGATGATAATTAATTTCAAAAAATTCAAATCGATTCATTTCTCCCTTAAATTTGAAGTGTGCGAGGGGAAGTGGAAGGAGGGCCTGGAAAACGCACGATTGGTGGGGAGGTCCTCCTCGTAACCTCCTTCCCAATTATGTAAATTCTGTGTGGGGTGAAAAAAAAAATCCCCATCCTAATTAGTTATGCAACACCTGGCCTCTGACGACGTTTTAGATGCCAGGCGTGCGGTTGCATAGCCTCCGAAAGCCATTATCGTCAAGAGCGACTTTTGCGGAGAGCCCCAGGACAGCACATGGCATTTACCTGGCGGGCTCTTCGGAGAGCCGGGTGGCCGGGAGGAGTGCGTCACCTCCGCCTTCAGGAGAGGGTGTGGGGACTGGAGACTCTCTGTGGGGGCCCACTCGCTACGCTGGAGCCGCCCCGGGGAGACAGAGAGTGTGGCGTGGGCTTCTCGCCCCTCCAAACCCTGGGCCTTGGTGTGCTGGAACGTTCTCTGAGATGCTCTGTCACCATCACCTGAAAACCGACTGACTCCTGCCTGCCTCGAGGTTTTTGGAGGTCTCCGGTGAGCCTCATTGCTCTCGTGAACGTGGCCGTGAGTCGTGTCATCCTTTGCCATGTGGTAGGATGACACAGCCCGGCCCCTTGGTCTTGGGTGGCGCCCAGGGGCTAATTCTGCCCCGAGAGCTGTGAGTGGAGGGAGCCTGCATTGCTTCCAGGCTGGAGTTCTGTCTTTTGCTCGCACACGGCAGCTGTCAATGCCAGAGAAGCAGGTGCTCCTGTACCCTAGGTACCCGAGTGGTTTCCACGAGCAGAGCCCCTGAGATGGGCATGAAGGGTGAATGAGAAACAAACCTTTGTTGTTTGCAGCCCTTGTGCTTTGGGGTTGCTTGTTACCACCCATTTCCCTTCCTGCCTGACTGAGACGGGTCTCCCCTGGCTTCCCCCGCCTTCCTGATTTTCCTCAGGGTGCTGCGAGGGCCAGGAAGTAGGTCGATTTTTTTTTTCCCCTGGAAAGAATATCAAGGAGATACAGATGTGTGCCCACTATTGGTAGTGAGGGAACTGAGGCTCAGAGAAGTTAGGTGACTTTCCCAAGGTCACACAGCTTTAGAGGCGTCAGGCATCCATGCCTCCCAGTAACAAATAGGCTCTTTCCTCCCTCTTGCCTTGCCTGGGAAGAGCGAATTTTCTTTAACAGAGGCAGCTAGGGTGGGGCTGTGGATATAATCATTAGGAAGTGGTAGGGACTGCAGGGAATATTCCAAAAGCATTAAAATTCAGCATTTTGCCCACGGCCTATCACCTTTGGCATTTGCTTCTGTGTCCTAATGACATCTCGAGCTTCCAGAGAAACATTTCTTTAGCTGCTACTGTATGCTCTCAATGAGCACCGCTTTCTGAGGTCTGGCCCTTGACTCTTGAACCTTGAAATGTCGAACGAAATTCTCACATGCTTCTTCCTTTGTATCCTCCAACTATCTGACAAGGTCTTTTATAATTAGGATGAGGACCTGGGCCTTTACCCTGATCCTGTAGCCCCTGGGGGACCTTGTGAGTTCTCTAATCCCACCTCTCCTTTCACAAATTAGGACTCTGAGCTCAGAGAGGGAAAGAAACTTACCCAAGGACACGCTTCTGTGGTTTCTTCATTAAAGGGTCACTGTTTGGAAGTGGGGAAATAACTGTTTGGATGTGTGTGTGTGTGTGTGTGTGTGTGTGTGTGTGTGTGTGTTGAGGGGCATGGTTTGAAATGGAGTGGAGAATAGCCAGTAGGGAAGGAAAATATGATCTCCTTAAAAAAAAACTTAACTTTTTTTTTTTGCTTAGTCAAAAGACTCATACCATGGACTTACTACGTGCTGGTCAAGTGTTTGATCATTAAAAATAATCTCAATGATAAGACTACTGCATTTGTGGGTATAACAACGTGGAACTTCTTGCAGACAGTTTCTTAGTCGTGCTTATATTCCCAACACCCGGCCCTCCGCTTTGCACATAACAGAAATTAAGTATTGAATTTAATTGCCTTTATCCCTCTACTACCAATGGTCATAATTAATAATGGTAAGGAAGTTAGTGCAGCCCGGGGGTTAAGAACACAGCTCTGTGGCTGGAACGCTGCACTCCATCACTTACTGTTACCTCCTCATAGAGATTTTTTTTTAAAGATTTTATTTATTTATTCGACAGAGATAGAGACAGCCAGCGAGAGAGGGAACACAAGCAGGGGGAGTGGGAGAGGAAGAAGCAGGCTTCCAGTGGAGGAGCCTGATGTGGGGCTCGATCCCAGAATGCCGGGATCACGCCCTGAGCCGAAGGCAGACGCTTAACCGCTGTGCCACCCAGGCGCCCCTCCTCATAGACATTTTATGAGCTCATCCCAGATGGAACGTGTTTAGCATAACGCCTGGCACATAGTCAGCGCTTAGTAAATGGTAATAATTATTAGTCTGCCTGTCCTATCTCAGAGCTGTTTCAGCTGAGGCTCGGCGAGCCCAGTCATGGCCAGTGTCTGTGCAGGTTTGCTTGGGATGCGGGTCCTCAGCTCAGCCCAGGCAAATCCATTCTGCCCACTCCCCATGTGTCATGGAAAATAATTTTGCACCCCAAACTGCAAAATCGCCATTTAAAGCAGCAATGTCTGCTCACAGGCAGCTTTGGAGAATTGTTTCAGCATGAGCTCTTGCTCCAGCTGTGATTGCTTTTCTCACTGGGGCTGCGGGCAGTGAGTGGGTGGAGTGGGGGGTTCCCCTGGCTGGTGACAGGTGGGCAAGGCTGGGAATGATGCCCACGGAGTTCGCGGGCTCTGAGCGGGGTGGACGAGATGGGGTGGTCCTATGGGGCCCAGGGCCCTGGCTTGCACACGTTGGCGTCCCAGCATGCTGGGTTTGCCCCTGCCAACCCTGCCTGGCCCCTCCTCTTCTGGACAGCCTCCACTGACCCACCCAACAGCATCGGACGGGGGAGAGTGCATGGACAAGGAATCGAGTCCCTGGGGTTCGTTTCCATTGTCACTTACCACCTTTTGTAGCCCAGTGCTTAGAAAACCAGTGTTCCCATCTGCAAAATGGGTCTAAGAATGGTGCCTCCATCTAGCTTTCTCCCAAGGCTGTGAAAGAGACATGGGTGTAAAATGTTCTATTGAGGCAGAAGGGAAAGGCCATCTCTGGTTCCTTCACCAGCACCCAGAGACAATGCAGAGGGTAGGAGCCGTGTTTCAGTCCTGCGCCAGCCTCATCGGTAAGCGCTTTGACCTTGGATCGGTTGCTTAACTTCATTCCGTGTCCGTATCCTCATCTGTAAAATGGGAATAAAAATAGCAGCAGCCTCATCACACTGCTGGGATGGTTAGTGACTAACTCTATGCAAAGCTGGCTTGGCTTTAAGGTTTGATATATTATCCACACTGGATTTTTAAAAAAGCAATTACTTGCAAGAGGCAGTGAGGTCTGTGAGGTCAGGGGCCCTGTCGTCCTATTCACCTGCGTGTCCCCGGCCCCCAGCTCTGTCCTCTGTGCTTGGACGCTCACTCAGTATCTGTAGAATGGGGGAAGGATCTGATCCCCCTGAAATTGCTTCCTGGCTGTTGGGCTCCTCTCAGACGGTGAGCCCGGCAAAGGCAGACGCCCCGCCCCCAGGATCGCTGCTGCAGGTGGCACCTGGCCCAGGGAGCATTTGTCACTAGAGCAAAGCCGTTCCAGGGCCCTTGCCCCTGCAGATGGTCCCCTGCCAAACGCCCTCCCAAGTTCTTCATCTAAACCTGTTCCTCCAAGATCGCCTCCTCCAGGAAGCTCTTTGTCACTCACACCGTCATTTAGCAGATATCTATTGAGCACCCACGTGCCGAAGGGATCCCCGTGCTGCACCAGACACGTGCTGAGGGGATCCGCACCTTGCATAGAAGGAATTTCTTCCCTCTTCGTGTTGCCCAGTTCCTATCCCTAACATTTTATCTGCCCTTCTTTTTTTTTTATTTTATTTTACTTTTTATTTTTGCTTTTTTTTTTTTTTTTAAATCCACCCTTCTTAAGGAGCTGATTTTCCTGCCTGGTGTTATGTACCCACCTGGCTGATCTCTCTCCTTGAGTAGATGAGAGGTTTTTAAAAACTTCATTGAAGTCTGTTGTATGTCCAGAAAAACGCACAAGTCACATAGGCTCAGCTTGATGAATTTTCAGAAACCGAATGCATCCAGACTAAGAACAGAAGCTGGCGGCCCTCCAGTGGCTCCCACACACCCCCTTTCCACACTACCTCACCTCAAGGGCAAGTGCAGCTCTCACCTTTGCACCTGCCGGATGGTTTTGTCCCCAGCGGTGACCTAGAGGCAGGATACGTGTCCCTGTGTCTCCCGGACCTCCCAGCGCAATCCCTGGCATTTGCTGAATAAACAAGTGGATGGATGACGATGTTACTATAATAATGGCCGGCAGGTCCTGTGTTCTGTCAGCGCTTTGAAGCACTACTTTGCGGGCTGCCTTGTCTGGCCTGACTGAGATTCGGAGAGGTCAGTGGCTTGCCCAAGGTCAGCCAGCCAGTGAGTGGCGGTCGCTATGACCTGGGTCTGCCCGGCCCGAGTCTGGAGCTGGCACTCTGCACCTGCTTCCTGCTGGTTTACAGCCCTGGGCAGTGCTTCCTTCGCTGGGCCAGCTGGACACAGGCTCAGCGGGTGACAGAGCTGAGCTGTCCTTGGCGGGCGAGCTGCCGGTTCCTCACTGCGCCCGCCCACCCGCCAGGCGCCCCATTCCTCCCGGGCTGCACCGAGCCTTCTGTGTGCCTCTCCAAAGGACAGGGCATATTTCTTCCCAACCCTCCTAAGACCCAGCCCGCACTGGAGGGCTTCATCATTATGCAAATTAGCTGGATTGGATCTGCTCCCGCAGAGGACTCCGGGGGCGGCAGAAGGACAGAGCTGCCTCTGGAGCGCCGGGTTGAGCCTTCGATTAGGCCGGTTGATGGGTGGGGGGTGCGGGGGCCATGGAGCTGGGGCTGGTGCCAATGATCTGCCCCCGGGGAGGCTGCTGGGAGTGGGGGGCTAGGGACAGGTGCTGGGGGAGGACAGTAGCCTCAGGATCCCAAAATTCTTGCCGAAGATGGGACCGGAGAAAGACGTTCTTTTTGGATGTACTCTTTGTGTATTGAGCCCTTTTATGATTCATCAGTAAGTAAATATCAGCTGAGGGGTGATTTGTTTCTAACAAGCTTATAAAATACTGGCGTCATTTGTGGGCTTATTGGAGTGCTGATTATAAACACTCCCCCATGCCCACTCCTCTATGTCAAATTAGCATTCGAAATACAAATATTGGGTCTTTGGACCACTTTCTACCGTCTCTTTGGAAGCCGGCGGCGCAGGAAGGGGCAGCGGTCGGACCCTGGCCTTGGCCTGGGAGCACTTAGAACTCACTTAAAGACTTGAGGGGTTGAGGGGAGAGCCCCTTGCTGGGCCCTCCAGAGGGTGGGAGCCTCCCGGTCCTGCGAACCCAGCTGCTTCCCCTGCCCTTCTCGTTGCCAAGTTTCCTGTGACCCAGCTCCTCCCGGCCCCCGGAGCCTGTCACCTTCAATCTCACAGAGGGCACAGATCCGGGCAGGCTGCATCTGGCCTGCCGAGCCGTTGGAGCCGGTGCCCTCCCCGTGGGCTGGGCCCGGCCTGGACCCAGTCAGAGGCAGCGCGGGCTAAGCTCGTCGGGACTTGGTGGTGGGGCCACCACCCACCAGTCTGCTCACAGGGGTCATGGCCTCCCTGGCATTTTTCGCCCACTCGGAACCTCACTTCCCATCTCCCCACTGCTTCTGGCCTCTGGTCTGGAGGCCATGAGTCCTACCAGCCATGCTCCCCTTGCCTCTGAGGCCTGAGCCTGCGACAAAGCCCGTCAGCTCCCACGCAGCCTAACGCCCAGTGTGGGAAGGGACGGTCACGAGCACTTTCCCAGAGCACCTTCCCAGCCATGCCTCAGAGCTGTGAGGGCCCAGCAGGTGCACTCCAGACTGTATGCGTGCCTGCGGATCACACCTCTGTCCCCATTTTACAGATGGGGAGACTGGGGCACAGAGAGGTGACTTTCTAGGACACACAGTGGCAGAATCCAGACCTGGAAAGTGGCCTGCCCATTCCACTTTGACAGGTGATAGAACTGAGCCGAGGCGACAGGGACAGAGATGGGGTCCCGGCAGGGACCGGCAGGCAGTAGGAAGCTGAGTGTGGCCTGCTGCCACTGCCCAGTGTCTCTGATGGGGAGAACCACAGAGCAGGGACTGAGTGGGGCCACGGAGAGCTTTTGTCCGACCCCCTCGCCTTCTAGACGGGGACACCAGAGAGGGGATGCTGTCATTGTTGTCATTATCTTCATCAATTATCAGTAGATTGATTTAAAAAAATTAAAGCTGTTATTCTATTTATTACCAAAGCTGCCCATGCTCCTTGCAGGAAAACTAGAAGATACGGCCGAGCCACAAGGAGAGTGACCTAAGGGTAACAATGATATGACTGTGCTAATGGCTGGTGGGTGGGTTCAAACCAGTGCTTTGCAGGCTGCGTCGTCTGGCCTTCCTGGGCTTCAGAGAGGGCAGCGGCTTGGCCTGCCAGTCAGAGGTGACCCTCTAATGCCTTCGTGTGTGTCCTTCCACCGATTCTTTCAAAATCACACATACGTAGTGACATCTTCTTTAAAAAAAAAAAAAACCCCAAAATAGGATTGTGTTGAGTACCTCATTTTATTTCCGCGTTCATTACATGTGAGGTGGAGACGGATGGAATAAAGCTGTATGTGTTGTCTTGGAGAACGTGTTTGTCCCTGGTGCTGGTCCTGTGGGCAGGGACTAAATATTGTTTACCTCTAGAGAGCCCCCTTCCCCGGAGCCAGCATTGATTCCCACTGCGTGCCGTCCACCTTGCTGGGCACTGGGCAATGCCCGGGCTGGGGGAGAGAGGGGTGGTGAGCAGGTGTGAGTAGGCCAAGCGTGGGGAGGATAGTTTTTGGGTGCAAAAGAGTAAAGGTCCCTCCATGGAGCTGGAGAGGAGGGACAGGAGGACAGGACACGTTTCTCTTGAGGTGGGAGTTTGAGCTGTAATTTGAAGACATGTGTCTGTTGGCCCAGTAGGGACTTCCGGGGAGGACTCAGCTGTGAGAGGCACGGGGGGGTCCTCTGTTGTGTACCGGGCAGGAGGCCACCAGCACTCCCATTTTCATGTGGGATCCCAGTCCCATCAGCATGTACGCAGCTCTCTGCAGGTGCATGGGATTTCTGCCCTTCTCGACACTGGACAAGGAGGAGGAGCCATCCAGAAGGAGGCTGGGATAGGGCTAAGCACTGTCCCTGCCTAGGGAAGCCAAGACACGCTCTTGATTTTGGAACCAGAATTCAAGGTAATTCGCTAGAATCTGGTTTCTGGTTTCTAAATTGCTATTCACATGGGGCCCTCGTGTGTTCAGGGTGTGATGAAAGCATGAAATGCCTTGGGATGCCCCCCCTGCCCAGAATCTAAGGTTAACCTTGTGAATGGGATTGGGGGCCATGGGCTTTGCTGTAATGGGAGATTCTGTATTGAGCAACTCCTTTAATTTGCAGGACCTCAAAATGGGGTCTAGAGGAGCATGTGTGTGTGTATGTGAACGTGTGTGTGTGTGTGTGTGTGCGTGTGTGTGTGTGTGTCCATCTCCCAGTCATGCCCCGTGGGGTCAGAGGTCGTCCTGCCAGACCAAGCCTTACAGTGACGGCGGGGACCCTGAGTCTTCACACCAGGCCTTCGCCCTTCTGCCCGCCCTCCAGCGGAGCGGCCCCTGCGTCCCGGGTCCTGGGTCAGCAAGGCTGTGCTGTGGCATGCCCGGAGGACCGAGGGCTCTCGTATGGGCCCAGCAGGGCTGCTAGGCCTCCAGTGCCCCCCGCTTCCTCCATCCACGAGGGTCTCTGACCATCTGCCTTCCCTAGAGCTTTGTTGCCCCCACGCTGGGTGTCCTTAAGCGCTTGGGTTAGGGGGATTTTCAGGGCTTCTGGGTGACTGCGTTGTCACACATGGCACGTCCCTACCCCTGGCCTCCCGGGTTTCTCAGCTCTAGGCAACGTGGGGGCCACAGCCAGTGTCTCATTGGCCTGTCCACCCGGTGCCTTGCCTCGTGCCTGACACGGAGTGAGTAACAGTGACGGAGAGCATAACAGCACGGAGGCTCTGAGGCCCGTTCACCCCACAGCGGGCTGATGAGACAGGCGCTGTGACACTCCCCATTTGACATACTGGGGAACAGCCACTGACCCAAGATCCCACCGCTGGTAGGTGGCAGGAGGGGGACTTGAACCCCGACTCGGAGGCTCGGCTTCTCTCCATGTGCTGTTCCTTGCTGAATGCCGTGAGTACGCAAGCAGGGGTCTGTGTCCGGCCCTGAGAACAGCATTTTGCTTGGGGTGCGGGGTCCCAGGGCTGACTCGGTCCTGTTCTGTCACCATCCGACATGCTCGGGGAACTGTGGACCCAGAGCTGCGTGTCCGAGCTCCTGTGTCTGGGACAGCATGGAGACTGGACGCACACCCACCTGAGTGCCCGGGTGGGGTCCAGAGCCCTGGGGGTGGGGCTGGGAATCTAGGACCCAGCCACACTTGTTAGCATTTATTGAGCACCTCATGTTTGGCCCTGTTAATAACACAACAAATAAAATAACCGCTGTTATGTTTCCTCAGAGAATTTATTAGGCAGGACTGTTTGGGTTGCAAGTGAGAGAAGGTCAAGTTAGCCGAAGCAACGAGAATTTTTGAAAGATACCTTTTATTTCACAGAACTCCAGATGGCATTAGTGCAGCTAGAACCAGAGCCTTGAATGCCAGTACAGGACCGTCTCTCAGAACACTGTGCTTGGAAGGACAGAGGCCAAGCCCTGAGAATGGTTCAAATGAAGGTGCAGGTGCAGCGTCAGGAACAAGGCCCTGGGGTTAACGGAGCCCGTGGGGTAGGAGGGAGTGGGTGTGGCTGAAAGCAGGGGGTTGGTTACCTGTGGCAGAAGGATGCAGCTTTTGCTCTGGGAGAATGGGAGCTACTGAAGGTTCTTGAGGAACAGAGTGAAATGATGACCATAGAACCCGGGGCGTGTTCTCCAGTCAGGTGTGCTCCAGGGAGTGAAGATGGGAGATTAGAGCAGGCATGGGGAGGTGGGGCCAGGAGGGTAGGTAGCAATGGATGAATGGCCAGGCGTTAGACATACTTTTTCTTGAAGGTATAGGAAGCTGTCTCTTCCAAGAAGGAAAAAGGCAAGTGCCAGCCAGAGCGGTATGGAGGGGCCTTCCCTGCCACAACGCATGGGCCTCAAACTGCATGCATTCCCTCCCAGCTAATGGCAGCTATTCTGCTCGCTGAGCCAGCGTGGAGAGTGGAGGGCTGCATGGGGGCTGCTCCACTCCCGCCCAGCCTCTCCCCAGGCAGCCTGCCCCCTCCTCTGGGCTCAGGCTGCTGGTCCCCTACTCCTCTGGGGGCACAGGGTGGGGGGCTGTCCGTGGCTGTCTGTGAACTGCCTCCTTGGGCTAGGAATGGTGGGTGGAGTGGGAGTGGGCCCCAGATTTGGGGGGACTGGTGGCAGGTGATGGACGGAACTGGCTGTGGACAGAGGCAGACTGGCCAGCCTCTGGGAGCCAGGCTGTGGGGCCTCAGCTACCCCAAGTTGGCAGACCCCCCTCATGTGGTCTCTGGGTGCTGGGTGCAAACCATCCCAGACAACCATCTGGGAGAACGTAGGTCTGGAAGCTGAGCATATCAGTAAGTTCACGCTACCATGAGCTTGGGGCATCCAATAGGCCTCATTTAGTCTTGGTCCTGGGTCTGTTGGAGGAAGAAAGGAAGACATAACCCTCTACCATCAGGCCGGTGATATTTTTGATTGGTGGTTGGGGAGAGGGAGTGGAGACCAGAGTGGATGAGAGGATGTCTGACCCCAGAAACCGCCTCGGAGGGCCATGCGTGTGACTCTAAGCTTTGCTCTGTCTCGTGGCTTTTGAGCCGAGCTGAAGGAAGAAGTGTTCCCTCAGAGCCGGCTCCATGCTGGCGTGATAGGTGCGATCAGATGACTTGAAGGATGTACAGTGGTTTGAATGTATTCATTTATTCCATGTTGCGTTTGAATTTCCAACTTTAGTTCAATTTTCATTTTACGTGGGTCACAGCAAAGCCCCGGTTCTTTGAGCTGTAGCCAGCAACAGAGGAACAAGAAACCACACAAGCCACTTAGCTAAGCATTGCAGATGCAAGCATTTACTTCCTTCACAAGCATCCGGGCTAAGCCAGTTGACAGGTGGGAAGTCCCTGCATCCCTTCATCTCTCTCTTGGCCTTGACCACCAGCAGGGGTCCTGTTTGCTGACATTCCCGTACTTCGCAGGGAGCAGAGGACACGGGTCGCTCCGTGAGAGGTGTCTCTGTGGTATAGCAGGTGGGCTTGTAAACTAGCCAGTGACCCGGTTGTTATCCATCTACTTCAAAACCCATTGGTCCAAAGTTACCCAATTACTTGGGTTATGGCCTTCAGAGAAACTTTGTTACTCTTGCATGTTCCCGCATTCCCCATATTCGTATCTGCCCTGGGCAGAGGGGTAATCATTAGGGTAGAGATATAAGTTGAAGCTCAGAGACTCACATCTGGGCAGTTTACCACGAAGGGGAATCCCAATAAGTGCTAACAAGTAAAAGAGATGAGGACTTCTTTAAAACATTTCCAAACACATATACTGCAATTCGGTAAATATCTTTTAAGCACCTGTTGCATGCCACATGCCATTGGGGTTTGGGATTACAGTGGGGTTGTTTTTGTTTTTGTTTTTTTTTAAAGATTTTATTCATTTATTTGACAGACAGAGAGACAGTCAGGGAGAGAGGGAACACAAGCAGGGGGAGTGGGAGAGGAAGAAGCAGGCTCCCAGCGGAGAGCAGGGAGCCCAACGCAAGGCCCGATCCCAGGACTCTGGGATCACACCCTGAGCCAAAGGCAGACGCTTAACGACTGAGCCACCCAGGCGCCCCTGGGATTACAGTGTTGAACAAGCCAGGGAGAGCCCCTGCTTTCATTCTAGCACAGCGTCGTCCAATAGAAGTTTCTGCCGTGAGGGAAACGTTTTGCACTGTCCAAATCAGTGGCCACTAGCCACGTTGCTGTTGAGCACTTGAAAGGTGCAACTGAATTTTTACTTTTATTTAATTTTCGTGAATTGAGATTTAAATAGCCACATGTGGCTGGTAAGCACCGTATTGGACCGTGCGGATCTAGCGAAAGCATAGGTTTTAAAATGTTGCAATAGAAACAGGCCTAGTGTTGTTACTTACCATTGCCCGGAACGTTGCTGAGGAGTGGGGATGCCCAGTGTCCAGTTAGCATGGCCAGAGGGGAGGAAGAGGTGGATTGCTGGCTCCCATCTGAGCTTCAGCTATTAGGAGCTGCAGGGACGGCTCTGTGTGTCTCCCTGGTTGGAAAACTTCTGCAAAGACGGTGCTCCCTGTCTTTTGCATGGGTGCGCTGTGTCTGTGCACGTGGAGAACATTGCTGTACGCCTTTTAAAAACGTGGTCTTGGTAGGGAAAAGTGATGTCAGCGGCGGAGAAAACCCTTGTAGTGGAAGCGGGGCTAATTCACGTGTCCCTGGCAGGGTGGTGACAATAAGGGTTTTGAGGCTTGCCTGTCACGTTAATTGTATGTTATTAGAAGGGCATTAATCTGATGATTATTAACATGATGGGATTTTTAAACAGTTGCCTTGTTGAGGAAAACTTGAACCCGAAGACCCGTGCTAGGTATCAGCAGGTGTTTGGTGTGTTAAGCAGGATTGAGCTACTTGTTTGCACCTAGTGGGCCCCTGGGGGTGCAGCTGGGCCTTCATTTTCTGAGGGCCTTTGTCCACGTCAGGTGGAAGGGGGTGCATGTGAGGAAGGCAGTGCATGTGCTCATCAGCAGGGTGTGTCGAGCCCCTAAAGGGTCAAGTTCCAGAACTTTGGATTCTGTAGAACTCTCTCCCTCCTTCGAGTCCCCTGTGAAGGTCCACTGATCCGTCCATGGTTGAGTTGGTCAGCCACTCCTGTAATTTGCTCTTTTTCCATTAAGCCGCTCAGCTAGGCACCTCTCCTCTCTTAGTGACCTGCCCAGGGCCTGGCCGGTGACTTTGTTTTCACCAAAGACAGCTAGTCACCGTGTCCTAAAGCTTACAAACGGCTCAGACTGCTGAGAGACCCATGTCTTTGTCAGCCCCTACACCCAGCTTGCCAGCAGAGGCCTCTGCGAATGCGGTGCATTTTCTCACCGGCCACCCAGGACCGCTGGCGCCTCGGGGCACGGCTCCCTGGCTGTTGCTCGGAAGCAGGCCGTGGAGTTGGAAGGGGCCTCCCTTCATCGTGGATCTCTGCCCCTGGGCTGGGCCAGCATCTGTTTGAGAGTCTCGGAGCACCGGTGCCCTCGGGGAGCCCCCCGCATGGGCCACGCTAGCAGGAAGGGCAGGCCCGGGCCAGGGAGGTGCCGCATGAACCTGAGACCCGCCCTCGTCCCCGGCCCTGGTTTGGACCTCCGTGGAAATCCCACGGAGTTTGAAGACAGAGGAACAAAGAGAAGAACCGTGAAGAAAGCAGCCACGTTGGCTGCAGAAGCATCGGAGGGGCGGCGGAGTCAGCTCCTGCGGCTGGAAGCGGGAAGCTGCAGCGAGCCACGGCTGAGCAAAGCGTGTGAAATCCAGACACAGCTTTTGCCATCGCGAACATGGGGAGTGGTGGGGAGGTGGAGGAGGAGAGAGACGAGGAACGCTGACATGCAGCCACTGGCCAGATGGACATAACATAGATTACCTGGAATGTGCTGGGGGCCATTCTGGGGGGGTTCTCCGCTGTGTTACCGGCGGCCCTGGGCGTGGAGTTTCAGGGCAGAATCACGGCCGCAGTCACGACAGCTTGCCAGTAGTACTGTGGTCAGTATGCTTTATCTTGTTCTCACTCCCTCTCCATCACAGCCCTGTGAGGGCAGTGGCTTTCTCCCCATTTCACAGGTGACAAGACTGAGCCGTACAGGTCCGTGCTCAGGCCAGTCACCCTAAGATCTGAGGCGGAGCCGGGAATAGCCTCCACGCCACCGGTTTTCAGCTGTGGTTCCCCCTCCGCTCGCCAGAGAAGCTCATCTTGATGGAACAGGGGTGAGTGGGGGGCGGTCGGTTGAGCTGTCCTGTTTGCAGTGATGGGAAATCTCCAGGGGAGTTTCCCCGGAATCATCCTCAAGCTTAACTGACCCCTCGCTAACATTCATGTGACGTGGCTCTTGGGAGCAGTCGGTCAATGGAACCATCTGGAGTCTTCTGACTTGAGTTTCGGAGGAAAAGAGAGTACTCGAGTACTTGTAACTCAGGATAGCAGGGTCCTGGAGATGTGCCTTGGCCAGATGGCTGTCCTGCCATGGGAACCCCAGGGTGAGTCTGGGGGTGGCTGAGCCAGCCAGGCCTTCCGGGGTGTGGGACCAGGAGGGAGGGCCTGCTGTTGTCCCTCCTCTCAGCCTGCCTCCCCCAGACTCCATGTGGACACCTCCCCCAGGTGCGGAGATGTGCGTCTGCCTGGCATCTCGGTCCGCCTCTCTGCTAGGGACACGCCTCTGGTGAGGACAGTCTCGTCCCACCCTGGAACAAAGCCAAGCAGCCTAGCGGTGAAGCCAGGCTGGATTGACACGCCTGAACAGCAGATGAGAGGAGAAATCTGAGTCCGGCTCTTCTGGTGCATTTCTACCGGATGCTGGCCTGCAAGAGGGCCCAGTGCTTCCGGCAGGAATGATGTGGGGGTGGGGTGGGGGGGGACCCGTTCCACCGGCGGGCACCTGCCCACATGTGGCCAGAGCTGCATTCTGCTGTGGTGGGGGATTCAGTCTCCCCCTCTCTTCTGCGGGCCGGTAGCCTCCGTATGGACGGGCCACACTGGTTTATCGTGGTGTCCTCATCATTGCCGAATGGGGATGTTGGTGGATACCTGGGTAAATAAGTATAAATAGTTTTCTTTCTGATATGTGACCGGATTATTTTCCAGTTGATTTCAAGCCTTGGCCCCAAGTGGCCCACAGATCAAAAAAAGATAAGGGTCAGTTACAAGGTTGAGCTCATTCTCCGTTGCCATGGCAACTGACCTCAGGCAACCCTCAGAGGACTACACCCAGCTCCCCAGGTGATATTTTTACTGTCCACGCCATCAATCCCAAGCCTTTCAAAACTCAGACTGCCTAATTGTCAGGGCTCTGTTTTGAAGAGGCTCCGGGTCCCCCGTGGGGCCCTGGTTCAGGCTGCCAGAGCTCATTTATAAGCCTTTCTGAAACACGGGGGACCAGGAGATGGGTCCCTCCTGGCCAGAGAGGCCTGGGAAGGTGCCCCCGAGGGGAGGAGGAAGGGCACAGCCCATCCTCCAGGATTAATTAGGAAAATGGGAGCCCAGAATGGGGGCGGCGGTGGCGGGGCGTGCCTTCAAGCAATGGCTAAGTGTTCTTGAGTGAGGGGAGGCGCTGAGCACCCTAGCATTTGGGGCCTGGGGCAGCAGGGACACCATCGCCCCCCGAGTCTCCAACAGCCCCTCCAAGGACACCCCAAGTCATTCCCATTCCAGCTGTGATAATAGGAGAGTGTTTCCCACCGTTGATATATTTCTCAGTCTTCTGTAAAATGTAGACAAGTGACTGTAGAAAACTTCCCTCCTTCTTAGAGGTGGAAGCATACAATCTTGGGAAAGATTATAGCTGTGAACACACAGCTTCACGACAACAGCCATGAAGATCGGCATCCCCAGAAGCCTTTTTATAGGGCTCAGTGCTCCTCAAACTTGCGTGCATGCCCAGATCACAGGGGCACTTTAAAAATGCAGATTCTGCAGGTCTGGGGTGGGGCCCGAGATTCTGCATCTAACCAGCTCCCGGGAGGTGCCCGGGCTGGCGATCTAGGGACCACCCCTGCCTAGCAGGGATGTAGATATTCAGCGCAACAAGGGCCTAGGGTGTTGGGGGGTCCCAAGATCAGCCCTTGCCCCCACTTCCATGTTTACCCAGTTCCTGCCTGGCCTCTGGGGAAGGGCTCACCCTCAGACCCTGTTTCTTCCTTTGCCCCTTGTCAGCTCCCAGGTCACATATCACCCCACCCAGCCCCCTTTCCCTTACAGCCTGCCTTGGTTCATTTCCTTGTGGTATTTAATAACAAATCAATAGCTACACAGCCTGATCTGGCTGCCCAGATATTAGTATCTGCCCTCTTCTCTTCCACCCAAAGGTCTCTGTTCCTTGCAGAGAACAAAGGACCCTGTCCCCCATCGGCCTAGGTTTCTACTTCCTGTTCAGTGCCCGTTTGTGGTTGGCTATTTATTAGGGCAGTATCAGAGGGGTCCTCTCCTGGGGTCCCCCTCTTGCCTGCTCATTTACCTGGATGAATGCTGGGCTCCTTGTTCTTCCTCCTTATCTCTGTGTACCCTGTGTGTGTCTGAGCCCAGGCCCCTGGATCTCAGGGGTCTTTACTTGACCTGAGCCTTGGGGTGGGCTGTGGAATCAAAGACTGGTGAATTTACTACCTGAGCCAGGAGCAGAGGCTTTCAGCTCGATGAGGCAGCCTGTGCGTCCCGTCCCCTGCCTTGCCTTCCACTCCCAGAAGTGCCGTTGCAGGGACAGTGCTACGGCCCTGGGCTGGGCCACGCTGTCACTGTGGGTGCTGCCTCCCCGCTTTCCTGGCCCTCCTGCCAATGGGAGCTGGCTGGCAAGGGGGCCTCCAGGCTCAAACATGGAACCCGGGAGGGGACATCTGTCTGTCCTCCTCACCCCCAAACTCTGGATGATCAGGGAGCAGAGGGTGGCTTGCTGGGTCCCAGGTCTCATGTCCTGGGCCCATTTTGGTATTTTCTGAAGGTGTAGAGAGCTGCTTGGGGTGACCGCGTGCCCCCACCCCCGGCTCGGCCACTTTGCTGACACAGGTGCTGCCCCTCGAAGCCTTCTTTTCCTTTTCTGTCCACTGAGGGGGACCCTTCGGGTCTGCACGCCTGGAGCAGACCATTTGTGAGGCTCTGACTAGCGTGTTTCCGAAGGCAAGCACAAAGTTTATAAGCCACCAGTCCTTCTACTGTGGGGGGACCAGTGATGTGTGGTAACCAGCTTTTACCAGCAGCCTTACCCCATGTTCCAAGCAACGTACTAAGTGCTTTACACGAGTCGCTCATTTCCTGTTTATTGAGCACCTGCTATGTCCAGGCCCTGTTCTAAGCACTGGTGACATAGCATAAGCAAAATATCTCTCACGGAGCTTACGTTACTCTGTGTGTGTGTGTGTAAGATGTGCAAGAGAGGGAGTCAGTTAAAAAAACTAAAACAATCAACTCTGTAATATGCCCGGTGGTGATAAGCACATAAAGGAAATTAAAGGTGGGTGAGGTGTAGACAGGATGGGGGTGTGTGCTGCTTTAGCGGGGGGCATCCAGAAAGGCCTCTTGGAGGAGGTGACATTTGAGCAGACTCCTGAATGAAGTGAGGGAAGGAGGACAAGGAGATGGTCTGGGGGAGGAGGGTTTCCCTGAGGGCAGACATCCTGTGGCGGCGGCAGCCTGCTTGGCAGCCTTACAAAATCCCTGTGAGAATGATGCTTCCCATTTTCTAGCAGAAGCAACGGAGGCTCAGAGAGGGTAAGTAACTTACCCAAGTACGCACAGCGAATGACTGGACCTGGGACTCAAACTCAAGTGTTTCTAGTTCTCACTCTTGTGTCCTTAATTGCTGCTTCCCGATTGGAGGTGGCTAATTATGCCCCCTGTCGACACAGGTGGCAGTCACCGGTCCTCTCTGCTTAGAGGGGTCTGTGCCGTAATGATACCACTCCTGGGTCAGTGTCCCCGAGTGGGGTCCCTGCTTCGAGAAGGGCCAGGCCGGGCCCAGCGAAGTGGCGGGAGCAGGTCGCGCTCAGTGCATTAGAGCCCGAGAACAATGCCCTGTCCACTCCCCGCCGCAGCCTGCTGCCCCTCCCTCCCAGGCAGCAAATTATGGCCTCCGAATGTGTGCCCAGGCCTGCCTTTGACATCAGTGGGGCCCACCTGAGCTTCACCTTCAGGATTCTGATAATCAGCTCTCTCTCCTCCTGGCTTCCCCCAAGACCTGTATGGAAATAAGTATGTGTCTGCCAGGATCAAATGCTTTTGGAGACAAAAGTCGGTACCGAGGACATTACAGGAAGCTATCATCTCGGCACGATGCTCTTCCACAAAGCCCTCCGCTCCTCTTTTGGGCTGACACAGTTTCAGCCTGAAAGGTTCCAGCAGGCTGACTTGGTTTTAAGCAAAAGCACATCCTATTATTTTTTTGAGAAATGAAGTGTAAAATTAACACTTATTATTCCTGAGCAGAAGGAAAAAAAAAAAAAAGAGGGTTGGGGTGGGGGGACTCTGGGATTTTCGTGCTTGCTGGGTTGTTTCTTTGGCAGTTAGGGTTTTTATTTATTTTTATTTAAAAAAAAATCATAATAAATCAATGGATTCCCCGTGCCAGCCCTGACTTACGGGGACTGGGAGGAAAGATCTGGCACAGTGAACAGGCAAAATCTGCATTTCACTTTGCAAATGAGCGGGGCTGCATAATTCACTGGAGTTGTGTGGGTCTCTCTTATGGATGCCTGTCATGTGCTATAAAAAAAAAAGAATAGAAAGGAGAGGAAGTGATTTTGCGTCTTAACTCACAAAATCCTCCAGCACCCCCCTCCTGCCGGGGCGGACGGGCCTGTGGGCTCCCAGACAGCTTTGTCATTCTGCTCCAAGGTGTCTGCCGAGGCTGTGTGATCTTATATAATTCGGGAAAGTTATTCTCGGAGGGTGCCGCTCTCTGCGGACCCTGCGGCTTGGGACAGACGAAGGTTGTCCGCGTTGGCGGGGTAAGGAGCCACGGTATCCGTGGGCTGGCTGGTTATCGGGTCACCGGCACGCACAGGAGTGTTTGCACACTAACTAGGGCAGCTCCCCACCCCCTCCAATTTTCCTGGATGGCTGGATAGGCAGAGGTGTACACATGAGGGACCCCCCCCCCCCCAGGGAGCACCTCCGACCCCCTCCGGTGGGGAGAGGGCCTTGTCCTTCAGAAAGAAGGTTTGCAAACCAGAAGGCCCAGCCTGAATGGGAGAGGTTCTCGGCTCTGTGGGAGCCCCTCCGGCTTTCTTATTTTTCACTCCGTTTTCACTTTGTGCTTGTTTTCTTTTCCCTCCCCCGTCTTCCCAGGTTTGACTCTCTTTAACATGTGGGGGGGGGGGAGCGAGGAAAGGGAGCAGTGACACGCGGTTGTCTATCGGTCTCTTGATCTAATTAGCCCACAACCTCGCCTCGACACCAGTTTGGGGGTGTGATGTGCTTAAATGGCAGCTGTTTGGGGCCCCGGAACTGGCTCGTGGCTCATATTTTCGAACGTGGGTCCAGGGTGTAGCAGCGTCTATGAATCAGGGGGGACCGGCTGATGAATTGCTCGGCACTCGGAGAACGGAAAGTGACTGTCAGACATGATTTCTCTGATTTATAAGTTGCGGGAGGCTTCTTTGTCCTCTCGGTGTTTGTGCATCAGACGGCACGTCTCCATTCACAGCCAAGTGGATAAAGGCCCCGCTCGGCAGAGAGCAGTAAATCCTCCTTTGCCATCCCTGCCCGCCCGGGGAGATGGCTCTGGCTGGGTAGGGGGAGAGGGCCCAGCCGGGGGCAGCTCTCCTCTGTATTTCCCGAGCCCCTTCTGTGGGTCCAGGCGGGGCCTGATGCTGTGGGGGCTGGAGGAGAAGCAGCCGTTATCTGTGCCCATCACCTAGTTGCCAGGATCAGAAAGACTCCTAGGATATGGTTAGATGAATCCAGGGTCACTGTGCTCAGCCAGGTGCAGCTGTGCATGCTGGTGTAGTCGGGGGAGGCTGCCTGGAGGTGGCGGGCAGGTGGGATGCATATGGATGGGGAGGGTCTTGTATCCTGTTCAGAGCACCACCCCCAGTTGGCTGTTACCTTAGCAAGTGGTCTAATTCTCTTTCCTAGAAATGGGGTTTTACCAGCAAGCAGGGTTAATTCTGATATTTAATTTATGGGATCAGCTTAAATGGAAGTTATATTATAAACGATAATAGAAACCTCTGTACAATCATCATTTCACATACTGTCTGCCTTATTAATGCCCAAGAAGTGTCCACATTCTACCAGGGCGGGCGAAGATATGCGGGTGGTACCTCTCCGCCTTTCGTTTATCCATTCCGTACTTTGTGCCAGGCACTGAGAAGCGTTGTTTGTGGGGGGGGGCAGGGGGTGTGTTGGGGGTCTTCTGAGGCAGCCCCCACACAGGAGGCCATCTCTAATTATGATGAGAGTCTCCCCAAGGGAAGCGGGAGGACGTGAGTAGGGCCTATGCGGCGAGCGTGCTGAGCCTGCCCCGTGTCCCCAAACTTGTCAATGAATTCCTTTTCCGTCAGTGGAAATGGAAACTCGCTGAATCTCTGTCGGGTGCATGTGGCCTAGTTGCCGGGGCTCCAGGGGCACGACAAACACCCGGTAGATTCCAGCCAGTGGGCTATGTGGGGCAGGCCCACCTGCACGCGCACGTGTGTGTGTGTGTGTGTGTGTGCGCGCGCGCGCTGCTGCGGAGGGTGCCCGGGGGGCAGGGGGATGGCTGGGCCAGGGGGATGCATGCTGTCCCCGCCAGCCCCTGCCAGGGCCTGGGGACCCAGGGACTCGCCAGGAGCCTCAGCCCATCTGTGTTCATGTCTTGCCACTGGCAGAACCCCTCTGCTACCTAATTCTTGCCTTGGAGGGCAAATCAGAGCACCTGGCACCTTTGGTGAGGGCTGGTTCCCTGGGGGAGCCCGAGAGGGAGCCCGTGTCCTTGGCTGTCCCAGATAATACTCTCGCTGATACTGGCGGGCCTGACAACAAACACTTACTGAGCGCTTGCTGTGTGCCAGGGGCTGGTCAAAATCCTCTTTCATGTATTAACTCATTTACCTTTTGGGGGGGAAAGATTATTTATTTGAGAGAGAGAGAGAGAGCAGGGAGGGGCAGAGGAAGAGGGAGAGAGAAGTTTTAGCAGACTCCTCACTGAGCTCAGAGCCCGACGCGGGGCTTGATCTCACAACCCTGAGATCAGAACCTGAGCCGAAATCAAGAGTTGGACGCTCGACCGACTGCGCCACCCAGGGGCCCCTGCATTAACCCATGTAACTGTCACATCAACTGTAAGAGGAAGGCTATTGGGGGAGGGTGACTTTTTTTAAAGACTTTTATTATTTTTATTTTTTATTTTTTTAAAGATTTAATTAATTTATTTGAGAGAAAGAGAGAGCTCATGCATGTGCAGGGGGAAGGGCAGGCGGCGGGAGAGGAACAGGGAGAGTCCCCACTGAGCGTGGAGCCTGATGTGGGACTTGATCTCAGGTCCCCGAGATCATGACCCGAGCTGAAATCAAGAGTCAGATGCTCAACCGACTGAGCCATCCAGGCGCCCCGACTTTTATTTTTTTTAGAGCAGTTTTAGGTTTATGATAAATGGAAAAGAAGATACAGATTTCCCTTGTATTCCCCGCCCCACACGTGCATAGCCTTCCTCGTTATCCAGGCCACTCCCCGGAATGACCAGCTACATGTTTTTTGCAAAGATGAATCTACAGTGACGCCCCGTCATCACCGAAAGCCTGCAGTTTGCCTTGGGGTTCCTCCTTGGTGTTGTACCTTCTGTGGGTTTCGGCAAATATGTAATGACATATCTCCATCATTATAATGTAGAGTGTTGCCACTGCCTAGAAATCCTCTGTGCTCTGCTTGTGCATCTCTGACCCCACCTTAGGCAACCAACTGATCTTTTTATTGTCCTCATAGTTTTGCCTGTTCCAGAATAGTTGGAATTGTACAGCATGTAGCCTTCTCCGATCGGCTTCTTTCACTGCGTAATATGCGTGGAAGGCTTTCCGCGTCTTTTCCTGGCTTTGATGGCTCAGTTCATGTTAACGCTGAATAATAATCTATCATCTGGATGGACCACAGTTTGTGTTTCCGTTCACCGACCGAAGGGCCTCTTGGTTGCTTCTGAGGTTTGGAAATGATGAGTAAAGTTGCTGTAAACATTTGTGTGGACGTAAGTTTTTAGCTCCTTTGGGTGAATACCAAGGAGTGAGATTGCTGGATCATATAGTAAGAGTATGTTTCGTTTTGTGACAAACCGCCAAACCGTCTTCCGGGGCGGCCGTGCCGTTTTGCATTCCAGCAGCACTGGGTGAGAATTCCTGTTGCTCCACGTCTTTGTCAGGACTTGCTGTCATCAGTGTTCTGGATTTTGGCCATTCTCAGGGTGTGTAGCGGTAAGGAAGGCAGTTATCGTGTATTTGAGAAAAGAGGAAACTGAGGCACACAGAGGTTCTGTAACTTGCCCGAGATCATGCAGGGAGTGGCAGCACCGGGTTCCAACCCTGGATGATGTGGGACTCAAGCCAGGGGGACTCCCCGCCACACCCCCTACTGAGCCACGGGCCACGCTGGTGGCGGACGTTGGCCCCTTCCGTCCTCACACAGCCTCACGGGACAGGGGCTCGCGGGGGCCCTCATTTACTCTAAGCGGACTAACGCCCGGGCCACACAGTGTGGAGAAGCAGTCAGGATTCGAACTCTGCCCTGCTGACTCCGGGCTGGGGCGCCAGACCTTGGCTCTGCTCCCCTGGATGCTGGTGAGAAGCTGGTCCCCGGGGTACACTCTCTGTCCTGGGCACCTTTGAGTGAAGGTTTGAGGTCATAGCGGCTCCCAGGTGGGTAGATGGGGCCATGTTCCAATCTGGAAGGTCAGGGTGTCTGCCCTTTGTCCGTCAGCCACTGTCCATAGGCCATCTGTTCCAAAATTGTAAAAAAGAATGTTTTGTTGTTGTTGTTTTGGTGACATCTACTAGGGGCGATTCAAGGCTCAGAGCAAAAGCCAGAGAGCCTCGCGGCCAGCAAGGCCCTGGGCGATGGGCATCCGTGTGTCCCGTCTGACCTCACCCCACCCCACCACCCCCTTCCCCAAGCTTCAGGCACACTGCCCTCCTGCTACCAGCAAGCCAGCGCATCTTGGGGCCTTTGCCCTTGACTCGTGATGTTCTCACGTTGCCTCCTGACGCTGTGTTATGTGTTGGTCATCTTTTATTACGTGTCTCTCCCACCATCAGAATGGGGACAAGCGCGCTGCCTGTTTAGGTCCCCACAGAATCCCCAGCTCAAAGCGCCTGGCACACAGTATGTGCTCAGTAAATATTCCACTAGATTTTAAAAGTTCTGGTTGGATTCCTTTCTCTGTGCAGACCCCATGCCGGGCTCCTCTCCACTGGAACATGGTCTCAGATTCCAGCCACTGATCGTGGCCTGCACACGCTCTTGCTTGAGCACCAAGAGAAATCACAGCAAACGATGCCTTCGAGAGCCGGGTATTCGGGGCTGGCCGCGGGGACGGTCCGCCTCCAGGGGCAGGGCCATCTGGAGCTGGGATGGGTCTTGGCATCTGTGGCCCCCACACCGGCCCTGGTTCTGGGGACCAGGGAGAGGCTGGCCTGGGCTATTCTGGGGGCCTTGGGCTGCTGCCCGGAGGCATGGCTTACAGGGTCACTGACTGGCCTCCGTTTTCCTTGCAGAGGAAGGCATCAACCACGAGTGTAAGCTGTGCAACCAGATGTTCGACTCCCCAGCCAAGCTCCTCTGTCACCTCATTGAGCACAGCTTCGAGGGCATGGGCGGCACCTTCAAATGCCCCGTGTGCTTCACAGGTAAGTGTGCGTGGGGTGGGGGGGATGCAGTGCCTAGCCCTTTAATTGCATATGTTCCCGCCCTGACATGGACCTGGTGTCCCCAAGGGACCCACAGCCCATCACCCTGCCTGCCCCATGCAGAGCTGGCCCGCACCCCCTCACCTCTGGCCCCTCCTCTTAGTCAGGTTGAGAGCCCTCTTTCCTAGCCCACCCCTCACCCCTGTGCATAACTGCTTCTTCCAGCCCAGCCTCACCCCTCTGTTGCCTTCCATGGGCTCCAGGCTCTTGTCTCTGAGCTGCAAGCTCTGTCCAGCAATGGTGGGGCTCTCTCTGTGCACACCTCCTGGCTTCCCCTCCTCCTGGGCCTGCCTCAGACCTGCTCCATCCATGCTGCAGGATGGAGGGGTCAAGGGCGGCTCTGCTGGCCAAGTCCCCAGCCCCCGGCCCCCAACCCCCAGCTTGGCTGCCCGCCTAGGCAAGCGGCTGTCCCGGCCCGAGGCGAGTCTCAGGGGCTCTGCCATCCCCTCTCCTGCTGCCCAGATGGCAGCCGGTGTGCGTGGAGGAGCCCTGGCCTTCCCCCTGCCTCCCCCGACATCTGTCGTCTGCCACGGCAGGAAGCCCACCCCGGGGAGGCACCCGGCGGGAGGGGATTTCTGAAGTGCTCACCTCCCAGACACACAGCTGCCTCGGGGCCACCTCCTGTGTGTGCCCAGGGCCCGGGCTGCCTCGTGGACTCTTGCCACTGGGAAGCCAGGGCTGTGACCCACTCCATGATGGGCCTGAGGAAGGGGAAAGTCCCCACACACTTACACGCCTCTGGGGTGCACGAGAGTCTTGGAACACCCTGGCGCCCCTTCCCCCTCAGTCTTGGGAGCCCCCACCCATCTGCTGTCATCACACCCTGCGGGCTGGGCGGAGGCTGGCATCGAGGGACCTCGGCTGCCAGGTCTGCCGGCACAGACACAGGGGTCCCTGCGCGGGGATCTGAGGACCTCAATAAGAAAAGTAATTTGTGTTTATCGAGCCCCTTCTTGTACTAGACAATGTGTTAAGTTTATTTAATTCAACTCTCAGCTCTGCCACTTGCTAGCAGTGGGACCTAGGACGAGTCATTTAACGTTCCCAATGCCTCAGTTTCCTCTTCTGTAAAATGAAGGTAACAGTAGTGCCCGCCTTGCAGGCCTGTGCTACAGTCAGGAGCCTGATGCGGAAGGCATCTGGTAAATGACGATGACGATAATGGCGATGGCGATGGCGATGGCGTTCCCTGGACTAAGCATGGGCCAGGCCATGTTTTAAGCATTTTGCAAGTATTAACCCATTTGATCCTTCCAGCCACCCAGTAAGCTACACACTTTAATGATCCTCATTTTTTCAGAGGAGGAAATGAGGCCCAGAGAGGTTAAGTGACTTGTCCAATGTTGCACAGCCCCTAAGTGGCAGAGGTCAGCTCCACCGGCTCAAGCCCCCTCTAGTAGCTGCCAGTGATCTCCCAGTAGCCCCATATTTGGCCGGCTATGTCCGTGGTTGGGCGATCCCTACTTGTGAGTGGTGTGGGGGTGGCTGGGCTGGTGTCCCCAGAGTCTGGCCCCTGACGGCCGTGTCCGTGTGCAGTCTTTGTCCAGGCCAACAAGTTGCAGCAGCACATCTTTGCCGTGCACGGGCAGGAGGACAAGATCTACGACTGCTCGCAGTGCCCACAGAAGTTCTTCTTCCAGACTGAGCTGCAGGTGAGTGCCCTCGTCCGCCGCACACCCCTCCTGGTGCTCTGCAGGGCACCGTGGGCACCGAGGGTCTTGGGGGTAAGCCAGGATGGTGGGGTCTTGTACTTAGCCTCACCCCCACCCAAAAAGCAACAGGTGCTTGGTGTGGAGCCAGTGGCTGTCCTCGTGGAGGCTGGTGTGGGGGTGGCCTCGTGGCCTCTGTTGACCAGCACTCTCAGATGAGCCGACCCGGAGCAGCAGGGCCTGGTGAGGAGTCAGAAGGCTCTCGGTGGTGGTGTTTCCCGTCTCGGGGATCCCGTTTCTCCACCGATCTTAGGTGATGATGTTCAGTGGCGCTTTGGATTTGTGGCTGGTGGTCTGTGCAGCTTGCGTGGCTGAATCCTGGGGCTGTGTGCGGCCAGGCACTGGGTCTGGGGTCTTGGAGCCTCCAGCTCTGCCTGGGAAAGCCAGAAAAAGTGAGAGCAGTCGGGTTGGGCCCCAACTCAGAGGAAGGGGTGCCCACCCCGGGTCCTGAGGCAGACAGAGCCCTCAGGGGCAGCACAGAGGCCCTGGCCAGCTTCCTCAAATCCCCATGTGGCAGCTGCAGCAGCCGAGAGGGCCCTTGTGAGGGGACGCCGTGTTGTTCATCCCCCCAGGCCCCTACAGCCAGTCCTCTTGGTGCCTACCTGTTACTGGTTTCTGAGGACTCAGATCTGGGTCCAGGCGATGCTGCCTTTTACCTGCTGGCTTTTGCATGAAATTCTTGTAACGCTGGATTGGTCCCGTGTCCACCCAGCAATACCGTGCACGCACACGCACACACACACACACACACACACACACACAGAATACCACACACAGCATAACACCGCACCCCAAAAAGAGGTATCACATGGACCTCCCCAGAAATATCACACATACACGCAGGCGTGCCTCGATCCCATACTCCGAGAATAACACCACTTTGCACAAACAGCACGAGGGAAGTGGCCAGTCATACACCAGCCCTTGAAGCTTCCGGGGCAGCGACACACATCTCCCTCTCTTGTGGTGGCTTGGCCAGATCCAGTCATGTGGCCGTGCCCAGTTTCCAAGGGGGCGAGGAAGTTCGTCCTGCCCTGTGCCCAGAAGGAAAGGAGAGCTGGCGTTTGTCACCGCCCCAAGCACTGTGCACACCATGACCCACAGGGTCTGCCCGCACACCTGTGTGAGAGCCGACCCTGCACTCAGCAGTCGCGCCCTTCCTTGGGGATGGGGCTGAGGCCACAGGGGCAGGGCTGAGTCATAAGGTCACTGAGGGGCAGCAGTGGGGTGCCCCTCTTCTGGGGTCGAAGGAGTGCAGCCATAGCTGGGGCAGGGTAGACCATCTTCTCACCGGGCTGCAGCCCATGCACACAGCCCAGCCTGAGCCGTCACCACAGGAAATGAAAACAGGCCCCTGGGGGGCTCGGTGGGGACTCACCATCCGACGGTCGGGTCCCTTCCTGTGGGCTGGCCCCGTCTCAGGACGGGCAGGCAGAGCTGACTTCATCCTGTCACGCTGTAGGACAGAGTGAAGGACCTGACACTGCCCAGGGCCCACCTCTGTCCCTGTCTTGATGCACGAAGTGAGCTAAGCCCGGCTAGCTGCCCCTCTCGCAGCCGACCGAGGGACATGCGTGCTGGCACTGGCCGGCGGGCTGTCCAGGAAGCCTCCTCGCGCCTGAGCGGGCCGTGTGCCCTGCCAAGTGCAGTCCGGCCCCCCCATACCTTACCTCCCACCTGCCTTACCTGCCTGGCACCACTACCCGGGGGTAGACCCCAGGGCCCCAGACCACTGAAGCTTTTATAGCTCAACACACAGCCCTCTTTGAAACCCACTGGCTCCTATAAACTACAGTTTACTTAAACTTTGAACTCGCTCAGCCCTCTGGTCCTCCCACGTTGTCCTGGATGCCCAGGAAGGGATGCTCTCCTCCTTTGTTGGCCCGAAGGTTTTTCCCAGGGAACTCGCCCGGTCCTGCCCTGTGTGAGCTTTCTCGGTGTCACTGCGCCACAGGCCTGCCTCCTGACACGGAGGCCCAGGAAGCCATGGTTTCAAGCCGGACCCGCTTTGGCTGCCCTCGCCTGGGGCTGCAGACTGTCCCAGACATCAGAATGGTTCCTGTGAGCTGGTGGCTTCCCGGCTCATCCCTTCAACCTTTAAGGCAGGTCCTCAAATGCCGAGAACCTCACTAAATTATAGCCTTAATAAGTAACTATTTTCTGCAATTAATGATTTTAATTACAGACCATTTAAATGTGGAAGTGTCGTAGCAACGCCAGATCTATACAAATAATGGCTTTCCTTAAGTAACTTGAAGAGCAATCTTCTGGTCTTTGGAGAGGAGGGCTTTTCAGGCATGGGAGTTTTCATGGTCATTACGTAGAACCTGGGGCTGCCAGGCAGGTGTGTTATGTTCCAGGGGTGACCTGTGGGGGTTTGTGTGTACAGTGGGAGGCAGGGCCTTGCTGGAGCCTTGCCTGGCTCTCCTGGGTGTATGTCATTTGAGGTCCTGTGCGGAGACTCAGGGAAACTAGTGTTTGTAGGCACAAGTGACTCTGAGCCGAGAGGTCTTAAGGTATAGGGCTTAGGATTGTTCTCATTGTAGAACTGGAAATTCCTGCTGTGACTATAGAGGTAACAGAGATGGGATTTGACCCTGGCAGGCTTGGTCTGTGTCCCAGTGATGTGTCTTCCTCCAAAAAGAATGTTCTCTTAGGATGCATTAACAGGAGCACTGTTGCCAGGATGAGGGAGGTGAAGTCCTGTCTGATTGAGTTCTCTGGCTCTGCCCAAAGACTGACACTGGTTTAGAGGACTTCAGACAGACTGCAGCACATTCGTATCAGAGTAAGTAGGAGCAAGAGAGGGGACTAGCTTTGCAATGCACTTGTTTAGAGCATGTACACGGAGGCGCACTATGTGCCAGGCACTAGATCTAGGAACTGACAAGAGTGTGCTGCATGAGACAGAGAAACACCCACAGGGCCTGCATTCGAGAGAGACTGATAGACAGTGTCCTGTCATGGTTACCACAAAGACAAGAAAACCAGGTGATAGGCTGGAGCCTGATGGGGATGAGGTTGGGTGTGAGTGTGGTCAGGGAGGGCCTTTCTGAGGAGGTGGCATTTGAGCTGAGACCTGGCTGGTGAGAAGGAGGGAGTGTGTGGAGGAGAGCTGTGTGTGCAAAGGCCCTGTGGCCGTGTGAGCTGGCTTTACTGCTGGGACGATAGAAGGCAACAGGCAGCTAAAGCCCAGCGAGTCAGGGAGGAGGGGTGTGGAGAGGGCTGGCAGGTGGAGACCAGGTTTGTAGGACAGCAAAGGAGTTTGGGTTTTATCCCCATTGTGCCGGGAATCCAAGTAGGGAAGAAATATTATCCGATTTCCACCCTGAATCAAAATGTAAGAAGTCTCGTCTTTGAGACACTGTGAAGAAAATGAAAAGCCACAGACGGGAAGAAAATATGTGCAAATCCCCTATTTGATAAAGGACTAGTATCCAGGACATATTAAAAAAAAAAAAAAAACCTCACAACTTAATAGCGAAGGGGAAAATCCACTGTAAAACAAGCGAAGCACTTCACCACTTCACCAAAGATGTGGGGACACTCAACATGATTGTAATTAGGGAAGCACAAATGGAAACCACAACGCAACACCACCGCACACCTACCCGCACGATCAAAACAGAAGCAGAAAGCCGGCCCTGCCGAGTGCTGGCCGGGGTGCGGAGGGGGCGGCTGGAACCCCCACAGTGGCTGGTGGAAGCTGGAAGTGTATGGCCACCCGGCAAAGTAGTTCATGAGCTCCTATCAAGTTAAACACACACTTGTCATTTGTCCGAGCGATCCTCCTGCGACATGTTTATCCCGGAGAACCAGAAACGCGCTCACACCAAAACCTCCATCCCCAACCGGACGCCCCTTAATTGCCCCTTATCTGGGAATGGATGGACAGGTGTGGTACATTCGTGCAGTGGCGCACTCCTTGGCAATAAGAAGCAGCCCCTGGTACACGCAGCCACTTGGATGAGTCCCAGGTGCCGAGTGAACGAAGCCAGATGCGAAAAGCTCCGTGCTATGTGGCTCTATTTACCTGGTGTTTTAGAAAAAGGCAAGACTATTGGAGTAGAAAAACCAATGGTTGTCGGGGGCTGGAGGTGGGGGAAGGGATTGGGGTAACCAAGCAAGGTTCGTGTGCATACACATGCACGCACATGTGTACACATACGCCCACGCATGCACGCACGCCCAGGGAGCTCAGGCACCGTGCTAGGCTGTGGGGATCCAGCCTGACTCCAAGGAGCTTTCAAGGGACCATTCACCAGGAGAAGATGTGGGCAGATTGCTGTGGAGGTGTGGGGATGGTTGTCTTCAAGCATTTTAAGCTCTGTCCACTTGCTTCCCGTGGCCCCAAGACTTGTCGTAGTGGGCAAAAACTCAGGGCGTGCGTGTTGCCCTCTGACAGTCACGGCTCAGGCATCGCTCCCTGGGCTTAGCTCGAGCAGGATGGGGAATGGAGTTGTACTGACACAGGGCAGCTTTTGGTTGCCAAGAGCAGGGAGTGGTGTTGTTTCTGGGGGCCCCATTCTTAAGAATCTAGGGCCCCTTTCTCGAGGTAGTGACTCTCTGCCTTCTGCCTCTTTCTGGTTCCTACTGTGTTCTCTTCCTGCAGCCTGACTTTCTGGGCTCGTCTATACCAGGAAAAAGGTGGCCAGTGCTGCCGTGGCTTCTGTCATTTCTGCTGAGACAGACACACCGGGTATTTCAACAGGGGGATCGAGTATGGGGATTTGGTTACGCAAGTAGCCAGACGGAACACCCGGCCAACCCCGAAATAGCGACTGCCACAAACAGCCCGCAGACGGCAGGTTCTAGATCCCTGAGACGGAATCTGATGGTTGAGCTCCGGTGGTTGCTGGTCAGCTGTCCACCCCTGCTCCACTGAACTGTGGCCCCGGATGGGGGAGGGGAACCTGGGCTGGGAGACCCCGTGAACGTCCACGGTGTGGAAAGAGTCACGACGGAAGGCAGGCAGGCAGGCAAGGTGGTGAAGTCCCTGTCGGCAGAGGTGTCTGGAGCGCTGCAGGGGGCAAGGCAGGGAGCACAGCCTTTGTGAAGCAGGGCTATGTTTGCAGCCCGGCTCCCTCATGTAGCAGCTCGAGGCCAGAGTTTTTCTATCCGCAGGACGGGAGTCCTAACAGTTCCCACCACATAGTTGTTGCCGGAGCCCTTGGCGCAGTGGCCGGCCCATAGGAAGGGCTTGGTAGAGGCTGCTGTTGTTGCTATTAGTGTTTACCACCAGTGTTTCATTATGATGACCACGGTTATTAGCATATGAGCAGCATGAGTCACTCGAGGGTCAGACGACCTTGCAGGGCCCCCTCCACTAGTGCTTTGCTGTGATTTCCTGATTTGTGGCTTGGGTGTGAACATAGTGAGATGCTGAGTCCCTCCATCTGTGGCCCCCAGCCACGTGTGAAGGCCACGGGCACGGGACACCCACGCTGGGGTGCAGGGAGGAGCTGGGTGTGCCGAGCCGTGAGAAGAGGTGGGAAGGCCACAGAGGCCATGGCTTCAAGTCCCCTTCCCGCCTTTCGCTGCCTCTGGCCCAGGCTTTTCCTCTGCTCTGTTTCCCTGAGCCCTGCCTGTGGCTCATTGGAGGGCAGTATGCAGATTTGGTGGGGGGCCTGGGAAACAACTCTGTAATCCACAGACCCCGAACGTGTCAGGGCTGTTGGCCTTGCATTTCCAGCCTCGGGCCTCAGCAGATGAAGGCCTGGGGCCCTCTGGGCCCCTTGCCAGGGGTTAGCTGACCTGAGGGGAGGGGCCGGCTCAGCCACCCGGCCCAGCTGTCTCGGAATCCCTGCGGACGCCTCTCTGCCCACAGACACTGGGCAGGATGGCACGTCCTTCTTTCCTTCCTGAGGCTCACAATCTCCCGTTCTTCACTGTCGTTGAGGGAATGCGTGCAAGGAGTGTGTGAATTACCAGCCCTCCAGGGCTGGCCTCTGACAGGGTGGACGAGCTCCCCCATGAAATTGGACAAGAAATAGTTTGAACAGTCACCTCCCCTGGGTGGCTCCCTCTGGGGGCCACGCTCTGACCGAAGCATTTTGCACGGATTGTCTCAGCCCAACCCCATGAAGTAGGTCCTTTTATGCTCATTTACAGATATGGAAACTGAGACTCCAAGAGCTTAAGTGGTGTGTCCAGGGTCACTAGCGAACAGAGCCACATGCAAAGCCGAATTGTCTCTGCCACCAAGGCAAACAGAAACCCTCCAAAGTTTAAATGAATTGCCATTTATATGAGCTAATAGATTTAAATGAGGCCTGCAGTGCTAAACTATAAAAAGCCCTCATGTCAGGGGACCCAGAAACTATTTTAGTAGTTGGGCCAAGCAGGTAGCACAAGTGGCAGGAACAGGGGATGCGAAAGAACGTACTCGCAGGTGGGCCCCGGGCGGAGGCCTGCTGGGGCCCGTGCTGCGGTGCCAGATCGGAACGCAGCGCTTGCGAGGCTGGAGCTCGAGGCCCGGAGCCTGCAAACCGTGTGACAAGCAGGGGGGGCGAGTTCAGCTCCGGCTAGGCTTGGGCAGAGGAAGGATGAGGTCTGGTCGTGGAGACAGGGACCTCAGAAGACCTCACGCTTCCCGGCCACCTTCCCTCCTTATGGCAGCCTTGCCGGGGACTGTCACAGGGAGCCCTGAGCCCAAGGAAGGGATTCTCCGAAGGGGGAGGTTCTGGCATTCTTCGGACCTGTGGGATGGGGCAGGGCTGGGCCGGGGGTGCAGTGGGTCCACCCTGCACCCTGGAATCTAGACTCCCTTATTGACAACACGAGGGGCCGCGGGAAGCGCTTCCCGAGCCAGGCCTGCAGCGGCAAAGCGGCCAGCCCTGCGTTGAGCGGGCGCGTTTAAAGGATTAGCTCACGCTGTTTGCTTGTGTGTGCGTAATCGTGCCGCTTCCAGCTAAATGATTACAATTGATTAAAAGCAGAGCTAGGTATTCTAACAAGCAACCTGGAGCCCTTCCAATGGGGTGAGCTGGGCCCTGCCAGGCTGAATCCTGGTACCCAGCCAGGGGGAGGTATCTGTGAGCCAGGGGCGTGGTCTGAGCTCCACTGGGACCCTTCCTTCTCAGCCCTTGAGAACGTTAGGGTTGACTCTTCCCCTCATTCCATTTTCATTGAAGAATATTTACTTCGTACCTGTAATAGGCGGGCACCATCGCGGGGGCCCACGGCACGACTGTGAACAGGTCGACACGGTCCCTGTTCTCACCCAACTGTCATTCTCTGGGAAATATCACCGATAAGAGAGTAAATACATGAACTAGGTCATTTCAGACTATAGAATTTTGAGGACAGTAAAACACTGTATGGTGATGGAAAATGATGTGTGTGAGAGAGAGAGAGAGAGAGAGAGAGTGTGTGTGTGTGTGTGTGTGTGTGTGTGTGTGTGTCAGGGCAAGGGTAAGGGGACGTTGAGGATGAAGAATTGCATTGGGTGGTCAAGGAAGGCTGGCATTTCAACAGAGTTCTGAAGGTTGAAAAGGAGCCAGTGTGGGAAGAGCTGGGGAACCTTCTGGGAAAGGGAATAGCCAATGCAAAGACTCAGAGGCATGGACAGATTTGGGGTGTCCAAGGTACAGAGGAAAAGGCAGTGGGGCTGGAGGTGGGTGAACACCTTGCTTCATTCATCCGGCCCATCATCTGGCTGATACTTCTGCTTGAAAGCCCTTCCTTTCTTCTCAGGCTTCAGGGCTCGGCTCAGGTAGTCCCTTCTCTGAGAAGCTCTCCCTGATTCTCCCTCCTTTAGCTTCTCTGGCCCTGGGTTTAACCCCTCGATCCCTTAGCCAGTGCAGATTGTAACAACTATGTCTACACCTGACTTCCCACCCACATGTGAGTTTTGGGCCAGTGAAGACTCTGCCTGCCATCCATCCATCCATCCATCCAATCATCCCCATATGTTTTACCATATTTCTTGAGCTTCTAGAAAGGAGGAAAATAAAGGAAAGAGAACACAAACAAGGAAGGGAGAGAAAGAGGGAGGGTTGCATTGGAGGCTCACAGATTCTAGGCACCCAGTTTTTAAGTTCCTGGTCCTTATAAGATGGGTAACGGAGGAGCCAGTTTCCTTGCCTGCGCGCTCCTGCCGTCAGACCCAGCCAGATAATTATAACTAATAATAATTAAAGATTAGAAGTGCTCTAGGCACATACTTAGCATTTGACTTTGAGTTTTCTGTGAGTAGAGGAGCATCTCCCTCCATCCCACTTTAAAGACAGCCCAGTCCCTGCCACCCCACTGCTGCTGGGAGAGCCGGGCCGGCTGGCCTTGGCCTGGGCCGGCGACAGGGAGGTGCCTGTGGTTCTGGGGAGTGAGAACCCGTTGCTTGCTTGGAGTAGCCCCCAGTCTGTTCCATTATTTTCCATTTTAGAGAGTGGTCCTTCTCTGGCATCAGTTTCCTCATCCGTAAAATGGGGTAAGACCCACTGCCTCAGGTGGGTGTGAAGATGGAGAGCCCATGCGTGAAAAGCACTTAGCATCAAAGGCTTCCTGCGGGTAAACCGCGGCACATTCCATGGTGGGATCGCTTTGTGTGTCCTGCCTTCCCCACCAGGGTGGGACAGCAGCGCCTCTCAGAGACGGGATTCTAGTCGGTGTGACAACATGGCGTGGCAGCGCCCAGCCCACTCTGTGGACCGGCAGCCTGGGAGCAGCTCTGTGACCTCGAGCAAATCACTGATGCTCGATGGGCCCCAGAAAATAGGGGGTCATGACAGCGTTGGGGAGAAGAAGGGCAGTGGGCCCTGCAGAGCCTCCAGCACCGGATGGAGGTCTGGTCAGCCCCAGCCTCTCCCAAAGGCGTCGTCGCGACCGCAGTCTGGGTGCCCGTGGGCTTTCAGTCCAAGCCTTTGTTCGCTCATTCAGTCTGCCGTGCGTGGGTGTGCTCCGTGTAGCCCACAGGTGTTTACCGAGCACCTTCTCTGTGCCAGATGTGTGCGGGTGTTGGGGACGCACGGAGGCCCAGGTCCCTCAAATGTTGTGGGAGAGGGACGGTAAACAGATGAGGACAAACAGAATGAACGTTTATTGTATGCTTGTGGCATACCGTAGTGGAACATAGCATATCGTCCAGTTGTATGGTATAGTACACGTAACCCAACACGGCCACTGTGACGTCACAGGAGGCCCCGGGGGACCCGGGCCTTCCCCTTCCTCACTGTGTCTCCAGACGCCATCTGTGTCTCTCGATCTGTGGGGCGGGGCCTTCCCTGCTCACAGTAAAGTGCGTCACCAACATCATCATCTCGTCCCACTGCGACCGCTGCGGGTGGCTGTGAAGGGTCAGCATCTGGAGAAGACTGAGGGGTGGCCACAGATGGCTCCTTGTCCTCCTGAGCCCAGGGCACCCCAACATAGTAAAAATGAGACAGCGTTTCTGAGCGCTTACTGGGAACCTGACCGCCTCTCTTCACACATGTAGTCTTTCGAGACCTCATGGGCACCCCACGGGTGTGGCCTGCTAGGATGTCCATGTCATAGATGGGTAAACTGAGGCTCCCCAGGGTCACTCAGCCGCTAGAGTTGCAGAGTTGTGAACAGGCACCTGGCACTAACGCCTGTGTTCTTAGCTCTGAGGCCGAGGCACTTGGACTGTCAACCCCTTAGGAGCCAAGGCCATGCCTCTGGGTGCTCGGGACCTGGTGCTGGGGGCAAGCAGGTCCTCCCTCCCAGGAGGGTGACACAGCTTCAAGGCTTGTGACTGTCCCACTCTGGGCAGGCGGGTGAGCAGTGGCTACCAGGGTCACCGCAGAGAGGAGGGAGCAAGGGAGCCATGGGCCCTGGGAGGAGACTCTGCCTGGATGTGCCCAGATGCCCTCACGAGACCCGGGGCTCTGCCCGCTTGAGCAATGAAGTGTGTGGAGGCCCAGGTGGAGACTGGGGGGGCTCCCCCCAAGGCCCAGCTCCAGGCAGAGATGGCACTTGGAATCAGCCTCGGGCTGCCTGTCTGCCCATCAGAGCCTGTCATTCATGCCCTAGGGCGGGGGGCCAACCGACTTAAGAGGGGCACCATGCCATCACGACAGATGGGCACGGGGGAGCTGCCAGGAGCTGCCAGGAGCCTCCAGCCAGCGGCCATTGTGTGTGTCGGGAGCCCGGCCCCTTGCCGGCGCCGTCCCAGCCCGGACCAAATGCCTTCAGTTTCTCGGAAATAATGGTAATACTACATATCAGTGGGTGCCGGGTCGGTCCAAGGCCCCCAGAGGCTGACCCCGTCCAAAGCCCTGCCTCCCCGCCCCCCACCGACCTAGACAAAGAGGCAGTTGGATGGACAGGAAAGATACCGGCCTTGAGGGCTGGAGGGGGTAAATCTCAGAGTTGCTTCTTGCTGTCACTGCAACCTTGGGCATGCGACCTCCCCTCTGAGACTCACCGTGCTCCCCTGGACGTTGGGCCACTGCTGTCTCTCCCGGAGGCTCCCTGTGGGAGTGCAGCCTAGCGTTTGTGAAACATGAACATAGTGCCCAGCCAGGGCGGGGTGGGGGGTGGCACTGGGGTGGAGTTGATGTGATGTTGCCGTTCCGCTGTCCCAGATGGGAGGCTCGCTATCATGCCATGCCGCACAGCTAGGAAGAGCGACCTCACCCCAGGATGAGAGAACACTAACAGAAACAAGCCCCCCGGCAACACGGGGAGCCCTTGGCATCGATTATCCTGATTGATCCTCAGGACAATCCTATGAAGCCCATGCTGTTATTCTCCCCATTTTGCAGATGGGAAGACCGAGGCGCAGCTAGGCAGTGGCAGAGATGGGACTCAAACCCAGACAGCCTGGTTGGCTGCAGAGCCCCAGCATCGAACCACTCCGCTAATAGCGTGGGCAGGCTTTTTTCTGTTGGCGAGCCCTTTCACGTGAAGCATGAGGCCTCCTTTGTCTCTCAGTGCAACCGTCTGTCATCCCAACTTGTTGGGAGCAGGGCTGGCTGCCTCCTGCAAGGGGGCCGGGTCTGGCATGGCTGGGGGGGGTGCCTTCCCCCCCGCCAGCCAAGAGACGAGAACCGGGTGCTCTTGGCAGAAGCCTGGATTGCACTCTTTGGTCGAGCAGGAACAATTACTAATGACATTTAGAAAGAAATTAATGATGAGAAATGCAAGTTGGCATTTCAGGAGCGCCAGTCAGCAGCGGTGCGTCCGCGCTCACAGGAGAGGCGAGGGGTGGGGGCCGGGCACGGAGGGGAGAGGGAGGAGATGGCAGAAATTAATTTTGCTGTGTCAATAATGAACATGGCCCCACTCGCTCTGCTTCTGGAGTTCAGACTAAATCAAACACGGACTGGCTGGGGCTGGTCCAGGGCTGCAGTGAGATTCCCCGTGTACTGGGATCTGAGCGGAGGCGGGTGACGGGTTTGGTTCGGTGTCTCCTTTCAGTGGCACCAGGGGGCAGAGGGGTGGGCAGGGAACAGCAAGAGGGGAGGAAGCAGCCTGAAGACTGGGCCATTTGGGCGCAAATCTAAGCACCGCGTCTGCCCATTTGCATGACACATCGAGCTGCTTCTCTTTTCGCTGGCTCAGTTGCTTTAGCTGTAAAATGGGGATAATGGGGAGATGTAAAGATAATGTATGAAGAACCACCAGCCCAGTTTGAGCACGTAGTAGGAGCTCAGTGTATTGTTAGGTATTGCCACATCGCACTGATACACAACTTCTCATTGTAACATCTCGTAAGCAGCAATAGCTCGCGTGTGTTATACTTTAATTGGTCATTTCTTTTATTCACCATGATACATCAAATATTGGAACATCTTATATTCTTTGGGTCTTGGATAAAATATAGCACTGATAGGAGGTATGGTGGAAGGTGAGGGGGACCCAAGATGCTGAAATTGTCTGGGGCAGGGATTGGGGTTCCCTGGGGGTTATAGGAGTGTCCTGATTCTTTCCCTCCCATCACATGCTCCAGAATGATGGAGAAGGACCCCCCACCAGTCTCCTCTCACGTCCAAGGGAGGAAATACACACAAGCAAAAGTTGTTATCATAGTACCATTGAACATTTTTGCCGGGTGGAGGATGAAAACTTACAGCCCATGGCCAGGGATATTGGAATCTTTACATGGCGATCTGTGGTTCAAAATGGAGATTTCCTATAATTACAGTGGCTAACGTATAGTGCTTATTGTCAGACAGTGTTCTCAGCACTTTGAAACATTCGAAATATTTATCCTCATAATGCCTCTATTATTGAAGTAAGGAAACTGAGGCACGAAGAGGCTATCTGCCTAGGCCACAGAGCTGGTCAACGCTGGACCCAGGCACCTGGCCCCAGATTCTGTCCTCTTTACCACCACACTAAATGGCGGGAGTTCTTGATTTTTCTGCAGACCAGCCCTAGAAATCCCTGGACCATACTTCCGTGTGGCAGCATTCAGCACAAGGATGTGCTCCCCAGTCCCGCACAACCCCAGCTGGTCTGCCCCACCTGGGCTCTGAGTCTCAGGCCTCCGGCGCAGCATGTCCTGTTTACAAATATTATCCCATTGGCGCCTCAACAGCCTGGGGCCGCTAGAAGCGCCCTTTACTCTCGCCATTTTGCAGACCAGAAAGCTGAGGCTGGGAAAGGCAACAAGGTAAGGACACTTGCAGGGAGAAGAGGGCCCTGGGGGGAAGTGGGGAGTGTAGTCCACCCACACAGTTTGTGTGTTTGAGCAGGGGAGGCAAGCGTGGCTCAGCGACTGGTCCCCCCGCCCCCACTCTGAAGCCAGACCTGGCTGCACGGTCCATCGGCTGCATCCCTGACCCGGGGCATCGCCTTGGTCCCCCCCCCGTCCTTCCTTCTGAAGGTGCCACATCAACAGTGTGGGGTCGTCCATGCTTTCGAGTCGACAGTGATGGCAGAAGCTCGTGGTTGGTATTCGTTACGACAGCATTGAATGTCTGCATATCACTGCACATGTTGTGAAAACTTTTACATGTGATATCGAATTCGGAGCTCATAGCAAGGCTATGAGGTAGGCATTATTCATCCCACTTTTCAGGCGAGGAAACAGGAAGGTAGAGAAGCGGAGTGACTTGTCTAGGGTCTCAGGTACAGTAAGTGACTGAAGTAGGATTTAGACTTCAAAGCCCATTGTCTTTCCACCAACCCTTCCACCCTCGTACCTACTTATGTATTCATGCTCTCCTTTCTTCTACCAGTCATCCGTCCATCTGCTACCCAGCTACTCATCTGTACATTCGTCTGTCCGTCCATCCATCATCTGTCCATCCATCGTCATCTACCCATCCACCCATCCATCCACCCACCAGTCTTCCATCCATCTTCCAACCACCCACCCACCCACCCATCCATCCTTTCATTCATTCTGCCAGCCAGCCAGGCAGCTAGCTACACGTCCATTAGGATCGAGTACCAAGAAAGTGCTAGAAACTACACTGCTTTCATGTCACCTTCCTCATATATTCTTAATTCCATGCTTACCTACTACCTACCCCTCCCTCCACCCTAAAACTGCATATGAACACACACACACACACACACACACACACACCCTTCTGGTGAATTGAGAGGGATGGGACAGACTGGGGATATAGATGATTCTTGGTTTGCCTTCTGGAAACCAGCGAGTTCTGCCTGGTGGGGGGAGGGAAGGTATACAGCAGACCCATGTGGTCCTGGTGGGGCAGGTGTGTGGGCAGTGATGATGCGCCCACAGTTTGGTTGGAAGCTGAGTGCAGATGAGAAGGGCGGACAAGGCATTGCAGGCCGGGCCCCAGTGTTCTTCAGCCCCATCAGTGGGACCGGCTCCTGAGGAATGGGCAGCCTCTCCATTCTGGGTGGCAGGGATCACATTTGCCCTTTGCTTTGTGCCAGCCTGGACTTCTTCGAGCGGGCAAAGGTATACACCCACGTGTTTCCGCAAGAACTGTCGCAGTCATTAAATATAATCCGTCTCAGCTGCAGTTTTGATCGCTGGGGCATGCACACAATTCATCACAGCAAATTAGGTCCACCTTCAGAACCCTGGCCCTGCAGCCTGGGGGGTCCATCAGTGAGGGGCGCTGGGCCATGTGGGCTCCAGAAGCCATTTTGGGGGAGTGGTGATGGGCCACGTTTTCTGAGGGGGCCCTCAGAATATCTGCCAGAACAGCTGTCCATCCACGGAGGTTAATTTTCTAGACATTTCGATGATGCGGGAAAGTTTCCCTTTTAGCAAAAATTTGGAGGAAAGTAGAAATGGAGATGATCAAAGTCCTAAAATATCATTTCTAAAAACCTAAAAGCACTGGGTCAGTTTAGGGACCTGAACATATGTGTTCTGTATAATTCGTGACCGTGTGACCTAGATTTTCCAGGACAGCTTTGATTTCAAGTATTCCGTCGCCGCTATTGGCTACTTGTCCTGATTTTTGGCCTGTGAAATATGATGACTATATGTAGAGCTGGGTTTCCTCATCCAATTTTAATGAATAAAAATTTCAAGTTGTACAGGCCTGGAAAGATTTCAGAAACATTCAAGGAAACAAGTGTCTCCCACTTTTTTTTTTTCCCCCAACATGGCAAAATATTTAATGCCCGTCGGCGTGACTCACACTCACCTTCCCATCTCCCCAAGCACAGAGCAGGGGAAAACTTCCGTCCAGCAAGGTTTGAAAGCCGTCAAAGCTCCAGTCCTCTTGACATGATTTCAGAGGAGGCCTCAGGCCCCTGCGCTCAGGGGCAAGAGCCCCTGGTGGTGCCGTCTCCTGAGGCTGTCTCTCCTAACGGGGCCGGGCCCTGGAAGCCGTGCCGGGGACCGTGGCACAGGCTCGGTCACTGCCGGGGAAGCCTGGTACAGCACGCAAGCAGAGAAGCTCTTGCAGCCAGTGCCAGCCAGTGCTTGGCAGGCGACGTGTCGCCTGGATGCTGCCGCAGCGTCCAGCCCCCACCGTCCAGCCGAAGCCCCCAAAGGCCGCGTCTCGCTACTGCAGTCTGTACAACTTCCAGCCTCCGAGCCTGGAGCCCTGACGGCAACTCGGCAACTGGCAACTCGTGAGAGCAACAGCTCAGGATGGGCCTTGCCCCTGTCTGTACCGTGTGACCTCTCTCCTGCCCGCCTGCCCACCCGCCCACCGAGCCTGTAGGATCCCAACCAGTTGTGTTTTTTTTTAATCGTGGTAACATACGCATAGGAAAAGTTGCGAACTTGACCATTTTCAAGCGAGCACGCGCGCGGCTCTCAGTCCCTTCGCCTTGTTAGGTCACCATCCGCAGCGTCCGGGAAAGTTCTGCAGAGCCACAACTCTGTCCCACTGAGCGCTTAGCTCCCCCATCCCCCTTCCCCTCAGCTCCTGGAAACCACCAGTCTACTTTCTGTCTCTCCGGATTTGACTACTCTAGGAACCTCACAGAAGTGGAATTATACAGTATTAGTCCTTCTGTGACTGGCTCGCTGCACTTAGCATAATGTCTTCAAAGGATCTCTCCGCTTTTAAGAAAAAAGCGTGACATGCCCTGGGCAGGGCGGGGCAGGGGACGTGGAGGAGGGGGCAGCTCTGTTTCTTCTTCTCTCCCTGACCCTGTCAGTGGAGGCTTTGCTTTGCCACCGTTGCTCGCTGGCTGTCATCTCAGAAACGCTCGCGGAGTTTTTAGCAAGCGCAGGCTCTGAGCCGACACGGGGGGATCGGCAGAGAACTGAGAGATGGGGTCCCTGCCTGCCGCGCACGGCCTGGTGAGGGCATTACCGTGGCCGGGAGACAGCCGGGACCTTGCAGGTTGAGGAAAGTGCTAGAAGGATGGCTATGCAGGTGCAGAGCTGCACCGTGATGGGTGGTCCCTGGTTGAGAAGGCAGGAGGGCCTTTCTGAGGGGACAGAGATCAGATGGGAGGGGCCTGGAAATGGGGGGAGCGTGCTGGGCAGCAAGAATGGCCCTGAGAGACTGAGAGAGTGTCTGGCCCATTTGGGGAGCTGGAAGAAGGAGGTGTGTGGAGCTCTGGCAGGGCTGTGGCCAGGGTCTAGAGTTCTAGGTGTGGTGGGGACCCTCTAGGAGATTAAGCAGAACTCTCCCCCGTCCCTGCCCATTGAGAAGAGAACCCGGGCCGTGCCTCTCGTGGGCACTTTAGTTTCTCAACTCATTGCCAGGGAGAGGGAGCCCTGGAGGGAACCTGGGTCATAGGCAGGTGGGGGCTTCCAGAAGGGTCCTGGTGGTGGTGCGAGTGTGGACAGGTCCGTTGCACACCGAGGGAGACGAAATGCCAAAAATAACAAGCAGCCCCTGAACCACTTTGTAACACGTTGGCAGTGTAAGGTCGGGGTGTGTGTGCGTGTGTCTGTGAATGTGTGTGTACGGGTATGTGCCTGGGTGTGTGGGGTATCCGTGAGTGTGTGTGTGTGCATGTGATTGTGGGGTATCCGTGAGTGAGTGAGTCTGTACATGGGATATCCATGAGTGTTTGCATTGTGTATGTATGTGTGATTGTGAGTTATCCGTGAGTGTGTGTGTAGGTGTGTGCATGTGAGTATGGGGTATCTGTGAGTGTGTGTGTGTGACTGTGAAGTGTCTGTGCGTGTGTATGTGTGTGCAAGTGTGGGAAGTAAGAGGAGCTCTGTGTACCATGCTGCGGTCACAAGCACCCCAAGGGCCAGTCCCCCCACAATGCCTGAGAGAGCATCGGTGGGTGATGGGTAGGAGGGTTCCTTAGTTCTTCGGGAGAAAGGAAGGCATGAAGGGATAATTATCTAGACTCTTCAGTGGGTGGCTATGGCACACTTGGGCTGGTCTCTCGGAGTGATTGAGGGAGGGCTGCCTGGTCCCTCTCTCCAAGCTGGCCATTTTCGGGCTCCTTTGTGGCTCTGGGGAGGGTGATTTCCCTGGTTCCCTAGCACCTGGCTCACTGGGAAACATTCCGCTGCATGTGGGGACACACCCCGGGCATGCAGGACAGGAGGGCCTCAATTCATCTGCTACTCTCCTTCCTCTTCTTCGGAATGTAACCGTGTAAGGCCCCTGAGCCCTATCCTAGGGTGAGGACCCTAAATGATGGTGTCATGTCACTATCCGTACCTCCACTCCTGCCCTGGGAGTCAGCCTGGCCAGCGTGCTGGAAGATGTTTGAGGCATCTTGAGGTCCTCACAAACTACGAGAGGCCTTCAGCTGCCAGCCTGTGGGCAGATCCAGCCTGCAAACATTTTTTGATCGGCCTCCCTAGTGCTCTAAACATCGAGACACTGTCTATTTTTTTAAGAGAGGGAGGGGGAGGGGCAGAGGGAGAGGGAGAGAGAGAAAATCTCAAGCTGACTCCACACTCAGCACGGAGCCTCATGCAGGGCTCGATCCCGTGACCCTAAGACTCCATGACCTGAGCCAAAATCAAGAGTTGAAAGCTTCACCAACTGAGCCACCCAGGCTTTATATCTATATCTATTTTTTAAATCTAGTTTTTTAGCCCCTTTCCAATAAGGCTCGGGTTCTTGGGATGACACAGTCCCCACCACACCTTACTGCCTTGCGCCTGGCCTGGGCCGCCCGTGCTTGCCACGTGGACTCGGCCGCTCCAGGCCCCTGCGCAGCAGGCCTGTGTCCGGGCTGGCTGCACACGGCTGGAGGAGCCCTGCCCACCGCAGCTGGGTCTCCTGGATGTCAGCAGCTCTTTTTCCATATGGCGACATTTGCTGTGAGTTTGGGATGCCTCAGTCTTCCCAAAATGTTCTGTGTGCGGTCTTTGCTTCATAGATGCACTTTGAGGTGGGAGAAAGAGCCCTCTCTGGTCTGGGAACCTGTCGGCCCAGAGCCATTTCAGTGGAGTCTCAGAATACCTGGTGGGTCTCTCCTCAGGCTTCGAGGCGGTACACACGCCGGATTCCTGCCCACCGTCATATCTGTTAGGGGTCTGACTCGGGCTCTTGGAGGGCATATTGTAATTCGTATTTGAGATGAACGGTACCCCAGGGGCCTGGTTCTGGGCAGGTGCTTGGCTGATGTGGTTGGAATGGACGAAGGAACCAAGCTCCAGAGACCAGGGCCAGAATCCTTGATTCTCAGTCCTTAGTCCCGAATCTGCTAGGTACGCCGACCCAGAGGGGCCCACCCACTGGGGACCCCTGCCTCCCTTTGGAGAAATGGCAACAGCGGTGGCAGCAAATTAATGCAGGACTCAGGGTCAGGGTGGCCTCTGTGGCCGAGGTGGGGCACATCTCTAAGCAGCCCTGATGTGACACCAGCCACGAAACTCCCATCTTCTTTATTGCGACCGCGACCTGAGGTCGCCTGGTTGCTGGCCTGGGATGTTCCACACCCGGAAAGCAACTGGGCGCATTTGCATTCTGAAGTGTGCACCCCGCCCCCCCAAGTCTACTGTCCCTCCAGACAGGTATTATTCCTTTCCCTCTTTTGTTGGGTGACTCCGAATGGGAGCCTGTTTGCAGCCTGGGCTCCTAGTAGCAGCTGCGGCTTCCCTTCTTATACTCTATTCTCTGGTGGGTTTTATTTCCAAAGCACACAGTACAAAACCTGCCCCTTTGGGAATTCGTTGGGCTTTTTTTTTTTTTTTTCCCACGACAACATTTTCTCTCCATTTTCCCTCGAAGGAAGATGTTTTCGCACTCATGGAACTGGTCGTTGGCCAGGCCACCAGCTGGGGTCTTTTGTGTTCTGGGTGCCTCAAAGCACTGGCGAGACAGGTGTTGGAGAGGGGCTCCAGAAACCCAGGGGTCAGCCCCTCTGGGGACATCTCCAACAGAAGCAGTCTGGGTCCTCCAGCTCCTCCTCACGTGGCCCCGGGGGACTTCTAGGGCACCGAGTCGGCTCCTGCTCTTGGTTCTGCAAGAAAGTAGCGAATCCCCCCAAAGCCAACCCTGCTGCTCCCTGGAAGTTGGAATCTCCCTGCAGGCCAGGAGTTCCGGATGAATGGAGGCTCTCACCCGAGAGACAGACTTCCCCGGCTAAGCGGGTGCGACGCTCGCTTCCCACTGCTCTGGAGTGGCAGACGACAGCCTGTCTCGCTGTCTGGGAGACGGGACTGGGGAAGCCTCGCACACACCCCGGAGTGTGGAGAGAGGACGTTCCAGGGCTGTGTCCTGGGCCAGTGGGTGACTAGCTTCACCCAGGACCCCGGTGCCAAGGAGGGGTGTCACTTCACATGGCAATGCTTTCCGTGCCGTCTGTGTCCATGCTGGCTTGCTGGGTGGGGGCCATGGGGGGGTGCAGGGCACATACACGTCACCGCCTGGGCCCCCGGGGGAGCGGCTGCATCACCGGGCAGGCATTTAGAGGGAACCTTGGCCATCACTCACTCCTAATTTTAACGACGTGCATTAGCTAAATTGTGTTCTGAGTATTCCTTCAGTGCTGTTTATGGCGTGCTCTCGAGTGCGCTCGCTCACCGTTTGTCAGAAGTGCAAACTAGCGAACATACGAGCCTTTAAGACAGGCCATCTGTTCGTCTTAGACCTTTGGACGATTGTCAAACGCTTCTAAAAATAAGTGCTCACTAGCAGAGAGGGGCTGCCCAGGTGACCCACAGCAGAGAGGGAAGCGGGGCTGCCTGCGTCTGTACCCTCCCCAAAGGGAAATGTATAACTTGAGTGTTGGGGGGCAAAAGGGAGGCGGAACGCAGGAAGGGAGCCGAGGGAGGTGGGGAGCATGGAGGCCCTGCTGGTACACCTTTTTGGCTGGAAGTGAGAGCGTCTCCCCGTTCCTTGCCTTTCGTGTAACTCCACAGCTCAAATACCTTCGATGGCTCCCCATGGCCCAGATTTAAGGGCGAGCTGCCTCGTCTCACATCACGGAGTCTCATCAATAAGGCCCCCACCTTCCTTTCCAGGCTTGTCTCCATGGCACATACCCTGTGCTTCTGCCAAGCTGAATTATTCATTGTTCCCTCAGCATATGCTGTGCTTTCCACATTTCACAAGCACAACGGCGCCGTGGGTAAGAGCGCACTCTACACACAGACTGCATGGGTGCAGAGCTGGCACGGCCGTCAGTCGCTGCAGGGCCTCAGCGCTCTCCGTTTGCATGCCTTAGTTTTCTCATCTGTAAAATAGGGATAATCATCGTACTTAACCCCCAGGGTTGTTGTGAGGTTTCAATGAGTTAATATAATTTAGGGTTGAGAATAGTGCCTGGCACACTGAGCATAGGATAAATGTTAGCTGTGATCATTATCAGTACCATTGTCACCTCCATGCCATTCGCCTGGGGGGGGGTGTCATCCTCTTGGAGAACTGTCTCTGTGCTCATGTGAACACGCACGCACGTGTGCATGCACACACACCCCCGTGCAAACCCTAACCAAGCCATCCTCGAAGGGCAGCTAGAAGGCCAGCTTTTTCCTTAAGCACCTGCCAGTCAAAAGTCCTCTCTCCATAGTCCCTTTTTGTGAAATGTCACCCCCTCCTTTGGCCACGAGCTTGTAAATGGCCAGGCTGGGCCCTATTCTCTCTCTGTCTGATGCCCACTGCCGTGCATAGGGCCAGGCTCCGTGTTTGTTAAATGACCAGCAACAGAATCCCACTTAGCTGGAACACGGCTGCAGTGTTAGCCTGAAGCGTCTACCTTTTCCCCTGGAAGCAGAGGGAACATCTTCCTGTGGTTAAGGCAGGTTCTTGGACTTGGTCCCTGCTCCTGGAGACAGCTCTTTGTAAAGCCAGCCTCGTGAGAGCAGCCACGGCTGCAGCCCACCCAGGAATGGCTCAGTGGTGGGCAGTGGGGATAAAGGGCATTGACTGCAGCCTCTTTCCCCACCTCGAACCAGAGGGAGGTGATGTGGGGTCAAAGTGAAGTCAAGTGGGTTCTGCAGGGGAGGGCGGGTGGACTGTTCTGGGGGGGGGGGTCTAAGTGTTCCTGCATCCTTAATGTGCCAGGGATGCGAGGGCCAAGCCCTGGGACCAGTCTTTGTCTGGTGCCCCTTGAGAGTGAGGGTCTCCCCATGGAACTGTGAGCTCCTCAAGAGAGGGCTGGAGCCTTGAACTCTGCATGGCAGTGCCCAGCTGGGACCCGACACGCGGGGACTCCGTGAACAGCTGTGGAAGGTATGAGTGAATGAGCGGGTGAATACACGGATGAGTGCACGCCTCCCTCCCCCACAGAGTCTCCATGCACCTCCCCTCCTCACCAGATACCCCACTCTGTCCCCTGGGGGGCAGGGAGAGCAGTGAATTGTGGGTACGGAGGCTGTAGCCAGGGGCTCGTGGGGAGGGGACAACATCTGGAGCGCTCCTGAGATCTTGCTGACCCTTGGAGGAGGAGCTGGGAGAGGCACAGCGTTCAGACCTTCAGCCCTCCGGTGGCTCCCACTGCAAGCCCTGAACCGTGTATGGTGCCAGGGGGGCCCGGGATCTACGGAGGGGACAAACAGCCCTTCGTCAGAGAGCTCCCTGTCTGCTCAAGCAGGCGCTCAGGGACACCGTTCGTGGAGCACTTTGTCTTGGCCAGGCCGGGGAGGAGTCCTTGCACATTATTTTGTGAGTCCTCAGGGCCTCTGAGGAAGAGGGCTCTGTTATGACCACCCCTCCCCCCAACCCCCAGAGGTCAAGGATCTTGCCCCAGGCCACATGGCTATTTAGTGACAGAGTCAGCATTCAAACCCAGGACTCCACTCTCAGCCCACCGAGGCTTGCTGCCTCCTTGTGATCGCCCCGGGCCGTGGTGACCAGGCTCAGGGCCAGGTGAGGTGCTAGGACTTTCCGGGCAGTTTGTCCCCAAGGAGCTGGAGTGCGGGAGGGGCAGGTAAGAGTGCGATCCAGGAGTGACGCGCAGCGCAGACACCCTCTCCATCTGGGTCTGTGCACGTCGGGGTGTGCGGAGAAGTCTTCTGTTCCCACAGACCGTATTTGCCAGGCCGGCAGGTGGCCAGCACCTCTGGTCTCCCCAACTTGACACTGCGCTGGCTGGTGTCAAAGGGAGACCAAGCAGGGTCCCAGACTAAGGGACGGAAAACAAAGCCAGGACCTTGAGGAGAAACCCCTATTGCGGACGAGGGAGGGCGCACTAGTATACACGTGGGTGCGTGATGGTGGTGAGGCACAGGTGGGGTTGAGCCAGGGATGCCTCCTGGTTTGGGTGACACCAGAATGGGACCAGGCCAGAACCTCTGGCCCATTCGGGCATGTGTTGGTGCTTTGGGAGGAAGGTCCAGCAACAGGCTCCCTGCACCTCGTATGTTCCCTCTGTGCCCAACGCACGCCCTGGCTTGGGCTCTGGATTGGGGTCATGTTGCTGCTGCATGCCCGGGGACAAGCACCAAGCACGGTGGCTGTCACCCAGCAGGGATTCGGCGAAGGTTTGTTGAATGAACGAACGGTCATGTAACTGAACACAGACCTGTAACAAAGGGCTCCGTGGCCTGAGCGCTCTGCCGACCACTGACAGCTCGCATGGGGAGAGGTCTCAGCGGGACCCCCGGCACCCCGTCGCCCTTCACTAACTTGTGTCCCAGGGGCAGGTGGCCCAGTGCGCCAGGCCCGGGCCCCCGACACAGGTCCTAGCAGAAACCTCTCGCCACAAGAGCCGCGTGCACTCTGCCGAGCGAGTGCTTCTCAGCCGCAAACCAGTGCCCCCCATCCTCTCCCTCCCTTTCCCCCGTTTTATTTTTCTCACCTGCTTTTCGGCCCACACCTGCGTCTCCCTGGCAGGCGGAGAGGCCCTTGTGGATGCCAGGCCTCCCCTCTGGGCGCCTTCCAGGTCTTCCTGGCTCCCACCCCCACCCCAGCCCCGGCCTTTATGGTGCTGGGAAGTGTTGATCTGCAGGGTTGAGTATCTTTAAAATATGATTTTCTTCCTTCGCCGAAGGGGCTAAATATAGCACTGGCATAAATAGAGAAATAGACACTAAGCCAGATGCCCTTGTGAGAGCCGTGCGGGTGGACGGGGCTCTTGAAGACGGCTGGACGAAGCCCCCCTGCCCCCCGCCCCTCGAACCACAGCTCGGAGCCGCGGGGTAGGAGCCGCGGGTCTTGGGGTTTATTCAGCTGTGCCGATCGGCAGAGGCTCTGCCAGGAGCCGCTCGGCGCACAGGTGTGTAGGGTGATTGGTGAGTCCTGGTGACGGGTCCCCGCCACCCCCTCTGCCCTTCCAGCGACTGTGCCCTCAGCCTATGGAGGAGCTGATGCCCTCCCCGGCTGAACACCTGGCCTCCTCGGCACCCCCGCCTCGCACGCACTTATTGGGTGGCGTGGACCGTTCTCTCTCGCTGAGCCGCCATCTGCACAAACGTTTGGGTGTCTGTGTGTCTTGAGTTCCCCCCGTCTCCCCATCGGGCCCCTTGAGAGGGGTGGGCCCAGCTGGAGTCTTCCCCTACCCCGCACTGTGCCCGGCCCAGAGCAGAGCATCCAGCAGGTAGCTAATAACGCAGTGCCGAACGAATTCTGGTGCCCGGCCCCCTCGGGGCATCAAGTTTCGACATTTCCATCTGCTGTGACATCCTGGGCTTTTGTTCTTGTAGAACTTCAGGGAAGGAAGTTTTACCCTTCTGTCTTGAGAACTCTCTTTGGGGAAGTTCTTTCTCGGGTCTAACTGAAGAACTACCTGCTACTGCTCCCTAAGAGGAAAGGCCCACTGTGGTTTTCACCTGAGAAGGGGCGTTTATTCTCCTATTTTCCTGACCAGTGGTCCTAAGCAGAGGTTCCCGCCTCCTGGATTTCTGTGCCAGCAGCCCGTGGCTGAGCCAGCGTGGACCACGTGTGTTATACTGGCCCTGTTCTTGGCATCCCGGCGAGAAGCCATTCCATTATCCAGAGATCCCTGGATACCCGCCTCTCCCCAGGTTGGTGGTGGGTGGTCCTCAAGGGTTTGCAGAGACTGAGTACCGTCTCTGGCTTTCTGCTGCTTATGGAACGGTCGCACTCAGGGGCAGCCAGGGCCTCCACCGTCCGGTCTGCCATGTGACCTCTGGGGCATCACCCCGCTGGTGCCCACATTTCCAGGCTCAGTCGAGCCTCCATTCCTTCGTCTGTGCTGTGCCTTCCGCTCAGAACGTCCTCTCCCCTTTCCACACATCCTACCCATACACTGAGTGGTTTATTTATTCTTCCGTTGAGTCATTAAAAAATATTTACGTGGTGTCCACTTTGTGCCAGGAACCATCATTTGAGGACAGAAAAAGAACTGTATGTTTATCCTCCTAACCTCCCTCCTCCCCATCCTCCTCCCCACTCCCCCCTACATAAAGACGGACCTGACCACGCTCAGATAGCACTGGCCACGTGGCCCTGTTAATTGGCCGGCTGTTGGCAGGGTGGCAGAGTGAGACCCCCGGTTGTTCCTGGGCATCGTGTGCCCAGCCCCGGGCCAAGCGCTGTGGGGCCGAGAAGGGAGGGGATGCCCTCCTGTCTGCAGCTCAGCGGACGATGCTAGTCTTGTACTGGGGAGGCACATAGATGTGTGGGAGGGGGGTCGGAAGAGCCTCGAGGGGCTGCAGGGAGGGAAGGCAAGGGACCCGGTGCCCAGAGGACTTCAAGCGAGGCTCAGTTGGGAGGGAGGAGAGAGGGGGTGCGAACCGAATCACCGAAGGCTTGGAAGCTGGGTGGGCGCTTGGCTGGAGGGTGGGTCCGGCCCCCTGCAGGACTGGCTGCCTGTGCTTGAGCAAGTGCAGGGAGAGGTGCCTCGGCTGGAGGGTGGGCGTTCCCATGGAAACCGCCGCATCCCATCTGTGGCCTCAGACAACCTGCCTTGTGCCTCTGGGTCCGTGGCACCCCCACCGAGGTGCCAGGCCACGCCGGCAGAGTTTGTCGTCATGCCTGGTGCGGAGTGTGCGGGATCTGCGGACTGCGACGCCCGTGAGTTGCAGGGTGCTGGGAAGCCAGCCTTCTCGCCCGAGGCCCTGGCTTTCTTGGATTCCAGTTGCCTGGTTCCACCCCGCCTGATTCCCAGCTGGATGACCTTGAACCAGAACTGAGCCTCTCTCAGCTGCATTTCCTCGTCTTACTGTGTCCTACCTGGTAAGGCTATTGTGAGGACTGAAAGATGTCCCTCTAACGGCACCCAGCATGTGTGCTTGCCAAGCCCCAGCTGTGGGGCCTGTACCCAGGAGCCCAAGGAGAGGGGACAGCGGTGGTTGGCGCTCCGTGCTGCGGGCATCAGCAGGCATCTGCTATGTGGGGACAGGGCACGGCCTCTCCCTGGCGATGAGCTTGCCGCAGGGGGTGGTGACATCACCACGGAGGCGGCAGCCGTGCCGACAGTGGGAAGAGACTGCTGCAGGGGCCCTGGGCCACGGAGTGGGGGTGGCTCCAGGCCCCCCGGTAAAGCTGCGGGCATCGGGCATCCTCTGGTGGCCCTCACAGCTCCACCGGGAGCCCAGGAGAGAGAGCACCACGTGTGACCTCTGGTGGTCACGGGCAGAGCTGCAGACCGGCGGCTCCCAGCCCCAGAGTCCTCACGAAGCGGGCTGGGGCGCCCAGGTGTGGGGAGGGAGGAGCACCCCGGGGACCTCGCTCCTCGGGCCTGGAGGTCCTGTGCTGCTCCCAAGCAGGGCTCCTCTGCCCTGGGTGGATTTTCTCCAGGTGGCATGAAGTTGAACGTTACCTGAGGCTTTGATGAGATGGGTCCGGATTTAGAACAGGGACCCCTGAAAAGAAACAAAATCACGCTTAGAGGCCAAATCCCACCCCCAATCCCAGGCCACTGGCTCCTATGAAAACAGACCCACACCGCTGGTCTGCTTGGGCTGGCATGAGGGGAGAGGTGCCGTGGGCTGCCATGAGAGGGGAGCGCTCGGCGGGGGGGTCCCACCTGGGCCCCGGCTGCCCAGGCGCGTTCGGGCAAACCGCACACTCTTCTGGCTGGAGCACGGTCACATGACCGCACTGGCAGGCTGCCTCCTTCAGCGCCCTCCCTGCTGGGTGACCCGTCCTCGGCCGCAGGCACCGCCACCGCCCACTGGCTCCGCACGTCTGTGCCGCTCGGGTGTTTCTTGGCCGGAGAGCCGCGTGGCACATCTGCTGTGTCCCTCCACGAGGCTCAGAGCAGCTCCCGGGAAGGGCTGAGAGGGGGATCTGGGGAAAGCCTGCAGGCGATCAGATATAATTTCTTCCTAATCATCAGAGCAAGAGGAGACGGGAGAGGTGAGCAAGGATGTTTTTAATTCCTGCCACCCTCCCCCCTCCCACCTCCTGGCATGTCCCCCCCGCTCCGCTTGCCTTCCCTATAGCCAGTCCCCCTGGTAAGACCCGAACAGTCTTTAAAAAAACAATTTCTAGAGAGCCCAGGTTGGCAGCAACGGGAACCCATCCCCGAGCCCCAGATCAACGTGGTGTCTTGGCAGCTGTGTCCCCCGAGCACTTTTTCCTGGTTGCATTTTGTGTTGTAATAATCGAGACGCTTTTCTGTGGCTCCCGGCGTAAATGCACTGAGTGGGAGGGGACGGGCCTGCTCTCCATTCTTCTGCCCTCATGCGTGTCTCCTTTCTTCGCCTTTGCAGAACCACACGATGAGCCAGCACGCACAGTGAGGGACCGCTCGACAGGACACCTCTCCGCAGAAGGCTTGCCGGAGACGCCGTGGGGAGGGCCATTTGAACATTACATCCAATCAAAGTGTCATTTGCAACCCAGATGTAAAACTCTAATGATTTGGCCATGAGGCGCTGCTATTATAAGCAGCTGGAAATGAATATTAATGGCAGAGATTAAAAGTATTCCATGCTCAGTATTTTTTATTGTCCTGCTACAGCTAGTGTGCTTTTAGAGTTTCCGCCGAAGACTACATTTCTAGAGTTAGAGAAACCCGCTTTTTGACGCTATTGTCCTTTGTTCCTTCATGTATTATATTGATAGTTTTTAAAAAAGGGTTAGTGTGATTTTTTTTCCTTTGCTTCTTTTTTTTTTTCTTTCTTGTTTTTCTTTCCCCCCCTTCGGTTAACTACTTTTTAATTGCAATTCTAGGTAATTGTGCATCGTGATGTGATTGCTTGGCTATTGTCTGAATATTTCCTTTTAATTTTTTAATTAAAGACTAATGCTTTGATTGGATTTGCCAGTTCACCGGACAGTGATTAAAACTATGTAATGAATATAATCGGTTTCAGTGCAACGGGATGGTCTGCTTTTAAATGTGACTTAATCTGACTGCAGTTACTAGTACAGTTCAATAAAGGGAATCCATGCGATTAGCACCGGCTGCCTGGTTCTCTCCTCCCCAGCCTGGGGCTCTGGGGGGGCTGTCGTCACCCATAGGGCGGGGACCTGCGCACGGTAGACCCAGCCTCCCTTGGGAGAGAGGACACATAGTTACCTAACACACGCAGTCTGGATCAGGTGGGCGGCGGCCACAGAAGTCAAAACAGAAGGAACCCTTAAAGATGAAATACTCTGATCTTTTCATCTGTGGATGGGGGAAGCTGAAGCTCGGGGGTAAGTGGGCTCATCCATGATGTTTCCTTGTTTCTCCCCCTGGGGATGGCTTTCCCGTGTTCTGGATGCAGATGGGTAAGTGGTTAACCCTTACCTGGCCAGGACTTCAGGCAGGACTTGGATTCTAGTTGTGGCCAAGGCGTGAGGACATGCCAGGAGCTGGGACTAGCTCCCCAGCCCCGGGAAATCCAAGGCCGGCGGGCGGGGCGGGGGGGGGGGGCGGCTGCAGAGCAGAGCCAGGTGGGAGCAGCGGGTTCCCAGCCACAGAGATCAGTGGGACGTGGGATGCTGAGACCCGTGGCCAGGGCCAGCACTCTCGTGGGGCAAGCGAGGTGCCTACAGCACAGAATCTCAGGGACCGCCCCCCCCCCCCGCACTTGCAAACCCCAAGAAGGGGTGTTTCCTGACATTTTAGTTGCCTTGCTTTCCTCACCACCCCCCACCTTGCTGACACCCCAGGGCCCACCCAGCAAACTTAGTCTCCCACGTGGCCGTCCTCCCAACCCTCCGTCATGGCGGTGTCTGGCTGAGTTGCCAATCAGAGGCCAGGGCTTCAGAACCTGCGTGGGGAAGCCCTTCCTTGTTAACTTTTCACAAGGGGCAAGAAAATTGGTTATTACCCTCTGCAGAGCGGGAATGAAACAGGCAGACAGATTGCGCCTAATTACAACGTAATACTAAGTCACGGGCATGGAGTTTGTAGCAATTATACCCAGCATCTTCTGACTCCCATATCGAGGGGTTGCTGGCCACCTGTCAGAGTTCCCCTTCCGGCCACCTCATGTAAGGGGCTCACGTGGGTGGGGCATTTAGTTTTATAAAAACATCACCCCTGCAAATCAGAGCAGACCCCTGCCAGGCCTGGGCAAAATGGAGCCTTCACCCTTAGAATTCAGGGTTCTTGCCTCCTAGAAGTCGAAGGCAGGCAACTTTGATTTTTAGTCCCCTGGAGACTTGGTCGTTTAGGGGGGAGACCTCAGGGTAGGCATCCGTGTTCCCCTGAGGGTGGCCAGCCACAGTCGGCCCCACATCCGCAGCCGGGCCTGCCTGCGAGATGGCACCGAAGTCTGTGGGCAGGGCCAGCATGCCCCAGGGCTCGCCAGATCACCGTCTCTGGGCCCTCTCCAGCTCCAGATTTATCCTGAACCCCATGGAGCCCAGGTGAGTCCTCGGTAAGTACCAACAGAAGATTTGATTTGACGGTTGGTGGCGTAGGGCTAAATTAGTCACTGCCCCCATTAAAAATACAGCGGGGGGTTTAAGAGCTTTTCACGCCATGTGGGAATCAGCAGCGAAGCCGGCGGATGCCTTGGGTAAGGAGAGAGGCGGCCTAGGGGACCGCGAGGTAATGAGGTTTATGGCGATGACAAGGCAGCCAGGGAACCCCACCGACTCCCCCCTCGCCTGGGCCCATTGTTCTCTGGCTGGCTCTGCCCCCGCCCTTCTGCTGAGAGCCCCTCGTGACTTCGTGTGGGGAGGAGGCTCTACGGGGGACATAGGGGCCCTTATAGGGATTGGTATGTGTCACCATCAGACAGTATCGGGGTGGGTAGTGCAGGGCTATATGCCTGAGACCAGCCCCCACCTCTCTCCAGTCAGACGATCTGAAGCTGGGATGAGCCAGTTTACCTCTCAGCCCTGAGGGACCTCGCAGGGTCACTGGGGGGCTTCAATGCCATGATGCCCGCTGAAGGGCTAGAGACTGGAGGTGGGTGGCATGCTGGTTAGGAAGATGATGAAGCCAGGCCTCTCACACAGGAGGGGCCCCCTTTCAGCCTGGAGGGTGCAATGGAATCAGTCACGGGCAGTTTGGATGCCGGAGTGGGCAAGGTGACTGGAAGCCCAGGGCTCGTCGTTGCTGCGTTTGCATGGGCAAATGGTCAGTTTCTAGGGACTCTGTGGGCGCAGGAATTTTGCCCAGTCTAAGAAATGGACGAGGACACCTGGGCCACAGACTCCTGTCATTGGAAGCAGGTGCATAAGGGTTTTGGTCTGAATGGAGAAGCTGCCATAGGAGGAATCGTCTCCAGTTCCCCCAGCCACAGACAGTGCTCCTCCTAAATTCGCAATATGTTTAATATTTAACTTTCTACCTGTTCGTTTGTTTTTTTATCCCCCTCTAGAATGTGCATTCTTAGGGGTGGGTTCTATACTTGCAAGCGTTTAGCAGGTAGGACCCAGACTTCAAGCCGTCAGCCATCCAGCCAGCAGATATTACTGGGGATCACTGGGGATATAGAGATGGACAGGCGATGTGGCCCCCGCCCTCACAGGAGCTCACTGTCACATGGCACCCCTCTAGCAAGCAAGCCTGTCCGGAAATACCTGGTCACGCACGGCCCCAAGCGCTATGATGGACAGGGAGCTGGGTGAGATGTGGGGGTGGGTGAGATGTGTGAGACGGGTGGGGAACACGTGTGAGATGGGTGGGGACCACATCAGAGGCAGGGGGGCAGGGAGGAAGGCCTTGCTGAGGAAGTGACGTCAGCTGAGACCTGGAGAAGGAAGGGCCCCAGGGAGAAGCCTCGAGTTGGAAACGAACTGGAAGTATCCTCAGGGGTCTCCAGTTGTACTGGGTTTCCATTTCAGCTGTTTTGAAACAAGCCCAGAGAATTTCAGTCTTGTCCAGGTCGCACGATTCAGGATAGAATTGAGACTATAATCTGGGTGTCCTGCCTTCTTCGAGTCCTGGTGTCTGATTTCCCTCTATGGCCACATTCTATCTGTTGAAGGGCAAACTGAATAGTAACTATTATTATTATGAATAAAATGGCATACTGTGTAGGAAAGACTGCTAGCTTGCCCCCTTTTTCTTAATAAATTAACTGATTTTTATCTGAGCAAACGTTACCTCGGAGAGGGTCAGATTATATATCCTATCACTCCTAGAACTTAGGTGGCCATTACTACTGGAAGCTATACTGGTTCTGACAATGGACTATAAATAGAAGTCGTATGGGTAAATTCTAAGAATTTTCCTTAAATGAAATGAGCTCCTCCCTTTCCCTTCCTGATGCCTGGAATGTAGATGCAGGAGCTGGAGCTCCAGAAGCTGTTTTGAACCATGAAGTAACCTGGCAATGGAAGACACACATGGATTGAGTAACAATACAGAAGGAGCCTGGGTCTCCAACTGTGCCAAATGCCTACTAGCTCTGTGCTGCTTCCTTATAGGTTTCTTGAACTTGAGAGAGAGAGAAACTTCTTTCTTGTTTAAGCCATTATTATTTGGGTTTTTTCTATTTTAATTGAATCAGTTCTTAGCTACTACAAGTTAAAATATATACATATATGGCTTCCAAGTAAGAACAAATTGACAAGGTTTAAGGAAAGGGATGAGATGGTTAAAAATATCTAAAGATTAAGAGATATGCTTCAATGACATACTGTAGTCAATATCTATTTGGCCAATAAGTACATTGCGTTGGCCGATGTGGGCTGGTCTAGGCTTAGCGTGGCTGATCTGAGCTGGGTTGGCTGGCTGTTGGTTAACGTAGGATGGCCTTGGCTGGGACGACTGGGACAACTTTACTCTGTTCTTCATGTTTTACCCTTGGGCAGGGTAGCCATTGGCCAAGGTCAAGAGCAGAGCAGGGAGCGGTCTTCAAGCTTCTCGTTGTGCATCAAGTTTGCTCACGTCCCATCGACTAAAGGAAATCACATGGCCAAACTTAGACTCAAGTGCAGGGAAATACACTTCACCTTTTCATGGGAGGAGGTGCAAAAACTCAGGAGAAAGGGCTAGACTCAGGGAAGGATAGAGAATTAGGGTCATTACTAAAACTAATCTACCATGAAGCTGAAAGGCCCCCTCACTTCCTCCCAAGGCAAAGCCTGGTTGGTAATTAATGGCTACCATCTGTGACCACAGCTTTGGAAATGGGCAAATCGAGGCGGTCCAGCTCAGCCTTGGTAGTTTGGACCTGGCTTTTGGAGAAGAGAGGCACTCTCCAAAGATTTGTCTCCCAAATGCTTGTTAGCTGTCAAAGCATTCGAAGTTCATAGGGCCACTGTTTTGACAATTTACAGTTGAATTTGGTTCACTCAGGCTTCCTGGGAGACTGACCAGGGATTATACACTCTGCGTGGCACTCTCCCTTTCAGGGAATGGGAGAAAACTCACAACACGTCACAGAGATGAACATGGACAACATGGCCTTACTCAGTCTCTCTCCAAAAGCACCAAATGGCTGATAGTTTGCTATGCACACCCCAGCTGTTCCCTCCTCCATGCTTTTCCCCACGCTGCCACCTCTTCCTAGAATGCCCTTCCCTTCTTTGTTTGCCTGGTTAGCTCCCAAGTTTTAAACTCAGCTCATTGAATGTATTAAGCTCATTAAACTGAAGTGTCTAATTCTCAGGGCTACGACCTGGGGGAGGTGAGGTGAGGGAAGCACCCACCCTGGGCGCAAAATTTCAGGGAGAACCAACAAGCTCCGTAATTGAGATAAACAGTATTTTAATGTGATATTTTAAAAATCAAATGGGCACACCGCAACCTGAAGGCTGGCTGCCTGATTTTGAAAAAGGCTTATAGGATCCAGGGCTGGGTTAGGGTGAAGACAGGAAGCGTCATGCAAATGCAGCATTAGAGCCTATCTTTATTTAAAATGCTGCTCTTGGGGGCGCCTGAGTGGCTCAGGCTTTTGGGTATCTGGCTTCAGATCAGGTCGTGATCTCATGGTCCTGGGATCTCCCCTGCTCAGCTGGGGAGTCTGCTTATCCCTCTCCCTCTGCCGCCCCCCACTTCATGCTCACTCTCTCACTCTCGGGTGAATAAATAAAATCTTTAAAAAAAAAAGTTGTTATTTTGGGGGCACCTGGGTGGCTCAGTCAGTTAAATGTCCAACTCTTGATTTCAACTCAGGTGACAATCTCAGGGTCCTGGGCTCTGGTCCCACATCGGGCTCCATGTTCAGCACAGAATCTGTGTGGGATTCTCTCCTTCTGCCCCTCCCCCCAATCATGCTTGCTCTCGCTCTCCCTCTAAAACAAATAAATAAAATCTTTAAAAATTTTTTTTCAATGTTGCTATTTTGTTGGAGGATTTTTTTGCTTTAATTTTGATTTTTTTGAAAAACATTGCATTAAAGTATTATTCTGAGTTATTTGGCATTCACAGCAGGTTTGTGCCCAAGGCAAGTGCCTCATCTTACCCTAGTCCCTGGCTCCAGCCATCCTCCAGGCAACCCCCCCACAGTCGAGTAAAATGTTTTAATAAGAAGAACCTTGATAACACCCAATGCATCACCCTATCATTGGGCACCTACACACCTCTGGAGCCGTCTGTCTCTGGACTGTGTATCAGTCGGGACAGGTAAGGTTGTGGGACAGTAACAAAAAGGACCCAAATTATAATGGCCTAACACAGCAAAGATTTCTCACTCACATTCCATGGCCATCCTGGATCTTGAGGAAGCTTTCTTAACAGTGGTCACTCAGGAGGCCCAGCTCTGGGAGCAGCCACCACCATAAATGTGGTCAGTAACCAAGCCCAAGAGAGAGACCTTGGAAGGGTCTCACACTGCCAATGCAACCAATACTCTTGCCTTCACGTTACACACGTATACACACACACAGACACACACGCAGCACTTCAACTCACAACTCATTGGCCAGTAGTTGTCATATGGTCCTACCCCATCACAAGGTGCCAGAAAGTGCAACCCTGCAGTGTGCCTGGTAGAACAGAACAGGCAAGCTTTGGCAAAGGGCACTGAGGACTACCACAGACTGTCTCCTCTTCTCTCTGACGGCAGTGGCCGACTGCTCCTATATCCAGCAGCCTGCACAGGATCCGGAGCGGATGAATATTTACTGAACGTATGCAGAAACTGCGAAAGTGAATAAATGTCCCTGAAAAAGGCCTGGAGGAAGAGAAGCATGTATACGAAGAAACCGTGCAGCCTAACGCTCTGGATTCAACCCTCAGCTTTCCCACTTATTAGCTGTGTGATCTCAAGCAGGGAACTTAACTTCTCTGAGGCTCAGTGTTTTTCACTGGCACAATGGGACAGGTAGCAAATAGCCTTAGGTCACCAATTCATGTGAAGTTGAAATGAGATGAGAATGACGATGATATTAAAAACTACCACGTGAGCATTCACTATGTGCCCGGCATTATTCTAAGCACCGGGACAGGTATTAACCATTCAATCCACGCAACATTATCACGTGGGTACTGTTATCTCCTCTTTACAGAGGAGGAAACCAAGGCAGAGAGAGCCTAAGTAACTTGCTAGCTCCCATTCTAACCCAGGCAGTCTGGCTCGGAGCCCTGTTTTCAGCCCCAGAAGCACTTCGGCGGAGCGCAAAGCAATGGTGGCACCTAATACCCTCGTCCCTGGGGCGGATTCTAGGTGTTGGTCCACCGGGGTCTGCCTCTGCCTGGAGGGACCTCGCGGGGTCCGGCGGAGTCGGGACCGACTGGTCCGCGCGCGTCTAGGACCCGCGGTGGGGACGCGGCGGCTCGGCCCGCCCCTCCCTCCCCTGAGCCCTGATTGGCCAGACTGGGCGCCAGCCCCGCCCACTTGGCGTCCGCCTCGGGCCGCGGGCTGAACGCGAGCCTTGCGCTGTGAACTTATTTGTAGAGTTATTAATTACTGAAGGGCGCAAACCGTGCTTCTGTGCATAAAAATATGTTTGAGCAGTTTCTACTTAAACTTTAAAGAGAACGTTAATCAATTTTATCTTAACAAAATGACCTTAAGCAGGGGAAAAAAAATTGGTGTTATTTGCCCAAACAGGCAAATTAATTTCTCTCTCTTGAGAAATCTGAGAAGTTTCCAGAAATAGCTATGCATAATTTACACCTGCCCTGGCCGCTCCTAGTTTAACGCCAAGCCCAGTCACGGGCCCTACCCAGCCCCAGGCCGAGAAAGAACAAAAACAGATCCTTGCAAAGGCCCTGTCCTGCCCGTGCCCCGTCGGTCTGCTCCTCAACCCACCCTTTCCACGACCTTGGGAAACGGCGCTGAGGGTAGAGGACAAGGAAGTCTCTGAGGGACCAGCCCAGCCTGGATCAATGTCACTGGGAGGAGAGGGACAGCACCGTAGTGGGAGGGCCTGGGAATTCTTGGGAGACCTAGAAAGGATCTCCAGCAAATAACCGTCCCCCAGCCTTCAGGCTCCCAGCTCTCTACCGCCCACCTCCGCACCCTTGAGGGATTCCCGGGATAGCAGGCTCGAGAACATTCAGCTGAGCCTGTGTTGTAGTCCAAATCCCTACCCCACACCCCAGACATCTGCTGTGCTTGGGGCGGGGGGGGGGGGGGGGGGGACAAGTGGTCTGCCTGGAGTCCGGGCTTAGAGGCAGGGCCCAGAGGTCACTGGAGCTGTGGTCAGTTTCCAGACCTCCCTTTAGCAGCAGTGTGACTTTTGACAGGCCAGTTAGCCTCCCTGGACTGGGTGTCCCCGTCTGAATAGGGAGACTGTGCTCCTCCTGCCTCCGTAAGCTGCGGAGGAGGAGGAGTGAGACTCCTGGGAGGTCTGCTCAGGACGACAGTGTTTCGCTCTCTCTGCTGTATTCACAGCACCTAGAAGGGGGCCTCAACATAGCTGATGCTCAATGAATACTTACGGACTTAGTGAATGGATTACAAGTGCCAAACACAGTACAGCAGCACCCCCACCTTATCCTCAGGGTGTATATTCCCAGACCCCCCAGAGGATGCCTGATATCAGGAATAGTACCGAACCAGATATGGTCTATGTATAGGTTTTCTCCTATACATACAAAGCTATGATAAAGCTTACTTTATAAATTAAGCACAGGAAGAGATTAACAACAATAATAAAATAGAACAATTGTAATGATATAAGTGTAATCAAAGTTATGTGAATGTGGTCTTTCTCTCTCAGAATGTCTTACTGTATTATACTCCCGCCTCTTCTTGTGATGATGAGAGGCGATAAATTGCCTAGGTGATGAGATGAAGTGAGGTGAATGACGTAGGCGTGGTGACCTAGCGTGAGGCTACCTGTCCTGACAGGATTTAGAAGCAGGACCCTCTGCTTCCAGACCCTGTCAACCGGCAGGTAACTAAAACCACGGAAAGCGAAACCGTAGACGGGGCTGGGGCGGGGGTAGGGGCTACTGTAGTTGTTTCATTATTATTACCAGTAGTATTCTTGGAGCAGAATTTTTTTGTTTCCCAAACATCAAATTAGGTCATAATAAAAATTGTTTTTCAAACCGCATTTGCCCGTTAGCTATCCGCATCGCACCCTGAAGATTCTGATGGGATCAGTGGGTAGGGGAGACTTCCCTTCCTCCACCCCCTTCCCGATCACTATCTCACATCTTGTCTAAGTGCTCAATGCATATTTATCGAATGAATGGCTGGGAGCCCGCAGCAGGAGCCAGAGACTCAGCGTGGGGAGGACCGGGGAGGCCAGGTGAATGAGTGACATAGGGGAGGGGCAGGGGCCAGGTGACAGGGCTGGGCAGTAAATGTCCTTCTCAAGGAGGTCCAGCCGCTTGCTGCCCTCTGAGAATGCGGATACAGGTTGCTTAGATGTTGTAATTTTGCAGGAGGAAGAAATCCGGCTTTTATTGTGAAAACAGCTCAATTTTTTCCCTGTTGGTAATTTCTTCAGTTTAATCTAAAAAAACACAAACCCACACAATTCAGGTGTGTCAAGGAAAACATTTCCGGGGGCTGCATTTGGTCCTGGGGCCACAAGTTGGGGGGCTCATGATTGCACCTGGGACAATGCCATAGGGGCTGCAACTCGGGGCACCAAGTGAGAGAGACGGGAGCATGTGCCCAACCCCATTTTAGATCACAGAGAGACCGAGCAGCCAGAAAGGAGCTGAGCCATTGGCTCTAAGGCTGGAGGACTCAGCCCCCCTGCTGGGCTATGGGCAGGAGCTGGAAGTAGGAGGACACACCCTGCTTCTCTCCTCATCAGATGGGTTTGTCTGATTTCCTTTCGAACGTCAGGGTCTGGAGGCAGTCGGAGCCAGATTCTCAGGCTTCTCTCTGCTTCAGTTTCCTCATCTGTGAAACAGGGATACAGAAGCTCTCCTGGAGCTGTGAGAGATCCGATGAGATGACACAGACGGCCCTCAGCGGAGTTCCTGGCTGGCGCGTGTAAGGTGAGCGTGAAAATGGGTGTTCACCTCATTCCTATGGATAGGCTGAGAACTCCCGAGACAAAGAGAAGACTCTCACAGGAGAGAGGCCACGTGGAAACCGGTTTCTGTCCCTGAATTTCTGAGGGATGATGCGGCCGATTTGGAACAGACAAGCCCAGAAACAGAGGCATTTTCAGAGCTCTGGGTTGATACCCCTGCATCGTACCAGCACACATGGGTTGGGGCCTGGCGGTGTGCTGGTCAGGCAGAACAGCAAGCACTGGGCTGGGAGTCCACGCTCCCTTCTGACACCATCGCCCTGTGTGACTTTGGGCGCACTCCTTCCCTACGCTGGGCCTCAGTTTTCCCCTCTGTAAAATGAGAGTGTTGAATCAGACGCTTTATGAGTTGATCTTGGCTCTAGAGTTCCCTGTGCTTATGGGGCTTCCTGGGGAGGCCTGGGGCCTGGAGCAGAGCTCAAGGATGGCTTCTGCAGCTATAAATGGGGACAAAGATGCCTCTACCCGAGGCCAAGGAGAGGATCTGGGGACATGCTGCGCTTGGCAGTACTTTGCACCAAGGACAGTTTTATTAGCTGATGGTTCTTAAAGTCCCATGGAAATAAGGGGAGAAAATCAGCTTGGAGAACATGAGGAGGAAATTACACTGGACCTTCTGTCTTCTTAACAAAGTAGAGCTCCAAGTTGCCGCCTTGTAGGAGAACTTCCTCCCTGGCAGCCCAAGGGCTCCTGGCTGGACTCCTGGCTCTGCCCTGCACCCTGGCCGCTGTGTCCCCAGGTGTCATGGGTTTGTGCTACTTCCTGGCATCTCTGCAGTCTCATTCTTCCTTCTCCTGGGCCCAAACAGAGCCTAGAGCTTCCTCAGGGCTTAGCTTGAATGACTCCGCTAACCGCCCCTCAGGCACCTGCCTGGATTCTCCTTTGCTCCCAAATCCCCACATGGCACCGCTTCCTGAATGCGCAGTCCTGACTGTTATTCCTCATTTTCTTTCTTCTCATTTTGCAGCCAGGGAAGGTGGGGCTCGGCCGTGTCAGCCGGCGGGTGGCAAAGCTGAGACGTGAAGCCAGGTGATCTGTCCGTAAGGCTCAGCTCTAGCCAGACGAACCATGTGGATGCTTAAAATAAAATGATTGTTTCAAGATGCAGTGGTTAAATAATAATAGAAAAAAGTTCAAAGTATTCAAAAGGATATAAAATAAAAATCATTAAAAGAATCAACTCTTCTCCTATTTTCCAACCTCATTTCTTCTAGAGCTAGCCTGCGCCCATGAAAGCATACACTGGTATGTATCTCTGTTCTTTCTTTCACAAACACATGGTATCGGGCACACTGTCTTTAGACACATTTTTCACTCCTTTATCAATATACTGATCCTTTCTCTTTGTGTTAACACGCGCAGATCTCGTTCTTTTGGGGGGGGAAGTTTTTCAATTACAAATTCAATTTCCTAAACGGTTATAAATTATCTATAAGGCTATTCAAATGATCAATGTCATATTGGGTGAGTTGTGGTAATCTGTGTTTTTCGAGGACTTGGTTCACTTCATCTAATTTGTAAGATGTGTGGGTGGAAAGTTGCTCGTAGTATTTGCTTAGTATGCGTTGGATGTCTGTGGCATATCTAGGAATACCCTGTTTTATTCCTCATGTTTGTACATTGGGTCTTCTCTCTTTTTGCCTTTGTCATTCTGGTTAGTGTCCATCAGTTTTGTTGATCATTTCAAAGAATCAACTCCATCTTTCACTGGTTTTCTCTGTTCATTTTCTGTTTTCAATTTCTATCCTTTCTGCTCTTTATTAGCTCTTTCCTTCTACTTGCTTTAGATTTTGTTTGCTCTTGTTTTTCTTGGTTACTGAGATGGAAGCTTAGAGTATTGATTTGAGACTTTCCCTCTTTTCTAATATATATGCTCAGTGCTATACATTTCCCTCTCGGTACCGCTTTGGCTGCGTTCCCTAATTTTTGTTTTTTTTTTTTATTTTTGTTCAGTTCAACGTATTTTTAAAACTTCTCGGGACCTCCTTTTTGACCTAGGGATTCTTTGGAAATGTTGCTTACTTTCCAAGTGCTTGGGGCTTTCCCTGTTATGTTTCTGTTATTGATTTCTTGTTTGATTCCTTGTGATTGGAGAACACAATGATAATAATTTAAATTATTTTAAATTTGTTGAAATATGTTTTATGGCCCATAATATGGTCTAAACTAGTATCTGTTCTGTGGACATTTGAAAGTAATGTGTATTCTGCATCATTTTACGGAGTGTTTTGTAAATGTCTGTTAGGTCCTGTTGGTTGATGGTGTAGTTGAGTTCTTCCATGTGCTGACTTTCTGTCTAGCTGTTCTACCAATTGTTGAGAGAACGTTGTTGAAGTATCCAAACATAATTGTGGACGTGTCTATTTCTGCTTTTGGTTCCATTAGTTTTCGCTTCGCATATTCTGCAGCTCTGTTGTTGGGCACGTACACACATTTAGGATTCTGTGTTTTAACAACAGACATGGATTGATCCTTAAATTATTATGTAATACCTCTCTCTGTTTCTGGTAATTTTCTTTGCTCTGAAGTCTACTTTATCTGATACTAATCTAGCCACTTATGTTTTCTTTTGATGAATGTTTGCATCATATATCTTTTTCCATCCTTTTACTTTCAACCTGCTTATGTCATCCTTGAAATGAGTTTCTTGCAGACAGCATGTAGTTGAATCTTCCCTTTTAATTATCATTTATACCTAATGTAATTATTGATGTGTTAGGGCTTACGTTGGCCATTTTGTTTTTTAATTTTCTGTGTGCTCTGTTTTTCATTTTTCTGATTTCTTTTTCTTGCCTTCCTACCTTGAACTTTTTTTTTTTTAATTTCGTTTTGGTTTACATATGGTAATTTTGTGTATTTCTCCTTGCATTGTTTTTAAAGTAGTGACTCTAGGGATAACATTAGATATACAAAGCTTATTAAATCAACTGGTGTTATCATTTTACCAGTTGTAGTGACATATAGAAAGCTTACCTCCCTTTATACCCCTTTATCCTCCTCTGTTTATAATCGTCTTAAATCTTCTTTTGCACACATTTAGAACCGCGCCAGACAGCACTAAAATTTGCTTCAATCGGTAAGCATAATTTAGACGATTCAAGAGGATAAGGAAAATGTGTTTTTTATTCATATTTTTGCTTATGTGTTGCCCCATCCTTCCTCATGTCCCAGGATTCCTCCCCCCCCCCCCCCCGCCAATTATTTCTTTTCTGTTTAGAGAGTTTCCTTTGGTCATTCTCTTAGGGTAGGTTGGCTGGCTACCAATTCTTTTAGCTTTTCTTCATCTAAGAATATCTGGATTTCCTCTTCCTATATCCCTGAAGAATATTTTCACTGGATATAGGATTCTGAGGTCACAGTTCTTTCCTTTTAGAACCTGAAAACTGTTCTGCCCCTTTCTTCTGACCGCTGTGATTTCTGATGAGAAATCCAATTTTATTTAAATTCTTTCCCCCATGTAGGTAGGATGCCGTTCCTGTCTTACTGCATTCAAGATTTCTCCTTTGTCCTTAATTTTTAGAAATTTGACTGTAATGTGTCTTGGTGTGGATTTCCTTGGGTTTATCCTATTTTAGATTTCTGCAGCCTCTTGAATCTGTAAGTTCATATAGTTTGTGAAATTTCAGATTTTTTTCAACCAAGTATTTTTTGACCCTACTCTCTTTCTCCTCTTTTTTCCAGGATTCTGATAACACCAATGTTAGATCTTTTGTTATAGTCCCAGAGGTCTCTAAGGCTATATTCTTTTTTTCCCCTCCAAATTTTTTGTTCAGACTGAGTCATTTTTATTGCCGTACCTTCCAGTTCACTATTTGTCCCCCTGCCATTTCCATTCTGCTATTGAGCCTACTGATGCATGTTTTATTTCACTTCTATATTTCTTGGTTCTAAAATTTCCACTTAGTTCTTCTTTATATCTTCGATTTCTTTGCTAAGACATTCTACTTTATTTTAAGCAAGTTGTAAGTGCTCACTAAAGCAGATAATTCTAATACCCCTGTCATTTTAATTTTCCATCTATTGATTGTCTTTTTTCATTCTGTTCGGTATCTTCCTAGTTCTTGGTGGGACAACTGATTCTGTAGTGAAATGTCTATATTTTGCATATTAAGTAATGAGACTCTGAATCTTATTTAAATCTTTTCTCTTAGCTGCCTTCCTCTGATACTGCCCCAGCAGGGGAAGGTGGAAGTGCGTGTCACTGCCTCCTTAATGCCAGGTGGGATTGGAATGCCAAGCTCCCCACTTCACCTTTTTCGATACCTGAGGGGAGTCTTTATTACAGTGGGTGAGGGTGGGAGATCTGGCTCCCCACTAGCTATGCAATGATACCTCTGAATGGAAAGGGTAGGAGTGCCTCGTTACTGTTTCCCGTGTAGTCTCGACCGATAACACAGGAGTGAGTGGCCTTGTTACCACTGGGCAGGGGCACAAGTCCTGCGTCCCCAGGAGGCCTCCTCTGAAACCACCCCAGTGGGAAGGGAGGGAGTAGAGTGTCTCAGTACCTCTGGCTTGGGCAGTGGAAGTCCAGGCGCCCCCAGCACCGTGGAGGAGGGCTTTGTTACTGAACAGTAAGGATGGAAATCTGGCTTCCTACTCGGCTTTCAGTTCCCTACCTTGGTCAGGAGCACCAGGGAGTGTCACGATTAACTGGTGAGGGTCAAAGCTTGACCCTAGACTATGGGGGTGGGGCCACAGTTTTTTCCAAGGTGTTTGGCTGGAGTAGAGTGGCTGTTGTCTAAAAGCTTCCTGTCTTAACAGGCTGCCCCTTTACGGATTCTTTGGCTATGGCGGTCAAGCTTTTGTTGGGGGGCTTTTTTTTGGGGGGGGGGGTCTGTGCCCATTAGTGTTTCCTGGATTCTGGCTTTTTTCAGCTCCAAGTCTGGGGTATATGAAGCAGAAAGAAAACCAGTGAGCTCCCCATTATGTTGTTCCTCTGGTCCTAAGGTCCCTAACCTGTCTACCTTTGTCACCTTTCTGAGTCTTCCTATTTTTTAAATACATAATGTCCAGAGATTGTTGTTGTTGTTGTTGTTGTACTTAGGAGAAATAAGGAAAATATGTCTTCACCGTCTTGCTGGAAGTCCCCCCAGTTCTATTTCTTTTATCATGGCTGCGATGGATCCCATTAGAAAACGAATGATAATTGATTGAACTGACCCTCTTTTGTTGTTGGGCATTTCTGTTGTTTAGACCTTTGTGTTACAAACAGTGCTACCATGAACATTTTTATACACAAGCCTTTGTGCCTTTGTATGAATATATAACAGTTTTGGAATGTGGTGACTGAGCAGATCGGATTTCATTTGGTAAGCTGGCTCTCGGGTGGGAGACTTGGGTGGGGAACAGGCGGAAGGTCAGTGAGGGAGCAAGAGCGAGTGGGGAGGGGAGGGAGGGGCTAGGGCGGATCACCCAGAGCACTGCCCCGGTTTATGTCAGAGCTGTTGCCCGGGTCTCTGGGAAACTCCTAGCGGGCCCGGGCTCAGCCTGGTCCTGCTGTCCGGGAGGCACCAGCCTCTGACTGCCATCTTTCCCTGAGGTCGGTTTTGGAGACTATGCAAACTTCTCCTCCTCGTGCCCACAGAGGGATGGCTCTGGTAAGGGCTGAAGGGTACCCTCCTCCATGGTGCGTCCTTCCCTTCGTGATGGAGCGCCCCTGACTGCATCATGCAGCACGCCGCACGCTCACGACCCATCATCTCCTTTGCCACCCTCTACCATGTGGGAAGGCAGGCTCAGCAAAGTGAAGTGACTCATCTGAGGTCACCGCCAGGGAGGGGCGGACGCAGAGCTCAGTCCCTGGGGGTCTGGCTCTGAAGCCCGAAGTCAGTGGAGGAGTTCGGGTCCACAGTAACATTCTGGAATGAGCGTCGAGAGGGGAGGCACCTGCACATGCCTGTGACCAGTGAAGGCTTGCACAGGAAGTCGGAGCTGGAAGGAATTACTTCGGGTCTTGGCAGCCCTAAGGAGGTCCTGCTGGACTATAGTATGCAGCAGCACGATGGGGAAGGGTATCGCACCCGTCCACTCTTACGGGGGGCCTGAAAACATTATTTATTATTAGAGGCAAACTGCTATTAGCAGCCGTGACAAAGACAGGCGGGCACACACAGACACACAGCCCAGACGCAGCCAGATGCACGCACACGCGCGTGTGCACACACCCACAGAGGCATCCACCAGGCAGATACAGAGGCCGCCCACTTGGACACACACGCACACGTGGAGACAGCGCCCCCCCCCAGACACACATGCACACACATGCATGAACTGCACACACCCACACAGCAGCATATGGAGCAACCCTGCCTTCCCCCATGGTTTCCAGGAGGCTCAGTGGGGGGTGTGAGTTCCACATCTGACTTTCCTTGTGTTCGTTAGACTCTCGGTGTAATTAAATGTTACATTGAATAATCCAGCGCGGGCTCAGTGGCGGCAGAGGCAGCTGTGGTGGGCTGGGGGACGAGGGGCCTGGAAGCCTAGCTCAGCCCGGCACCTTCCCTGCCTGCCGTTCTCCAGCCGCTCCCTTGCTCAGGACTCCGGAGCGGAGGCACCCTTGGCCACAGGGTCACTGGGTCAGACCTTAAGGGAGGATGGGGGCCGGACGAGGGTCTGGGGAGACCCCTGTGCTGTCCTGTGGCTTGGGAGTCACTCCTGCTGGGGTGAAATTCCCACCTGGGTCTCAGGGGCAGGGGAGGGTATCTAGATGCTGGGGAGCCCCTCTGTCTGGCAGAATGGCCACATATTCACCTCTCCTGGTCAGTCCAGTGCTCCCAGTTGGCCCCCTCTCAGTCTTTTAAATGGGTCTGTGTCTCCTCTGGCCTCTGTGGAAGGCAGCCCAGTGTGGTGGTGACAGGTCACCCACACGGATACTACTTGCTAGCTATGGGACTTGGGGCAGATTAGTTCCTCTCTGTGTGCTCTGTGTCCTCGTGGGTAAACGAGGGCTAATAGGTGGACTCATCTCATGGGACTGTTGGGGGGATTAAATAGGCCCTGAAAACGGTATCTGCTCAGAAACATTAGCGACTACCCGGCCTAGAGTTTAACCATCCCCGGCGTGTGAGGTCCTGCCCCACAAAGCTGACTTGGCCTGTGTTTACTCATGTGCCAAGGGCGCGGGCCTGCGTCCAGGGCCAGTGACATTGTTGTGCAGTCACAGTCCCCCTCTGACCCCAGACTCCCTCATCTATGGACGGGGGTTGCCCACTCACTCTGGCTGGGAGGGTGGCGAGAATGCAATGGGCGACTGCAGGGGAAAGAACGTGACAAACTGTTGGGTGCTGTACACGAGGGCAGCTTGGGCTCCTCTTCCCCACTCCTCTTACAGAGGCCTCCCTTTGGGATCCTGAGCCATAATCTCCTCCCCTCTAAAGCCTACTCCGGGGAGCACAGAGATGGGGCTGCCACTTGGCTCAAAGCCCAGCCAGGCCCCTCTGTGTAGGTCACCTGCCCCAGTAGTGAGGACCTAGTGGAGAGAACCCCAGAGTTCTAGACTTAGGCCCAGTCGGGCCTGGGGTGTCCAGACTGATTTCACCGTGCACGGCCTTTCAGGCGTGGGCTCTGAAGCAAGTGCCAGGCTCTGGCGTGAGCTGTGGCCCCGGTCTGCTCCGGCGGAGCCCGCGGCTGGACAAGAGCTCTCAGTCCAGTCCTTGCTGGGGGCCAGCTCCTGTCTGCCACCATCTGCCTGGCTCCCGGAGGCAGTGAGGCCGGGCCGGGGTCTGACTCCCTTTGTCTGCGCGCGCCACACACACACACACACACACACACACACACACACACACCGGAGTGCACTCAATCCTCCACATACCCACGGGCACAGGTGCGCCTGACCCAGGAGCCAAGACTCACCCATGTAGTTTCCCAGAGTCTCATGGGCAGACCCAGAGGGCCCCGCACGAGGACACAGTTAACCGCACACACGACCGGAGAGATGCAGCTAGATCTGAGCTCGCGAGACACACACAACCGTGTGCATATGTGCAAGAGACACACGTAGCACGTAGTGACCACCCACTGCTGGGACATCTCGTGGCTCCAGAGAGACATGCTACCGTGTCCCCCGTGCCATCTGATCTGCCCAGCTCTCTGTCACCTCCATTTTATGGGGTCTCAGAGAGGCTAAGTGGACTGCCCAAAGTCGGATAGCTCCTGAATAGCCCAGCGGGGTGGGATCGCCCTGATTCCCAGGCCAAGGCTAGCTGTGGCTTCTCTCCAGGAGGCCTCCCGGCCTGCCTCCCCATGGTGCCTTGAGCCCCAGGCTGGAGAAGGGGGTGCCTGCAGGAAGAAACTGCGACTTTAGAAGGATGTTTTAAATATGGAGTGCGCCCTCGTTCCTCCCCCATCACCCAGGACTCTGAGCTGTGCAAAGCCAGCTCGTGAATATTCAGGACCCCATAGACTCTGTTCTCTGTTTCTTCTCCTGCTCCTCGTTTTGTGCTGAGTCTTAAGTGAAATTGATCTTTTTTTTTAAGGAAAGAGAAATCTGTCTTTTGTTCTCCTGCTCCCCCAGGGGCCCCTCAGAAGAGGAGGCCCCCCGCCCGGTTTAAGGGGCACGCCTCAGAACCAATCGCTGCCTGGCACGGTTCCCTGGGCGCTGGGCTCGGGCCTGATGCCATGCGAGCAGATGGCCGTGATTGTTGGCAACCCGGAGACCCTGCAGGAGAGTCGCGTATGGGTGTTTACAGCATCCTGGTCCCGCCGAGAGCATCAAAATGGCAGACCAAGTGGCGCCTGGCCCACCTGGGGCGGGGGAAGGGGCAGCGCACATTCCCGAAAAAGGAGAAGGAGCCCCCTTCTTCTCCCAAGGAGAGTGTTGCCCAGCGCCCAGCACCCAGCACCCAACAGGGTGTCTGAGGCAAGGAACAGCAAAACCTGATTCTGGGAGGGCCACCCTCCTTGCTCCTCCACCTCTTTCTTCCACCTCCAAGCCCCCTTTCTGTGGCTCTCCAAGCTCTGTCTCCCTCCTCCCTGAACTGGTCCACAGAAGAGTTCTGCATTCATCCGGAAGACAGATGTGAGCACCTACTGTGTGCCAACAGTAAGGAGGATGACAGAGGCCCTCATAGCCCCCATCGGCTTATATTTAGATACGTGTGTGTTTGTGAACAAATGCCTATCTCCATCATCAGACTGAGCTCCACTAGGTGGGGGGCGGTCCTGGCACATAGTAGGAGTTCAAAAAATCTTTGTGGAATGATTTAGGGGACCCTGTCCTTACAGAGATTACAACCCAGTGGAAATCTCTTCCTCTCGCCCTCTCCTTCCTACCCTTGTTGTTGTGTCCTTTGCCTGCCTGAGGGCAGGGACCTTTGTCTCCCTAAGATGGCAGCCACATCATGGTTCGTTCTTGTTATACAGATGATGAGGCTAATATGGAAATACAGTTCCCTCAAGAGCCACATAAACATGCCCGGACAGCTCCCAGAGAAGATCTTCAAGATGCAGCCCTGTTAGTCTGCTGCTTACAGGCCATGGAGGGCCTCCGTTCCTGCTCTGCCGACTGCCATGCAAAGCTCTCCACTGTTGGCCTTGCATCTGACTTTCATTTAAGCCTATGTATTGAGCACCCATCAGGTGCCGAGTCCTGTCCAGGGGCTGAGGCTAAGACAGTGAATAAGAAACACCGTTGCTATTCTCATGGAGCCGACCTTCTCTTGGGGGGTTGAGTGGAGACAAAGGGCAAATGAACAGGTGAGTGTGTTATGGGTGTGGAAGAAGCAAAGTTAGGAAGGACGAAGCAGGGCATGGCGAAGGGGGACCTGGGAATGGGAAGCAATGGCTTCTCTGACGCTGCAGAGGAGATCTGCATGAAATGAGAGTGACTGTGTGGCCATCCTGCAGAAGAACATTCTCAATGGAGGGAACAGCACATGCAAAGACTCTGAGACAGGAATGGATTGGTCTTTCTAGATCTCAGTCACTGAAACAAGAGGGGATCATGACTTCCAGCACCAAGGGCTCCAGGCAACGGTCCCCGGAGAGGCGAGCCAGGCAGGAGTGTGATGGCAAATGCACGCGACACCAGATGTGTGTTAGTGAGGTGACAGGGAGGGCTGAGGTCTGCGGCAGTCGCGGCAGGTCTGCAACAGGCAGCCAGCTGGTGACACGGGAATGCAGGCCTGGAGCAGCCAGAGTTTCTAATGTTTCCAGCAAAGCTAAAATCTTTATCTTTTAAAATGTGAAATCTTCCAACTTTGAAGTGTTGGAAGCTAATTTGAAAATATTTTTTTAAACCCTGTTCACGCCAAACGAAACTCAGCTACAGGCCAGATCCAGCCTGTGAGCAACCAGCTGGCAGCTTCGGATTCAGCTCTCTGTGGGGTTTCTACTGGGCATGATTCTGAGTCATGGATCCCGACCCCACTGGGTAGTCGGAAGGGGCCTTGAGGTGTTCAGGGGTGAGGGCCCGGGCAAGGCCAGTTCTGATTTAAGAGCCTCGGGAGCCTGGAAAGCCAGTCCAAACACCTGTCTCCAGGGACTCTGCTCTTCCAGGCCGGCCCCAGGGAGAGCAGAGGCTAGCAGAGAGGGACAGGAGCCAGGTTCCGCTCCCAGGGTGGGACCTCTGCCTTTTCCACTGACCCACTTTTTCAGGCGCCTAACAGGGTCCACCAGCCAGCCAGAGGCAGCCCTGCCTGAGGACGGAGGGCCTTTTGTTCAGCTTCGTTGGGGCCTTTGCTGCTGCCTGGGACCCCCACAGCAGAGCCCCACTTGCTCCTGGCAAGCTCCGGCCGAAGAGGCAGGGACCGCCCCCATGAGCCCGCCTGTCCCAGAGACCAGCTTTCTCCGGGAAGCTTCCTTAGGAGTGATTCCGCATCGACAGACACTTGGTCGGGCCTTCAGAGTCCTCTGCCGCAAGCCCCCCCCCCCCCCCGTTAATGCTAATGGAAGTCCTGTTGCTCGGCCAGGGCACCCTGCTGGAAAGAAGCCTTGGGATGCCCACCTGCAAACATGACCTTTTCCTGTGTAAGAGACGAGATTTCAAAATCAATCTGGCCTGTGGGGCCTGCCCCTCCTCGCCACGCGCGCTGATCAGGGAAGAGGTCATATGCCCCAGGGCAGGCGGGTCAATACCGAGTCTGGATGAGCCTGGCGGGCCAGGCCAGCACACCTGGGAGGTCGCTGTCTTGCCCCACTGCTGGAGCCGCTCTCCGAAAAGACCACAAGCAATATTCCACGTCTTCACTCCATCCTACCCTGCCCAGCTAGAATCAGGGCGGCCAGCACGGCAAACGCTCCCACAGCCAAGGTCCAGACACGCTACAGAAACTCACCTGAGGTCATTCTCACCAGACCAGCACCGTAGCCACGATGATCACCCCCATTTCACACACGGGGAAGCTGAAGCCAGAGAGGTTTAAAAATTTGCTCGTCAAAGCAATGCACCTGGGCTGTAGTGGTTGCTGAGATGTGAAACCAGGGCCTGTGCTTAGAGCAGAAACACTGCTCAGCCCTCCCTCATGTGCTCAGCCAACACTCGCTCTGTGCCCAGCCCATGCTGAGGCTACCGCTCAGGTGTGTCCTCTATAATCCCTCCCCCCAGAATAACCGTCTCAAGAGGAGGAGATGCCACAAGTCAGAGCAGGTGGGATGGAGGTCTGGAGAAGGGAGGGCTGACCTGGCCTGCAGGGTGATAGGGAGTAGTCAGTCACGGAGGACTTCCTGGAGCAGGGGATCTCTGAACAGAGCAGCAGGTGCCCATCAGTCCGCCTGCATGTGTTTTGGGGACAGGTGCTTGGATACTCATAGCTGTACGTGTGTGTACATGTCGGTCCTGAGTGTCAGGGCGCCTGTGTATGGACCTGGAGGAGGTCTCATGGGCCCAATGTTCCCAGGTGTCCCAGGGACCCAGCCGAGGCTCTGAAGGCAGCAAGAGGAGTAAAGAGGGGCCCAACCTTCCTCAGAAAGTGGAGGGTTTTTCGGGAGCATGAAGGGTGCGGACAGAGCAGGATGTCACCGGAAAGGCTGCCCTGCTCTTAAAAGGCACTATCCTGGGAGGCCTCCCTCTAGGCTTCAAGGTGGACAGGCTTCAGGAACCCCACACTGGAGGCTCTGAGCTGGATGTGGCCCTCAGGTGGCCTCTCACTGGCCTGCTTGTGTGGGGGTCAGTGCTTGTGGTCTGAAAGCCCAGACGGACGTGTGACAGGTCTTTCCTGTTTGCTCCCAGCGCCCGCCCACCCCACTGGGCAAACACCTGGCCCCAGCCCCCTTGCCTTTACCTGGAAGGCATTTGCTTTTGAACTCTTTGCTTTAGCAACTTCAAGTTCTTCACAGAAGAATCTACATGCAAACAAACTTCATGATGGCCTCTCGCAGGAAAACTCTGGTGTGCAGCTATGCCAACAACGTTTCTGTCTCTTGATCTTACTAAAGAGTCCCCTTCCCACCAGAGTGGAGGGTCATTCCCTCATTCATGCAGCAAATGCATATGGAAAGTCTACTCTTTGTCAGTCCCGGCCCCAAGTGCTGGGATGGGTCTATGCGCCGAACCATCAAGGAGCCCCACCCTCTGGTGCTTCCGTTCCAGTGGTCCCGGAGAGGGAGAGGAAGGCTCACAAGGCGTGGGGCCTGCACGGTCAGTCCCCAGCCACAAGCTTCCTTGCCTTGGGTCCTGGTCCCGTCAGTTCAGCCCCTAGAGCCCTGCTGGGTCCGTCCAGTGGGGTTGGAGGAAGTAGCCAGCAAATGCCTCCTACAGGATTTGGCATCAGCCACTGGAAGGTTAATGCCAGCAGAAGGTGCTGGGACCTAGGGCTGGTGGGGGATGAGCAGCCCCGAGGAAGGGGAACCATTACGCTCTGAGACTCAACCAGGCAGTCACCCAGCTAGGAAAGTGTGGGTTTTGAACCCACATTTGCCTGACTCCAGGGCCAGCGCCGTTTCCACTGTAAGGCCGAGACTCTTATCTCTCCATCCTTTTGCAAACCCTGACTGTTCTTCAAGTGCCTCTCCGTGAAGCAGAGGCCCAGATGTTGGCCTTCCTGAAGCTCCCCTTCCATTGCTATGGGCACCACAGAACCTGGGCATGAGTGGTATGAGCCGGTCTCACAGATGCCCCTTCTCCTAGGGATTGTGTCAGAGGTTGGCCTAAAGCTGGGGGCAATCATTTATACTGACAAATGTTTGTGGGTAACTTGTGGATTAATTCACTAGGTCAGAAGGCAGCATTTGAGGGGGGCTGGCATAGATGAATAGACTGCTGAAATCAGCCAGGTGTAGCCCCACCACGGAATGGGCTGTGGGGCCTTGGCCATGGAAGCCTCCACTTTTTCATCTGTGAAATGGGTTCCTTGCTCCTCCTCTGCAGGAAAGGCACTAACTTAACTCCAGAGGTGTGGAGTTAGTGAGAGTGGCCAAGAGGGTGGGAGAGTGGGAGGGGAAGGAGACCTGGTACAGGAGGAAGACTCGGTTGTGAAACTGGGCTCGGAACGGGATGCTGGGGGCTGAGTGTTGTGTGGATGCTGAAATTCAAATGCCCGGTGAATCAGGCTTTTTTGGTTGCAAGTGACAGAAACACAATCCCAGCTGCCTTCGGCCCGGAAGGAATTCACCAGCGCCTGGAATGGAAATGTCCCGAGACGATCTGCTTCAGGAACAACTCCATACGGGGCTCAGGCAGCCCCAGAGGCTCTGCTTCTTTTTCTTTGCTCTTTTCAGCCCTTCTCGCTGGGCTGCAGCCCCGCTTTGACAAGTTTCCCCTCAAGCTCACGGAACAACCGCCTGCAGCTCCGGCCTGGCCCTCCCCCAAGCTCCCACACAGGAAACGACCGCAGGCCTTGCCCAGCATCCCCCAGGAAAGCTCTGAGACGCTCTCTGATTGGTCCAGCTCATTCACAGGCCCGCCCTCAACAGTCACGTGACTGCCGGAAGTGATGTGCTGGATGGCCGGAACAGGTCATGTGCTCCTCCCGGAGCCAGGTGTGGCGCAGCCCAGATCCTGTGGTCTGAGGTAGGGGAGAGGTTAATCCCAGTCGGCTACAGGGGAGACGGGGAGGGGGGCGAATGGCTCTGGGCACCACACTGGACTAATCCAGTCTCTGCGCTCTGATTCTTTTGGAGGCAGCCCTCCTCCCCCTGCGGCTCCTACTCGTCTTAAAAAACCCAGCTCCAGCCCTAACTGCGGCTGGAAGCGGTCCAGTGCACACGCGTCGCCCTCTTTTGAGCGTCTGTGCTAGAGGCAGTTTGAGCCGCATAACGTGTCGGCCCCCCGATCATTATGGCTCCGGCCTAAGGTTTCCTGAGTATGGGCACGTTAGCCTCCTCATAAGCAAGGAAGAAAAGAGCCACCTGACAGCTGGGTCCGTTGGCCATAAACAGTTCCAAAGAACACCAACATCAGGCAAGACTGCAGAGCATCCAAAGACAAGGCCACTCCATCATCATGTGTGAGCGCGGAAAGAATGTGAACATTGTCCAAACCACAGAACTACCCAAACATCCTCCATCCTGGCTAAAACGTTTCTTTACTAATTGTAGCTGCAGCTTTGCTTGGTTCCTCCTGCCTTCTAGATAAGAATCCTTAAGCTAGCCAATTCTAGAATTACCCCTGCTTCCTGACAGCATCTGACTCAGAGAAAAAGCCCACAAAGTCACTTAGGACAAGCCAAAGTCCAAGAATAATCCAGCATCCTTTTCCTGAGAAGCCCATGGGTGTGCATTCTCCCCCGATGCGAGCAGCCAGTGAACCCAACTTTGTTAGGCTAAAGCTGTGTTCTTGGTGGTCTTTGGCTGGAAGGTATTGGACAACCTTGCAAAAGGGGTGTTCTTATTCTCATTTCACAGGTAAGGAAACCAAGCGTCAGAGAGGTTAATAAGTCGTTCCCTTTGTCACCTAGGAGCAGTCCCGTGGACCAGGCTGGGTGTGATGACCATCTCTGCTTGGCTCTGAGAGGAAGAGTGACTTGTTTAATGTCACACATGGCTGGCTCAAAATAGACCGGGCTTACAGGCCACTTTTTTTTTTTTAATTAATTTATTTATTTGAAAGACAGCGAGAGAGAGAACATGAGCAGGGCGAGGAGCAGACAGAGAAGCAGACTCCCTGCTGAGCAGGGAGCCCGACACAGGGCTTGATCCCAGGACCCCGAGATCATAACCTGAGCAGAAGGCAGCCGCTTAACCGACCGAGCCACCCAGGCGCCCTTCAGGGATCCTTTTACCAACCCCTCATTTCTTTGTCCTAGAAGGACCTCAGCTCCACGCTGTTATCATGGTCCCTGTAAAACTCAATTATTATTACTGTGATTCTTATGACTTTTAGGTCAAACCATACGAAACTGCTAATATTCAGTCATTTCTGATCCACAAGAAAGTCCATTTTCATGGAGTCAACATAACACTACTTTCTAATTGTGTAGTAGCTGTGACAGCGCCTCCAGCCCCAGCGCTGCCAGAGCATTGGCAGTGACTCGCAGTTACTTACGTGCCAGCCCCCCGTTCTCCAAGTGGGGAGACACAGGCGGAAGGCAGTGAGGGGACCTTCCCAGGCTGCACAGCCTGGACAGAGGGCCGAGACCCTGGTGACCTGCCCTTCCGGGGCTGAAGCTCCCTCCTGGGAACCCAGCTCCCTGCGACTTCCAAATCCTTCTCCCTTCCCAGACCCCGGGTCTGCTGTCAGCCCAGCCTCTCTGTGAAGTCGAAGTACCTCCTGTTTCCTTACAAAAACTGTCACAGGAGTACCTGTGTTGTGCCAGGCACGGAGCATCACGATGGAACACAGTAGAGGGGCTCCCAGGCACGGTCTGGTCAGGGTCTAGTCTCGTTACCAGGTGGGTCACTAAATGTATGCACTTCAAACAGTGAGAGTCAGAGAAGGATGTGGATGGGCCTCCTTGGGGGTAGTGGACAGGGAAGGCCTCTCTGAGGGGGTGACATTGAAGCTGCCAGCTCCTGCAGGCCCCTTACCACCTCCCTGGCTTTTTCGAGTCTGTGCTTTTGTGCCATGCTGACCTCTTGGCCCTTTCCTTGGCCGTGGGTCCTGGGAGGTTTTAGTCACGAGGTTGACAACTGTCCAGTAACCGGAGCATTGAAATCTCTGTGCAAAAGCAGCTCGTCAGCATTAGCGAGACCCACCTGCGCCACACGTCCCCCCCAGCAATCCCAGCCAGCTCCCTCCCCCCCTGCCATCCCCTGCTTCCTGGCAGTTAATATAGGAATTTCTTTAAAGGGAAGAAATATGAATCTTGGCATTTATTTTCTTGACCTTCGAGAGGCTGGACCTGTGGAGTGTGTCACCAGATTGGCCAGGGTCTGTCGCAGTGTCTGCTGGGAGGGCCCAGGTCCCTGTGAGGCTCCCTGTGGAGGGCTTTGGTGTTCGCTGGCAGTGGGTAGGTGTCCATCAGACCGGAAACTGCTGCTAGTCTAGGTGCAAATGTGCCCCTCGAGCCGGCAGAGGGGGTACCCGAGCCAGAGGGCGTCTCAGTGAAGAGGAGAAGAGATGGAGAAAGGGAAGCCCCGAGGGGGAGGAGTGGCGGGCACAGGCCCCGAGGAAGGAGGCTGTATTTATAGGCGACAGGCCAGTGCTGAGGGGTTTCCAGTGTCTACTTGTGGATGCTCATGGTGACGTCATGAAGTGGGTTGTAATACAATTCCCATTTCACAGATGAGGAAACTGAGGCTCCCAGGGCCTGAGCTCTCAGCTGCAGCAGCTGCTGCTTTTAGCCTCACTGACGGCAGGCCTGTCAGACCAGACTGTCTCCCTGAAGGCGTGAGTGCTGTGCCAGGATCCCCTGACTGGGTGCACGGCCGGATGGACGGACGGGTGCTGAGCGCGCGTGTGTGTTGCTCCTGAGTGTATGTGTCTGGGGTGGGGGGGCAGTTCCATCTGGATCCTTCTCTCTGCTCCTGCCAGTCTGTCTCGCTCTCTCTCTCTTTCCCCCACCCTCCCTTTGTCCCTGTGCCTTGGTCTCCGCTCCTCTCTGTCTCTGCTTCAGGCTCTGCCTGTTTCACTCCGGCTCGCTCACCCCTTCTCTCTTTGTCTGCCCCCCTCCTTTTCTTCCTCTGATGTCCTCTCCATTCCCGTTTGTCATTTCCTGCCCATCTCCGTCCCCCCAGCTCTGTCAGTGTGTATTGTCCGTGGTCTCAGGCAGCCCTGCACCGTATGGCCGACGTGGCCCTGCGTGACCCTCACCGCCCTGTGAGCAGCAGGCCGGACCAGGGCCTGCTCCCCACCCTGGCGCCGAAGGCAGAGGCCTGGAGGTGTGCAGTTCCGTGCAGGCTGGCCCTGGCTGGCGAGGGAGGGAGCCTGGGAAGGACCCCGGCCCATGGGGTCTGTGTGAGTGTGGGCACCTCTGTCCTTGTGCTTGGGCCCAAGTGTGCCCTGAGGTGGGGGATCCTGCCACACCTCCCCAGCCCCTACCCTGCCACTGAGCCGCAGCTTTCCCACGGTCGGACACACAGAGGAGGCCCTGTCGCCACTCCGCCTGGGTCCTCTGGGACCCCTCTGGCCTGCTCCAGGGGGTCCAGCCGAGAGTGGCTGTTGCGTGGGCTCCTCTCTGTGCTGAGAGACATGCAAGGCTTAGCCAGCGTGTGAGCTGTCAAAGCCAGAGGCCGCAGGAACCCCTGCCCACCCCTGCAGCCCTCCGGCAGGGCTGAGGAGACGCCGAAAGGCTGAGCTGAGTCTGGGGGAGCCTTGAGGGCTGCTTTCTTCCTTCCCCACTCCCCCTTTGCTGTGTGGCAGGATAAAATTATTTTCGAGAAATGTTATTCCGTAAATCCCCATAGAATACCTGCCGTAAGTCAGAGCTGTGCTGGGGGCTTGTCTGGTCATCTGTGCTTCGGGGGCCTGAGGACAAGAATGAACCTTCTGAGGGGCAGCTCATTGACTCTGGCCACAGACTGTCCCACCAGGCCTGCCCTTGGTCACCTGGATGAAGGGTTAACTTTCTCCCAGGTGGGGCCAGAAAAGCGCTTCCACCTCCACTGGGATGGTGGGGTGAGAAGCCTGGGGGACGGCACCATTTGAATCCCTGCCATTCTCCGTGTCTTGAAAGGACTCCAAGTTTCCTCAGTTTAAAGGGAAAGAAATGAGTTTCAAGTTGGAAAACTTGATGGGTGTCCGATGTCTCGGCGCCACCGTCCGGCCTTGCAGGCCTAGTTGGGGGGGTACATGAAAGGGGCCCTCAGAGGGGAGGACGAGGAGCAGCCCTGCCCTAGCTCAGACTGGGGACAGCCCCGCCCTCACCCGCTTCAGAAGCCCCCTTGGAAGCCCCCAGGTAAACCCCCGCTCCCTTCCTTTATCCCAAGCCTCTTTTTTGAGGTTTGGCTGCATTTTTGATCTTAACAAGTTTTTTTTTTTTTTTTTTTTGTCATCTTTGCCAGGGCTTTTACAATACGATTTCCTTTTATTTTAAAAACGGTGGCTTTCAAGCCTCCTCTCATCTGTGATTGTTTCATGTTTGCAGGTTTCTGGAAGGTTTGGAGCTGGTCCCTGGGTGGGCGACTTCCCATCTGCTCCTTGCTCTGCTCTCAGGCTAGGAAGAGGGGTTGGGGCCTCGGAGCAGCGGCCTTTTCAGCCCCCCTCTGGCTGGGCCAGCATGGATGGAGGAAAACAGGGCTCTCAGCTGCCTGTCTCTCCCAGACTCCGTACCCTCCACTCCACGCAGCAGGAGACCTCATGGGGGGAGGCAGGCTGCCTGCCCTCCAGCCTTAGGCAGGTTCTTGCAGTCTCGGGCCTCAGCTGTCGCATCTGTATAGTGGGAATAGCCATTGGATTCGAATACAGTGATAAGTAACTAATAAGTACTTACAAAGAGAGAGTATAGATAAGAATACTGGAAGGTGATGCATGGAGAGTGCTGAGCGCGGTGACTGGCCCAGAGTGAAGGACTCATGCATGGCACCGATCACAAGAGGCCCAGCCCTTGGTCGCCCAGATGTCCGAGAGCTGGTCCGCAACTCTCACGCAGCTTCACCAGCTACTTCGAACACCTGCTCTCCACTGAGCGCAGCCTGGTGGCACGACTCACCCCTGCACCTTCCCAGCTCTGAATCCTTGTTGGCCCTGCTCTCCCTTCCTGGGTCCCTCTTTCACATTTCCTCCTCAGGCTGAAAGTCTCCTCCATCCTTCAAGGGTCAGCTCAGTGCTGCCTACTAGCGTCTCCATTTCCTGTCCGTGCAACTGTGAGCATACTCCTTAATCCCTGGGAGGCTCAGTTTCCTCATCTGGAGATGGGGATGGCTATATCCTCCATAGCGTAAGCCCCACGAGAGAGTGGCTTCCTGTTTCTTACGTTCTGATTTCCAGCAGGAGAACACAGCAGGTGCCCAACAAGTAAGTTACTAGAAATGATGACCACTGGGTTGATAGGATTCTTAACTCCTTGGCATATATGCAGTGCTCAGTCGATGGCAGTCCTCTTTATTATGCCCATTAGCATTGAGAAACATTCACTTACTCATTACAACATGCAAATGTGGAGTGGCGCCTGGGTACAGGACACTGGGTCAGGCACAAGAGGGCTCCAGAGGAATGGGCAATAGCTCTGCCCTTGCAGGGGTTCGCTGATGAGACGGATCCATAGACAGAGCGAGGATGTCCCAGGCCATGGCAGCAATGGGCCTGACGGGAGGTTCTGAGGCCATATGGAGTTCCTCTTGTCACTGACTCTGCAGGACGCAGCCCATGTCCTGCACACACGACAAGCCTGGGAAATACTCTGAACTGAATTAAAAAGTCATCTTTAGAAGACCATCCCTGGGGCGCCTGGGTGGCACAGCGGTTAAGCGTCTGCCTTTGGCTCAGGGCGTGATTCCGGCGTTATGGGATCGAGCCCCACATCGGGCTCCTCCGCTATGAGCCTGCTTCTTCCTCTCCCACTCCCCCTGCTTGTTTTCCCTTTCTCGCTGGCTGTCTCTATCTCTGTCAAATAAATAAATCTTTAAAAAAAAAAAAAAGAAGACCATCCCTTAAAAGTTGCCCCAGGTTGGGCTGTCACTCAACTTAGCCAATACCCAGTGCCCAGGAGCCTGAAGGCAGCTCTCTGCTCTATCCTGACACTTTTTCTAAAACTAAGCTCAGCTGCCCCAGGAAACCCAAAGTTGGTTTTTTGGGGGGGGTGTATAGGAATAACTTCTCAGCTCCCTGGCCATCAGATGGTCTGTCTGCTGCTTCCTCTTCTCTCTTCCCTTTTTGCATTCCGTTATTGCCCTACAAAGCAGAACATAAGGCTAATAGATAGCTTTGGTGTTCCCCAAGTGAAGCTTTTCAGATGCTTCTTTCAACAGCCAGCTCAGGCCCTTCACCGCCATCCGGGGCCCCCAGCAGCACCTCAGCCTGTGTCCATGGAGCCTACGCCCTGACACCTATCGGTCTGCATTTGGGAAGCCCCTTCTGCGCTCAGCCCAGCTCCTCGGGTCCCACTCCAGCACAGGTTACTCATTTCACCGCACCCACCCCCCTGATCCCGTCCTTACCCGTCCTGCCCATTGAACTTTAAAACCCTCCCCCTCCTCTTCATGGTTCAAGTTGATAGCGGACATCTCCCGTTGCTTGCACAGCCTCAAATCCCCTTTATGGGATCAAACACACTCTTCCTGCTTACGTGCCCACGTCCTCCCTCATGTTAAGTCCTTGCGAGTTAGGTGGGATGGACCATACCCTGACACCAAGGATGGAGCATGACCCACGGCTGACCAGAGTATCAAAGCCTTCGGGCCACGTGATTGGCCCCTGAATGCCCACGTGGCTGAAGAGAAGCCAGTCAGGCCCAATCACCGCCACTCCATAGGCTAGGAAAGAGGCCCTGCCTGCTCTTGGCCCTGGACTGGGGAGGATAGAACGAGGGTGCCCGAGGGGTCAGTGTTTGGACACAGGCTGCTCGCAGTATGGAGGACAAAGGGGGAATGGAGAGTTCTTTGTTTAAGTCGTCGTATTCTGCCAGTCCTACTTCTGGACTTTCAGTGATATGAACCAATGCATGCTGCATGTGTGTGCATGCGTGCAAACACACAGACACACACGCACACACACGCACACCTACCTTTCTGTTCTTAAAAGTCACTTGGAATTGGGTTTTCATTCCTTGCGAGAGGAATAACGTAACCCTTTGCTAGAGCCTGCAATGGATCTGAAATTCCAAGCCCTGGAAGCAGGAAGACAGGTCAAGTGCCCCCTCTCCCAAGGCCCCTTCCACAGCGGGATTCCAGGCCCGGCTGCCTTTTTAAACAAATTATCCTCTGCCTTTCCTTTGCCCTTGCCTGGTGGAGAGAGGGGACCTGTCTCCTCTTTAAGCTGAGGGAGGGACGCTGCAGAACGACGAAGTCCAAAGCACCTTCTCTTCTGCTCTGGGGGGCAGGGGGCACACTCCTTGGGTTTTTATATGGTTTTACCTTTTTTTTTTTTCCTTCAGATTTACCTTCCTAATTAGGTTTTGCTCAGGCAAATATATTAGGATTAGTCTGTAATCCTTGAGCTCACAGAAAGTGAGGGTGGGACGCCCAAAGTGGGCTAGGAGCCAGGAGGGGGTGTTTGCTGTGGAAAATCCACAGAGTGGGGAAGCACGTGGGTAACAAGGTGTGTCCACACACGAAATGGGATTCAAATGTGTTATTTGTTTGCTTAATCCACAGTTATGAATTATTAGTTATGTGCTAGGTCTTGGCAAATAGGACAAGGTACCTGTCTTGACAGGACCGCGGTAGAGGGAAGAGACAAGTAAGAAGGACAGATAAATCTGGTGGGAACAGGTTGGCTGGACTGCTGAGCCGCTGGGATATTGGGGGAGATTATGTTCTCAGCCCCAGCAGGTGGACAGGGTTCTTCAAAGAAGGGTTCCTACTTTCCCTTTGCCTATGTTTGGCCCCCTTGGGTTCCAGCATCTGAGCTCACACCCACATGGCCAACCATGTTTCCCAAAGGCCACCCTCCAAGCCAAGTGCTGGGCCAGGAGTGCTGGCTGTGTCCGAGCCAACTCCCCTCCTGATCGTCCAGACAGGGAAGAGCCTCTTCCCCAGTCCAGACTTCCCCTTTCCTTGGAGTGAGCCCTCTTGGGGTCCTCAGGGTCCCCTCCAGCCAGGGTTTGTGATCAGGGCCCTGCTAATTCACAAAGCCCCGTGCTTTAGTAAGAAAGGCGGCAAATGTCACTTCTCCCACGAGGCTCCTGGGCCCCAGGGCAAATGTGTCCACAGCATGGCAGGTGGGGAGTGGGGGTGAGGGCTGTGGAGAGGTAGACTTGGTCAGGTCCCCAGGAGTGTGGCCACATTCTTCCCCCACGCGATGGCTACCTGCTTGCTGATCAAGGAAGCCTCTCGAAAGGCCCTTTTGTGAACAGAGAAGATTTGCTTGAAGATGGCCAGTGGCTCCACCTTGACAGAGAAGCATCTCGGCAGCTTGCAGACAGCTCCTTCTTGAAGCTCTGCCCGAGCAGGCCCGGAGCTACAGGCCCGGTCCCTGAGTGAGCATTGAGGACACAGCCGGTGGGCTGCCTGGGCCTCCCTTGGACCTCCACTTCTCCCATTGGGTAGGGTATGGCTTCTGCTCCGGAGGGCTGGATGCCACCATCTCTGCCTTAGGACCAGAGAACTTTCTGAGCTGCTGAGCCTGGGGTCTCTGCGATGCGCGAGGAGGCACAAACATGGGGTGGTGAAGGACACTGGGACCTTTGCAGGGGCCCAGGGAGCCTTTGGATGGTGGATGCCTCCCACAAGGAGAGCTTGGGGTTGCCCGCCCTCCGTTTTGCCTGTCGTCATCACTTACCAATGGCCATTACAGGGCCCAGAGCTCTCTGGAAGGCCATCCACCCTGAAATGAACGCCCAGCCTCTTCAGAGTGGGTCAGAGGAAAGGTGCTTATGGCCCATCTCTCTCGTTGAGGGTAGTTTACATCTGTTAGTAAATTTAAATGATGAGTTAAATGTGGTTTAGATGGCCCCACTAAGTCTGTCCTCTGCCTAACGACTGTGCAGACCCATTAGCTGTTCCTGGGCTGGTGCACAGACATGCTCCGGGGTGACTCTTGCCTCCTGGGGGGAGGGAATGTTCTTCCCCCACACCCACCCAGGGCCAGGACACTGCTGAAGACATGGGGAGTGACTGCCATAGAGTCTGGGAGGAGGGGCTTGTGCAGTCCCTGCCTCCCCCTGCCTCCCTCTGCCTCCCCCTGCGTCCCCCTGTGTCCCCCTGCGTCCCCCTGCCTCCTCCTGAGCTCAGCTGGGGGTGGAGACACGTCTCATGCTCAGCAGCCCTTCACTCCACAGTAGAGCTGAGCTGAGAATGTCCTGGGAAGCCACTGAGCTCAACCTCGCACGTTAGAGCTGGGGAAACTGAGGCTCCCTGGTTTGGGAGAAGGTCAGGGTTCTGGGTGGGTGGAGAGCTCCAGCATGGAGTGTGGTTCTGAACCTTGGCGGTGCATCAGCCTCTCCCGGGCCACCTTGAACTTCTACGAGCCTGGGACCGGGCAGCTTTTACAGGCCTCCAAGGACTTTGATATACATGGGGTGGTTACACAGGGTGGGTAAAGGGAGTAGCTTCAATCCGAATTGATGCTGCTGATGAATGATGTGACCTGTGTCTGCCCGGCCACACAGCCTCAGGCCACTAAGGGGCAACAACAGTGATGCATATTTGTGCAGTTCCTCGATATTGCTGGACTCCTGAGACGCCCTAAACTGTCACTCAGTTATTTTGGGGACTCTCTAGGCTTGTCTCATGTGGGTTTGTAAACAAACCTGTTAGCTACGAAGTGGCACAGGGACAGGCCTCCCTATTCTGCTTTGGTGTCCTTCAGATACGTGTGCCTGAGAAGTTTGGAGTAGCCCCGTCCTGCATCTGTAGGCCCTGTCCTTCAGTCCCTTGCTCTCTGTGCCTCCACTGGATCCAGTCCCTTTTAGGCACCATAGTGTCAGCTGGACACACCTGAGACTTCTGCTGGGTTCCGCTGCCTCTGTTGGGCCATTCTGTCCCCTGACCTCACAACTGCCTCTGAGCATCACGCTTCTGACGCTGACGGGCTGGTGCTCTCCAGCAGCCAATGGCTCCCACATTTTGGAGTCCTCCCTGCCCTGGCTGCAGTGGGGAGAGTTCTCCTCTCCCCCAGTCCCTGCTGCTGTCATTGGGCCTGATGTCTTTTGAGTTTCAATGCAAACCAGTCTTACGATTTTTGTTGATAGCTTTTCTCTTTCTCAAGGACTTGGAACATGAATCTGTGGGGTGTGGTCAGGAGAGAAATCTATGTGCTAGACACTAGAGTCCTGGCCCCCAAGTTCAAACCTTTGCTGTAAAGCTAAGTTGGTCTGTCTGGCTCTGCCTTTGGAAGAAATTCTTTTCAAGGGGTCTTCACAAATCATGCAACTAGACTTCTGGTCTACCCCGAGCCTGTTTCCACCAGCAGATGTGATTTCGGGTCCAGCTGTCCCTGGATCCCTATCTAGGTTGTATCGTTGCCTGTTCCTGCCCTGCCTTCTGCAGGCCCTTGCTATCTCACCATCCTGCCGTCCTCCTCAGGCTGGCTGTGTGGACTGACTGGTAGAGCTGATCACACTAGGGAAGAGGAGGGTGTCCACCAGCATACCTTCTTCCCAGCATAATTTCCCCTGCCATCTCATTGGCTAGCATGAGGTCACATGCCCACCTTTAAGTCACTGGTGAGCGTCATAGGACAAGCATGATTGGCTGACATCTACGGGGACCCATCTTGTGAGGCTTCGGAGGGACTAAGCACCACCACCCCAGCACCAGGCACTGGTGAGGAGGGTGAAGACCCATGAAAACTCCCCTCCACACCTTTGCACACTTGTACGAGCTTCCTGAGGCTGCTGTAAGAGATTCCTGCAAACTTCATGACTTGAAACAACAGAAATTCATTCTCGCACAGTTCTGGAGGCCAGAAGTCCGGAATTACGGTATCAGCAGGGCCATGCTTTCTCCAAAGGCTCTAGGGAACCATCTATTTCTGCTTCCTCCAGCTTCCGGGGGCTGCAGGTGTTCCTTGGCCTGTGGCCACATTGCTCCCCTCTCTGCCTCCATGGTCCCTTGGCCTCCTCCTCTCCTCTGCGTCTCTCATGAAGACACTGGTCATTGCATTTAGGTCCACCTGGATAATTCAGGATGATCTCCGCCTCTCAAGCTCCTTAACTTAGTTATGTGGGTAAAGACCCTTTTCTGAATAAGGTCTGTTAACGGATTCAGAGGTTGGGATGTGGACATAGGTTTTTGAGGGCCACATTCGACCCACTTCAGTATTCTTTACTCCTATCAGCACAGATAAGGGGTGGGGGGGGGGGGGACTTGTCTTGGGAGACAGGCAAGACCCCGAGCATCTAACCAAGTGGGATCCCTAGGAGACCTCGGGGCCTGAGGAGGCTGCGTGGCTGGGAGGAGAAGTTGGGTCTGCTTTGGGGTTTACTGCTCACCTCTCCCTGGTTCGTTTCCCCACTGTCCCATTTGGTCTTGACGACCGGAATTTTTCTGTGATCACAGAATTCTCTCATTGTGCCTTGCCCGACATCTGAAACAGCAAGCGGCCTGCCTGGCGTTGAAAAGGAAAAAGTTTCTGGAGGACGCACCTGGGGCCGGATGCCTTGAAGTGCTGTGGGTCTGGGGCTTGTGAAGGGAAGCTGAGATGGGGGAGGGCTGGGGATGAGCCCCGAAGACCAGCGATGGTCTCCTGATCCGGACCCCCAGCCCCGCGGGGACCGTGTGTGTGTGGGGGGGGGGGCACGAGAGTCACCCACCCTGGGCACTGGGGGTCCTCTCGGGCCCCAACGGAGAAGCCTTGGTGGCTGCCTTTTCCAAGCCCCCAGGCCTGAAAGCTGGAGGCCCAGGGCGAATAAAGGAGTCTGGGCAAAAGGCTCCAAGGCAGTTCAAAGAAGAGAGAGACTGGGGATGAAGTTTTCAAGCCACATCCAAGGGGAGGGCTTTTCATCTGCCAGCCTTTGAATCGGGAATCAAGGCGGGCAAAGTTACTACCAGGTTAAAGTTTAAATGGCACAGAAAGGGGAGCCGGCAAGATGAAACGGCGGCCGTCTGGCCAGGGGAACAAAGCCGCAGCCCGGCCCGGGCACCTGGCCGCAGAGGCGCCGAGCTGCCGCGAGCGGTCCCGGCGACGAGAGGCCGCGCCGCCGCCATTGTTCCGCTTAAGAAGCGAAGTAATTGAAAGGAAAGGTGAGGCAAGGAGAGGCGGCCGGCGCGTGCGACTGCCTGGATCGTTAGAAAATAATTTAAAGGGAACAGGCCTATCAAGCAGGTTCTCTTATGGAAATGCCATCATTGAAGAGAAAGGGAGGGGACGGTGGGGGAAGCCTTTTCATTCTTTGAAAAGAGGGAGGTTTTTTTTTTTCTTTCCCCACTCACCAAGTGCAGACTTGAATCTCCTGTGAAATCTCTTGTATTTGCAAACTTGCTTCACTCAGTAACTGCCCGGGGCTGGGGGTCGTCTCCGGAAGCTTGGGGGGCTGGGGGAGCGGGGAGGTTTGGAGGGACCACGCGGCATTCTGAGTCAGGTTCCCTGCGTCCTCGGGAAACAGAGTCCCTGGTCACCTCCTGGCTGCTTCTGCCTGCTCCCGTTGCTGCCAAGGGTGATTTCTGCCGTCCGACGGATGAGAGCTGGTGAGGTAGCCTCCTGCCGCAGGGGGCACAGGTGCACCTGACACCCACACTGTTCCAGATGAAACTTCCCCGTTCCCAGTATCTGGATGCGGAGGAACATCCCCGATCACATTGCTTCAGTCTTCTGGAACTAAAACACGTTCAAAATTGTCAACGATAATCAAGCAAGCACCTATTATGTGCCAGATGAAGTCTAGTGAGCAAGACCTAGATCCCAGTGTTTAGGAACCTATAGTCTAGATGGGGAGGTGAGCAAACGAGCAGTAGCAATGCAGACTGATAAGAACTATAACAGAGGAAGTCTTGTGGCTGTGTGGGGGCGGGGGGCGGGCTTAACCTGGTCTATAGACCGTTAAGGAAATCGACCTGGGGAGGTGAGGCTTGAGTTGAGTTGTGAAGAGTCATTAGCTGCTAGTGAGGGAGATGCCAAGATGGTGTAGCATGGATCAGATTTACCTTCCTGCCTGAAACAACCAGAAAAACGACAAAACATGAAACAATGGTTTGTAAGACGCTGGGCCTTAAGAAACGAAGGGCAGTGTTCCCTGAGAGATGGGAATCAAATGAGGTAAGCCCTATGACTGCTCCAGCTCGCTGCCTTGAGGGAGTTTCCAGGTCATAGCACAGGGAGGGAACTTTGGGGGAGACTGGCTGACTCCCTGTGTCGAGTTGATGGACCCGAGAGGCTGGAGACCGAGGTAGCTAGAGCTTGCAGGGAAGGGGATCTAAGAGCGGAAGGTTCAACATAGAGAGAACTCTGGAGATGTACAGAGAGGTACCCTACTCAAGTATTCAACAGAATATCAGCCAGCCCATATGTGTGGGGAAGGTAACTGAGGCCAGGGGATGAACCACCCAAAGGGTCAGAGTAAAGAGTAACTGCATCCAGAATAAAGCACAAGAATGTTTACAGGAATACAAAAATATCTGGCACCCAGGCAGGTCAAATGCATTATGTCTGGCATCCATTTACAAATTACCAGGCATGTGAAGAAGCAGGAAAATACGAGCCAGGATGAAGGAAAATGACTTAATCAAAACTGACCTAGAACTGATGCAGATGTTAGAATTAGCAGACAAGGACGTTAAAACAGTTCTTGTGACCCTATTCCATATGTTCAAAAAGTTAATTAGAGACACAGAAGACATGAAAAAGACCCAGATCAAACTAGGAGAAATGAAGGTTCCAGTGAGAGAGACTGAAAAGCACACTGGATGGGATTAATAGATTACCCATTGCAGCACAAAAGACTTGTGGGCTTTAAAACAAGCAATAGTAAGTATTGAAAATGAAACAAAGAAGGAAAAAATAATACAAAGAAAACAAGACAGTCAATAGCATAAGTGAATTGTGGGACAACATTCAGTGGCCAAATAGACCTGTCATGAGAGTGACATATTTGAAGTCATAGTGGCCCACATTTCTCCAAACTTTGTGAAATGTATAAACTCTAAGCACAGGAAACAAAAACAAAACTGCCCCCAAACCCATCATACCCAAATGGCTCAAAACCATTCACAAAGAGAAAAATTTTAAAGAAGCAAAAGGGAGAAAAAGGCATGATGTACAGAGGAACAAAGGATTACAGAAAATTTCTCACATGAAGCAATGCAAATGAGAAGACAGTGGAGCAATATATTTTAAAATATAGGCTCAGATATCACGGGTTTGGTTCCAGACCACTGCAATAAAGTGAGTATCATAATCAAGTGAGTAAAAGGAATGTTGTGGTTTCTCAGTACTTATGGAAGTTCGTTTATGCTATATCATAGTCTATGAAGTGTGTAATAACATTATGTCCAGAAAAAATGTATATACCTTGATTTAAAAATACTTTATTGCTAAAAATTGCTAGCTACCATCTGAACTTTCAGCAAGCCATCATCACTAATCATGGATCACCAGAACAAATTTAATAATAATGAAAAACTGTGAGATATTGTCATATGCGACACTGACACACAAAGTGAGCAAATGCAGTTGGAAAAATTGTGCTCAGTGCAGGGTTGCCACAAACCTTCAGGTTGTAAACTGCAACATCTGCATAGTGCAATACCGTGAAATGCAATAAAACATAGTGTGCCAATATCGAAAGAAAATTGAAAGAATTGTCAACTCGGAGTTCTATACCTAGTGAAAATATTTTTCAAAAATGAAGGCAAATAGAGAGAGGATCCTGAAAATACGATGAACACCAGGAATCTGTCTCCCCACCTAGACAATAATTACACTGGCAGAATCTTTCTGATATAACTATTTTGGAACTCTGAAGTCTTATTGAAACCTTGCAACTTCCAAGGGGAGGCTTGGATGGTAAATTGTAGTTAATTTTGGTCAATTTCAGCCTGTAGTATGGTAGCAGCTATCCATCTCTCACCCGCAGCCCTGTGGCAGGCAGCCATACCCATGTTTTTGAAGTAGCTTGAATGCAGCTTATGGAAGCCAGGGTGGGCAGAAAGGACCTTGTCCTCCAAATACTGGGAATCTGTGCTCCTATTGCTAGTTGCAGGTTCTATTCACAGAGGTACAACCAAGAGGTGGGCAGCCATTTCTTGTTGCACCGCTCCCCATTGTGACAAGCACCTTCTCCTCCAGCTGAAGTGACTTCCAGGACATTTGAAAACCTTACACACTTCCCCCACCTCTTCATTTTTCTCCTTTCCCCAGCTGAAGTGACTTCCAGGACATTTGAAAACCTTACACACTTTCCCCACCTCTTCATTTTTCTCCTTTCCCTCTTTTGGGAACCAGGCATTAAAGCCTAGGACATCCATAAACAACTGCACATACAGGAACAATTAGGAAATGACCACACATGCCTAGGGAGAGGTATAGGCTCAGAAAGAACCTGGAAAGACCTCAAATTTTCATGTTGGGCTGATCCTTGGTACAGAGACACTCTACGATAATAAAAAAACAAAACCCAAAACAATGACAACAATAACAACAGCAAAAACCCAAAACCCAAAACAATGACAACAAACAGCAAACCATAAGGAAGGGAGAGAATCTGATTTCTAGTGTTACCACATTGATAGATTTATGCCCAGTTTTCAAGGAAAGCATCACAAGGCATACAAAAAAAGAAAGAAGAAAGAAGAAAGAAAGAAAGAAAGAAAGAAAGAAAGAAAGAAGAAAGAAAGAAAAAAAGAAAGAAAGAAAGAAAGAAAAGTATGACCGTTCAAAAGAAAAAAATAAATAATCAACAAAACTGTCCTTGAAGAAGGGCTGAAGGCAGATCTACTGGACAAAGAGTTTAAAGCAACTGTCATAAAGCTGTCCAAAGAACTAAAGGAAGATGTGGAGAAAGTCAAAGAAATGATGTATGAAAAAAGTAGAAATACCAAAAAGGAATAGAAAACAGAAAAAGAAAACCAAAAAGAAATTCTGGAGCTGAAAAATACAATAATTGAAATGAAAAATTCACTGGAGGGATTCAAAGGCATATTTGAACAGGCAGGAGAAAGAATTAGCAAACTTGAAGACAGGACAGTGGAAATTATTGAATCTGAGGAACTGAAAGATGAAAAAAATCAAGAAAAGTGAACAGAGCTTAAGGGACCTGTGGAGCACCATCCAATGGAAGCGTAAGCATTGTGGGTGGGAATCCCAAAAAGAGAGAGTGGCAGAGAGAATACATGAAGAAATAATGGCTGAAAACTTCCCAAATTTAATGAACTACATGAATATAAACATCCAAGAAGCTCAACAAACTCCAAGTAAGATGAATTCGAAGAGACCCACACAGAGACACGTTGTATTCAAACATATAAAAACCTAAAGACAAATAGAAAATCTTGAAAGCAGCAAGAAAGCAGTGAATCATCACATACAAGGGATCCTCAATAAAAATGGCAGCATATTTCTCATCAGAAACCCTAGAAGTCAGGAAGTAATGGACCAATATATCCAAAGTGTTAAAAAAAACAAACAAACAAAACCTGTCAACCAAGAATCTGATCTCTGGCAAAACTATTCTTCCAATGTGAGGGAGAAATACCCAGATGAACCAAAACTGAGTGAGTTGGTGACCACTAAGACTGTCCAGCAAGAAATGCTCAAGATAGTCCTTCAAGGTGAAAAGAAAGGACACAAAACAGTAACTTGAAGCCATATGAAGAAATAAAGCTCTCAATGAAGGTAAATATATGGGAAATTAGAAAAGCTTGTATTATTGTATCAATGGTTTATAAGTCTACTTTTTTAATACATGATTTAAAAGATCAATACGTTAAAAACTATTAATGTCTAAGAGTATTATTGTAACCTTGGTTTATAACTCCACATTTTGTATTCTACATAACTTGAGACACTAATGTAGTTTTAAAAATTATTAATTTATGTTGTGGGGCACACAATGTTTAAAGATCTAATTTTGTGAAGTCAACAACTGAAAGGGGGTGAGGACTGAGTTGAAAAGGAGCAGTTTTTGTATGTGATTGTAATGAAGTGGGTATAAATTAAGATTAGAGTGTTATAACTTTAGGATATTAAATGTAATCCCTATGGTAACCACAAAGAAAAGAGCTATAGAATAGAAACAAAAGGAAATGAGAAAGGAGTTTAAACATTTCACTACAAAAAAAAAAATCAACTAAACGCAAAAGAAGACGGTAGTTCAGGAAATGGGGGACAAATGTTGTAAGTCATATGGGAAACAAATAGTAAAAATCAGAGAAGTCCCTCCTTATCAGTAATTACTTTAAATATAAATGGATTAAACTCTCCAATCGAAAGACAGAAACTGGTGGTATGGATAAAAACATGATCCAACTGTATGTTGTCTATAAGACTCACTTTAGATCCAAAGACAGAAATCGATTGAAACGAAAGGATGGGAATAGAGCTTCCTTGAAAACAGTAAACAAAAGAGCATTGGTGGCTATACTAATGTTGGACAAAATAGACTTTAAAACAAAAAAGCGTATGAGAGAGGAAGAAGGACATTTTATATTAATAAAATGTTCAATACGTCAGGAAGATAAACAATTATAAACACACGTGCAACTAATGACAGGCCATCAAAATATATAAAGTAAAACCTGACAGAACTGAAGGGAAGAATAGTTCTACAATAATAGTTGGAAACTTGAATACCCCACCCGCAATAATGGACAGAACAACCAAACTAAAGATAAGTAAGGAAATGAGCTTAACACAATAAACCAACAAGATAAAACAGATATGTACAGAACACTTTACCCAAAAACTAGAGTATACACATTTTATGTCAAGTGTACGTGGGAAAGTTTTCTAGGATAGACCATATGTTAGGCCACAATTACATCCAGTAGATAAAAAAAGATAGATATTATACAAATCATTTCCTTTGACCACAACAGTATGAAGTTTATAAATCAACAACAGAAGTAAAACGGGAACATTCACAAACTTGTGGAAATTAAGCAACACACTCTTAAACCAATGGGTCAAGGCAGAAATTGCAGGGGAAATTAGAAAACACGTAGAAGTGAATGAAAATAAAAGCACAAAAGATCAAAATTTATGGAACACAGGGAAGCGGTATTAAGGGGGGGAATTTGTAGCTGTAAGTGCTTACATTAAAACCAAGAAAGATCTCAAATCAACAAGCTAGCTTTACAACTTAAGGAACTAGAAAGGAAGAACAAATTAAATCCAAAGTGGAGAGAAGGAAAGAATAAAGATTAGAGCAGAGATAAATGAACTAGAAAACAGAAAAACAATAGAGAAAGTCAATGACACCAAAAGTTAGTTCCTGGAAAAGATCAACAAGTTGATAAACCTTTAGTCTGGGACACTAAGAAAAAAGGGAGAAGACTCAAGTTGCTAAAATCAGAAATGAAAATGGGGACATTACTAATGACTTTACAGAAATAAAAATGATTCTAGGGGATCTATGAATAATTGTACACCAACAAATTGGACACTCTAGATGTAAGGGACAAATTCCAAGAAACACAAACCGACCAAGAGGAAATCACAAAGAAAGAGAAATTCTGAATAGGCCTATAACTAGTGAGGTTGAACCAGTAGTCAAAAATCTCTTGACAAATTAGAGCCTTGGACCTCATGCTTTCACTGGTGAATTCCTCCAAATGCTTAAAGAAAAGCTAAAGCAATGTTCTCAAACTTTTCCAAAAAGTTAAAGAGGTGAGGAACGCTTCCATAACTCATCCTATGAGGCCAATATTACTCTGATACCAGAATAAGATAGACACTACAAGAAAAGAAAACTACTGGCCAATATTTCTCATGAACACTGATGCAAAAATCCTCAACAAAATACTAGCAAATCAATATTAACAACATATTAAAAGGATTATACACTATGGCCAAGTAGAATGTATTTTTTGGAATTGAAAGAATGACCCAACATATGGCAATTGAACAATGTAATACACCACATAACAGAATGAAGGGGAAAAGCTGCATGACCATCTCAATTGATGCTGAAAAAAGTATGTGACAAAATTCAACACCACGGGGTGCCTGCGGTGGCTCAGTCGGTTAAGCACCTGCCTTCTGCTGGGGTCATGATCCCGGGGTCCTGGGATCGAGCCACATCAGGCTCCCTGCTTGGTGGGGAGCCTGCTTCTCCCTCTCCCTCTGCTACTCCTTCCCCTGCTTGTGTGCGCTCTCTCTGTCTGTCAAATGAATAAATAAAATCTTTTTTAAAAATTTCAACACCATTTCTGGATAAAAACATTCGACATACTAGGAATAGAAGGAGACTATCTCAACATAATAAAAGCCTTATATGAAAAACCCATAGTGAACATCTTAATTCATGGTGAAAGACTGAAAGCTTTTCCTCTAAGATCAGGAATAAGTCAAAGATGTCCACTTTGGCCACTTCTGTTTCATATAGTACTGGGAGTTCTAGCCAGAGCAATTAGACAAGAAAAAGAATTAAAAGACATCCAAATTGGAAAGGAAGAAGTGAAATGATCTCTGTTCACAGATGATATGATCTTTTATGTAGAAAATGAAACATTCCACAAAAAATGATAAAACTAATAAATGAATTCAGCAAAGTAGAGTATGCCAAGTCAACACACAAAAATCAGTTGCTTTTCTATACATAAACAATGAACAATCTAAAAGGAAATTGTGAAAACAATTCCATTTATAATAGCATCAAAAAGAATAAAACAAGGGCATCTGGGTGGCTCAGTCGGTTAAGTGTCTGCCTTCGGGTCAGGTCATGATCCCTGGGTCCTGCAATTGAGCCCCACATCAGGCTCCCTGCTCCGCAGGAGTTTGCTTCCCCCTCTCCCTCTGCTGCTCCCTCTGCTTGTGCTCTCTCGCTAATGCTCTCTCTCTCAAATCAATAAATAAAATCTTTTTTTTTTAAAAAAAAGAATAAAATACTTAGGACGTACAAAACACTGCTGCAGGGGCGCCTGGGTGGCACAGTGGTTAAGCGTCTGCCTTCCGCTCAGGGCGTGATCCCGGCGTTGTGGGATCGAGCCCCACATCAGGCTCCTCCGCTGGGAGCCTGCTTCTTCCTCTCCCACTCCCCCTGCTTGTGTTCCCTCTCTCGCTGGCTGTCTCTCTCTCTCTGTCGAATAAATAAATACAATCTTTAAAAAAAAAAAAAAACACTGCTGCAAACATTGCTGAAAACTATAAAACATTGCTGAAAGAAATTAAAAACTAAATTGAAACACATCTTGTATTCATGGTTGGAAGACTTAATATTATTAAAATGTCAATACTAACTGAAACAATCCACAGATTCAGTGCAATCCCTATCAAAATCCTGATGATGTTTTCAGCAGAAAGAAAAACCCATCCTAAAATTTATATGGACTCTTAAGAAATCTTGAATGGCCAAGATAATCTTGACAAAGGACAACAAAACTGAAAGACTCACAGTTCCTTGTTTCAAAACTTACTACAAAGCTATGGTGCTTAAAACAGTGTAGTGTTGGCATAGAGATGCATAGAGACAATGAAATAGAGTAAAAAGCTAAGAAATAAACCTGCACATACATACTCACAGAAGTTTTGACAAGGCAGTCAAGACTATTTAATGGGGAAAAACACTCTTCTCAACAAATGGTGCTGGGGAAACTGGATATTCACATGTAAAAGAAGGAAGTTGGGCATCTATCTAATACCATATAAAAAAAAGGAACTCAAAATGGATGAAGCATCCAAATGAAAGACCTAAAGCAATAAAACTCTCAGAAGAAAACAGCACCAAAGCTATACAGCATTGTGTTTGGCAATGATTTCTTGGCTCTCACACCAAAGGCATAAGTAACAAAAGAAAAAATAGACAAATTGGACTTTATGAATATTTAAAAATTTTTGTGCACTGAAAGACACTGTCAACAGGGGATTAAGGAGTGCACTTGCCGTGGTGAGCACAGGGTGACGTACGGAAGTGTTGAATCACTATGTTGCACACCTGAAACTAATATAACCCTGTATGTTAACTAACTGGAATTAAAAACATAAAAGTAAACCCAAAATAAATAAAATGATGCTTTTCTTTGAAAATTGATTCCACACACACACACACAGAAGACACTGTCAACAGAATAAAAAGGCAACCCACCGAATGGGAGAGAATATGACTGATAGGGATTAATATTCAGAACAGGGAACTCAGCACCCCAAATCAAAGAACCCAGTTAAAAAACAGGCAAGGGGGGGGCACCTCGGTGGCTCAGTCGTTAAGCGCCTGCCTTCGGCTCAGGGCGTGATCCCGGCGTTCTGGGATCGAGCCCCGCATCAGGCTCCTCCGCTGGGAGCCTGCTTCTTCCTCTCCCACTCCCCCTGCTTGTGTTCCCTCTCTCACTGGCTGTCTCTATCTCTGTCGAATAAATAAATAAAATCTTAAAAAAAAAAAAAACAGGCAAAGGACTCAAATAGCTATTTCTCCAAAGAAGATATTCAAATAGCCAATAAATTCATAAAAAGACGCTTCAACATCACTAATCATTAGGAGAATGCAAATCAAAACTACAATGAGATACCACCTCATACCCGTTAGGATGGTTATTGTAAACAAATGAAAGTAAATAACAAGTATTGGTGAGGGTGTGGAGAAGTTGTAACCCTTGGGCACCTTAGTAAGATTGTAAAATGTTTCAGTTCCTGTGGAAAATAGTATGGGGATTCCTAAAAACAAAAAAGAATTACCATATGATCCAGCAATTCTATTTCTGGGCAAATATTCAAAAGAATTGAACACGGTGTCTCAAAGACACATTTGTAGACTCATGTATTATTCACAATACGTAAAACATGGAGACAAACCAACTGTCTATTAGTGGATGAATGGATCGAGAAAATGTGGTATACACCTACGATGGAATATTATTCAGCTCTAAAAAGGAAGGAAATTCTGATGTATACTAAAACATGGATGAACCTCAAGGACATTGTCCTAAGTGGAATAAGCAAGTCACAGAAAGACAAAAACTGTATGATTCCACTTGTCTAAGGTACTTACTCTGTCAAAATCACAAAGTGGAAGGTACAACGGTAGTTGCCAGGTGCTGGTGTGGGGGGAGCGGAATGGGAGGTTATTGTTTAATGGTGTAGAGTTTCAGTTTCCCAAGATCAAAGAATTCTGGAGATAGATGGTACTATGTTCTCAATACCACTGAACGATATGCTTAAAATGGTTAAGATGGTAAATTTCATGTTATGTGTATTTCACCATAATACAAAAATAGAGGCAAAAATAACGACTTTTTTACACATACAAAGGCATAAGGACTCCATTTTAGATACAAAGACACAAATAGGTTAAACATAAAAGGATGGGAAACGGTAAACCATTGCTAACACTAACAAAAGAAAGTAGACAAGGTAAAGTTTTACACCAAAAAAATAGTACAACTTCGAGAAGGTTATTTTATAATAAGAAAGGGTTCAGTACATCAAGAGGATGTAACCATCATAAATTTTTATATACCTATTAACTGAGATTCGAATTATATGAAGCAAAAACTAATAGAACTACAAGGAGAAATAGAAAAATCTACAGTTACAGCCAGAGGTTCCAATACCTTTCTGCCAATACTTAATAAAATACATACACAGAAAATTAGCAAGAGTGTAGAAGTCTTGGGGCACCTGGATGGCTCAGTCGTTAAGCCTCTGCCTTCGGCTCAGGTCATGATCCCAGGGTCCTGGGATTGAGCCCCTCATTGAGCTCCTTTCTCAGTGGGAAGCCTGCTTTTCCTTCTCCCTCTGCCTGCTTCTCCCTCTGCCAGCTGCTCTCCCTGCTTGTGCTCTTTCTCTCTCTGTCAAATAAACAAAATCAGATCTTAAAAAAATAGTAAACCTCTAATTAGATGGATTTAAAAAAAAAGATGGGGATACAGTAATTTCTAATATCAGTAATGAGAGCATTTTTTTTCTGTTTTTTAAAGATTTATTTATTTATTCAAGAGAGAGAGAGAGTGGGGTAGGGAGGGGCAGAGGAAGAGGGAGAGGATCTCAAGCAGACTCCACACTGAGCATGGAGCCTGTCGCAGGGCTTAATCCTCCAACCCGGAGACCACGACCTAAGCTGAAACCAAGAGCTGGACACTCACCGACTGAGCCACCCAGGCGCCCCAGTAATGAGAGCATTAACATCACTACAGACTTTAGAGATATTAAAAAGATAATAAGAGAATCTCAGGACACCTGGGTGGCATAGTCGGTTGAGTGTCCAACTTTTGGTTTCGGCTCAGGTCATGGTCTCAGACTTAGGGGGGATCGAGCCCTGCGACAGGCTCTGTGCTCAGTGTGGAGTCTGCTTGAGATCCTCTCCCTCTCCCTCTACCCCTCCCCCCCCCACTCTCTCTCTCAAATTAATAAATACATCTTTAAAAAGATAAGAGAATCTTATGAACAACTCTATGTCAATACTTTCAATATTTTAGATGAAATGAACAAAATCCTTGAAAGTCACAAACTACCAAATCTCATCCAAGAAGAAGTAGGTAACCTGAATTTCTCTATGTCTTTTAAAATAATTGAATTTGTAATTAAAAACATTCCCACAAAGAAAACTGCAGGCCCTGGTGCCTTTTAGTGAATTCTATCAAACATTAAAAAAAGAAATAACACCAATTTTACACACCTAGAAAATTGAAGAGGAGGGAATATTACCACCTCATCCTATGAGGTTAGCATTTCCCTGATATCAAAACCAGAGAAAATCACTACAATAAAAGAAGACTATAGACCAATTCCTTCATGAATTATGTATATTTTACTATAATAAAAAAATGAAGGCAAATAGACTTTTTCAAACATGCAAAAGCTATAGGCTAATATCCTCATGTTTAGATGCAAAAATTTTTAGCAAAATCTTAGGAAATTGAATCAAGTAACATTTAAAAAGGATAATATATCGTGACCAAGATGGTTTAACATTTGAAAATTAATCAATGCAATCGACCACATTCAAGAACTAGGCACAAAACCCTATATGATCACTTTCACTGACACAGAAAAAGCACTTGATAAAATTCAATATCCTTTCCTGATACAAAAAAATTCTCAACAAATTAGGCACAGAAGGGAACTTCTTTAACTTGAAAAACCTACAGCTAATATCACTTTTAATGGTGAAAGACTGAATGCATTCCTCCTAAGATAAGGGGGTAGGCAAGGATGTCCATTCTCACTGCTACTGTTCAATTCTGTACTGGAGGTTGTAGCTAGTGGAATGGGGAAAAGAGAACAGGAAATGAGAGAGAAAAGAGGGAAGAAGGAGAAGAGAAGGAGGAGGAGGAGGGGGGAGGAGGAAGAGAAAGGGAGAGGAAGGGCCAGGGAAAGGGTTGGGTGAAGGGGAGGGAAGGAAGAAAGAAAGAGAAAGAAAAAAAAAAAAGAAAGGGCATCTATATTGGAAAATAAATAAAAATATCTTAATTTGCGGATGACATAATTGTCTATGTAGAAAATCTGATGGAATCTATAAAACAGCCACTAGAATTAAAAAGACTGGCAGGGTGGCAAGATACAAGATCAATACACAGAAATTAATTATATTTTTATATACTAGCAAGGAACGTTAAAAATTAAAATTAAAAATACCATTCGTACTAATATCAAAAAAATACTTAGGAATAAATCTGACAAAAGATGAGTGAGAGCTGAAGACTACAAACGTTGCTAAGAGAAATAGAGAGCTATGCCTTGTTCACAGGTCAGAACACTCAGTATTTTCAAGATGTCTTCCCAAATTTATCTACAGGTCCAAAGCAATCCCAATCAAAATCCCTGCAGGCTTTTTTGTTGAAATTGACAGGCTAATTCTAAAATTCATTCAGAAGTGCAAAGGGGGAAGTGGAACAGCCAAAACAACTTTGCAAAAGACAAATTTAGGGATTAAGATGACCTGATTTCAAGGTTTGCAAAAAGCCACAGTAATCAAGAGAGGGCGGTACTGATGTAAAGATCAAGAGATGAATGGAACAGAATAGAGAAACCCGAAATGGGGCTCTCTCACCGTATATGTGGATAACTGACTTTTGACAGGAGGGCAAAGGTGGAGAAAAGATAGTTGTCTCAACAGATAGTGTTGAAACAATCGGATATCCATGTGCAAAAAATGAACTCTGATTTATACCCCTCATCGTGTACGAAATGTAACCTAGAATGGGTCATACACCTAGATGGAAAATACAAAGCCATACAAATCCCGAAAGAAACAGGAAAGAAAACACAGGAGACAAATTTTGAGCTTGCGTTCGGCAAAGATTTCTTAGAAATGACATCAAAACCCTAGAAGCAAAAAAATCAGTAAATTGGACTTCCTCAAAGTTAAAACGTCTGTTCTTTGAAAGACACTATTAGAGATAAAAAGACAAACTACAGAGTATGATAGAATGTTTCCAATCACATATCTGATAAAGGCTTTGCTTCTAGAATATATAAAGAACTTTCAAAATTTAATAATAAGAACACAAATAAACCAATAGAAAACGCAGATGATTTGAAGAAGCACTTTACCAAAGAAGACACATGGCAAATAATCATGTGAAAAAATGCCCCGCGTTGCTAGGCATCAAGGAAATGCAATTTAATGCCACAATAAGTTACCACTAATCACCTATTAAAATGGTTAAAAGGGGGCGCCTGGGAGGCTCAGTCGGTTAAGCGACCGACTCTCGGTTTCCGCCCAGGTCGTGATCTCAGGGTCCTGAGATCGACCCCTGCTTTGGGCTCTGCGCTCAGCGCGGAGTCTGCCAGAGATTCTCTCTCCCTCGCCTTCTGCCCCTCCCCCGACTTGTGCACATGCTCTCTCTCTCTCTAAAAATAGAGAAAATCTTTAAAATATAAAATAAAATAAAATAGTTAAAATGAGCAAGACTGACCATACCAAGTGCTGGTGAGGATGCCATTAAACCAGGATACTTGTTACCCTGCCGATTCGAAAGAGTTCAGCGGTTTCTTTTTTTTTTTTTTTTTTAAAGATTTTATTTATTTATTTGACAGAGATAGAGACAGCCAGCGAGAGAGGGAACACAAGCAGGCGGAGTGGGAGAGGAAGAAGCAGGCTCATAGTGGAGGAGCCTGATGTGGGGCTCGATCCCATGACGCCGGGATCACGCCCTGAGCCGAAGGCAGACGCTTAACCGCTGTGCCACCCAGGCGCCCCGAGTTCAGCGGTTTCTTAAAAATTTTAACATGCACCTGTTGTACCATCCAGCTGTTTGACTCCTAGGGAAATAAAAGCACGTGTCCATCCAAAAACGTGTACATAAACGTGTGTAGCAGCTTTACGTTTAATAGCAGCAGACGGGCAACAGCCCAGATGCCCGCAGGTGGGTGAGTGGATATACAAGGTGGTATGGCCACATGACAGGGTAACACTTAGCCAGAGAAAGGATTGAGCTACTGATCGGCACGACGACAGGTGAATCTCAAATCATTACGCCGAGTGAATGAAGCCCGGCACAGCAAGAGTGTATGAGTGACAAGGGTCATATGAGTCAATGTATATAAAACTCTAGAAACTGTAAACTCATCCATGGAGACAGAAAGCCGATCAGGAAATTTCGGGGAGCGATGGATAGGCTCAATACCTTGACTGTGGTGATGGTTTCAGAGCTGCTTATGCGGGTCCAAACTTAGCACAATCTGCTCCTCAAATGTGTGTGATTTATTGCGTCTCAGTTACTCAGTTAATAAAGCTGTTTTTTTTTTTTTTAAAAGGAAGGTAGTGAGGGAGAAGGGATGGGAATGTGTTGCTGGCGGAGGTTACAGAGGCCTGGAGATGAGGACGGGAGGGGTTCTAAGAAGCGAGAAGGTTCTGCATGGCTAGAGAACATGGCAGGAAGTTGAGAGTAGGGAGACATGAAGCTGATTATTGGTCCCTTGTGATGTGCTTATAATTTGTTTTGTGCCTCCTTCAGGATCTCTGGGAAACTTTGGACAGTGCCCAGGCCTGCCCCACTGCGATCCTGTTTTTTCTGTTTCTTGCAGTCTCCCGTGACACCCAGCCATTCCATGAAGATGTTCAAGTGAGCCCGCTCCTGGGGTCAGGGCTCAGAATAGTTAGGCAGGGCCTGATGGAGAGGATGGGAGGTGCCCAGTATCATGAGTTCAGAGGCTGGAGGGGGTGACCTGGGGATGGACAGGGAGATGGGCCCCAGACCATGTCCCAGAGTTGTTTCAGAGCCTCCTTCCTAGCCCAGTGGGGATCTGCATCAGTTCACAAAAGCCAATGTGCAGAGGATTTGTATAATCAAGTCTGGTTTGCTGAATGAATTGTCAGACCCACATCGGTCTCGCAGAGTTCTCTGCAGCTGTGTCAAGTGCAAGGCTGGGTGGGGAGGCAGAGCACTGGGCAAGCAGAGTTTGAGACAGTCCTTGCATTTGCATGAGAAGCGGTCATGGCAGGGCAAAGAGTAGAACAGGGGAACTAAAACTTCCAGAACATCCCTCAGTAGCTAGGTCAGCTGATCATTTTGGGGGCTGATCTTCCCCAACCTGCTTTTTGTGAATCAGCCTGCTGCCCCTGGGAGGAACCAACAAATATTGATGTGATGTGATCCCGTGGGCAGGGTTGTGAGTGGGGTGTTGTCTGGAATCCACTGGGGGCCTAGGCTGTAGCTGGGGCTGCCTGATGAAGGAAGAGAGGGGGAAAAGGCCAAGCAGGATCTTGCATGGGACAGGGAAGACAAGAAAAGTCAATATTCAATATGGTCAGCAAATGAGATGGTCTAAGAATGAATGACAATGGGGTCACATAAAAGATGAGATGGGGGTTCAGCAGAGGAAAAGCTGGGCTACAGGGGCAGCAGGTGTCTGTGAAAGTCTCTTTGGGGAGACAGGATTGACATGGGCCTACAAGATGAATTAAGATTTGGATGAGGACAGGAAAGAAGGTATTCCAGGTGGAGGGAAAGACCCCGAGCTGCGGGTAAGAAATGAGCCGCACAATGACCAGCATGTTCTGTATCATGTCAGTATCAGGTAGAACTCACTTCCAAACGATCCTGCATAATATTAAAACCACCCCTTGATAAACGGTATGCAGCCAGGTTGGAAATGCCAACAGTGGTTGAGATTATGGGTGATAGGGTTTGCATGTTTGTTAATGTGTTTTCTAGTGATTTTTCCACCACGAGTGTATATTACTTGTGTATTTCAAAAATGTTATGAATCTGGAAACTGACAAACCTAACCTGTTTCCCTTCAGGGCCAGACCTTTCTGCGACAGTTGCTGGAGGACAGGTCCGCTCTCCCCGCGAGAGGGAAGCCCAGGGGTGTCCGGCCTCCATCCATCTGTGAGGCTTCCCAGGAGCCTCACATGCTCCTACGAGGCCATAGGCTTGACTGGACGTAGGCCAGCGGCAGGAGAACCTGCTCTGGCTGGCATCGCAAGGTGCCAGGCGCACCTGAGCAGCCGGGCAGGTGTGACAGATGCCCTGGACCACATGGAGCTGGCTATGCCTTGTGCACACACCACCGTCCCATCCCACCGCCCCTCTCCAAACCTCCCTCTGCTTCCCGGCTAGCTCAGGTGTGGTGCATCTGTGGCCCATTGGCAGCTTTCTTGCCCGCAGTGCTAGGGAGCTGTCAGGTTAAAAGCTGGCTTGCTCGATTTGATCCCACATGTGAGCTGTTTTATTTCCCTCTCTCTCCCTTACATGGCTTCGGTGTGCTTTTATAAATATTTCACTAGCCTTGCTAAAGTCTATTTCATCTCTCTCTTAAATTTATTAAATATAAATGCAGCAACAACTCCAGCATAAGTCTCTCTTTGCTGTCAAAATCTCAGGCTCCCGTGGAAGTAAATATAATTTGCTTTGTTTACTCTGGGTAATTTGGAACCCTATCTTCTGCATCAGCACCGCCCGTGCCCCCCAAATCTCCCTGCTTTCATTACTAGGGGCCTGCCACATCCTCATGTGGGGCACAGGGATCCAGTGCCCAGTCTGAAGATGGCACGACAAAGCACCAGCCGGGGCTGTTCTCTGAGACTTGCCCAGCCAGAAACCCTTGGCTCCTTGGTCTCCCGAAGGCACCCCCGATGGGTAAAGGGGCACCTGTACTCATCACCTCAGATCCGTGCAGGCCCCGAAGCCTGTCTGAGTCGTGCTTTGTCCCTTGCCTCTCTTGGAGAACAGGCCCATCAGCACAGCTGGTGACCTGGCCAAAAGAGACGCAGACGGCTGTGAAATTGTTGAGGGCATTGACATCCTTCCCACCCGCCCCCCGCCCCAGACCTGCAGTCAACAGAACCGGGGGCAAGGCAGGAATTCTGGTCCCCAAAAGCAGACCGTGAGCACCACCCCCCAGCCCCCTGCCACTTCCTTTGTTCTTTGTTAATTGCAAAATAAACACAACCCTGCCCACCGACTGTGGAGAGAGATTTCTGCCAACCGGGGCAACCAGCAGGCAGTGCAGAGGCCGCCTTGGGTTCTGGCGGCTTTCGCACTCCACTGGCCGCCTGTGATTTCCTGGAGGACGCCAGGACCTTGGAGGATCACAGTGTCAGAGGGGGGAAGCGCCCAGTTTGGGGCTTGCAAAGTCAGGTGGTCCCCAAGGCCGGCGGTGAGGGGAAGGAGTGAAAGGGGAGGCCGAGATGGAGACACAGGCACGCTTTATTTGCATGTGGAATCAGTGAGAAGAGTTTCTTCTTTCACAAAGAACTGGGCCTCTTTCACAAGGACATGTGCCTTTCCCCGTTTTTATTTCTGAGTAAAAACGGCCCTGTCAGTCTATCCTGCTTTTCTCTATTTTTGTAGCGACATCGATGCAGAAAGAATTGCATTTCCTTTGCCTGTAAGTCGGAGGGCAAAGCTTGGCCCAAAACCCTGCTCCTAACTCATAGCCTAGAACCTTCCACCAAACTTGCCGAGATGAAAGCAGGTTCTGATGACTCAAGGTGGCAGCTCTGGGATCTCAGATCTGTGTAATACCCTCCATAGCTTCAGAACACGAGCTCTCCCTGTATTTGCACCCTGTGGGGTCTCTGGGGCTATCTTGCAGACTCATGAAGGGTGCCGTGAGCTTTTCTGCCTCCGTGTCCCATTTAGGGACATCAGGGTGAGAGAATTTTTACCCCGGGTGGTGACAGAAGCATGTTTTGGTGCGGATTTAAGACTTCCTCCGTATTATATCAACATATCAAAATCAGCTTAGGTTGAATGAAATTATTTTGTATAGTTACTTTGCTTTAAAAATGTTAGAAGGGTCTGAGAGTCTTATTTTTGACATTATTAGATTATTTGTCATTTTGATTTCATAATTCTCTTTTCATGTTTTAGTCAATACCCTAGTTTTGTTTGTTTGTTGCTCACGCATGTTTAATGGCCCCTGAAAAATCCGTAGACTCCACTGTTTACCCCAGGGTAAAGCAAGCTGAGCCCACGGGTCTGGGCTGCGAGAGCCGGAGAGAGGGGTTTCAGGGTGGGTGCGAGGAAGCCAGTCGACCTGGAAAAGCCATCACCCCCCTTCATCCTGCCTTCCTCGGGATGTCTCCGGGGAAGAGCGCCCCTGGCAGACCCCCGCCAGCCTCCCCTCCCCGGCGGCGTGGGCGGCTGCGCGTCCCCCGAAGGTAAATGACATGGGCCGTGGCGGGCTCTCTGTGTCAACTGCATGATGGCTTTCAGTCGTGGGGCTGGTGGCTTCCTGCCTCACCGTTGGGAGCAAGGCTATTTCAGGATCTCGCTGCTTCCCTTCTGTTCCAGGGAGGGAAGGATGGAGGGCAGGCAGCGGAGGAAGGCGGGGCCAGTGCGTCTCCTTCCGCCAGGTGTTTCAGAGGCAAACTTTTCTTCTCCTGTTTCTGCTGCCCACTGCTGGTGGAAGGGGCTTGTCGCATTAGCATAACTTTCTCTGATAGGCTTTTTATTCACTTTTTTGGAGGAAAAGATGAAAAAACCCCAGTCACATGCTACTCCAGGTTAGGAAAGTGGCCTTTTTAGGCAAAATCGCCGGTACATTTTACCGAGTAAAATGTACCTTGAAGACCCTGTAAATTATTAGAATCTAGTAGGTCCTGAGAATTTAATGAATTTTGTTTCTTGGGCGTTTTAACTGTGGCTTGCCTTTCTCTGGGGTGGTGGGAGCCAAGGAAGGGTGACAGCGTGAATAAAGGCTCCTCTGTCCGTCTGTCTTTCTGTCGCTCTGTCTGGCTGAGCTCACTTAGCTGAATTTGGGTAAGACAGCTAGCTGTAGATACCAGTCAATTCTATTGTACTCCCGCAGGATACTTCAAAATACTCTCCCACCCGCCAATCCCTGGGAGTCGGAAGGCGCGGAGCTGAGATCTCTATGTTTCCTATGAGGACACTGAGGCAGGGGAAGGGCAGTCATTTGGCAGGTTGCACACAGAGTCCCTGGGCCCTGAGGTGGTGTCTCTGGCGCCCTGTGTGGGCTCCTTCCACTGTCCTGTACCACCCCTGGTTTGGATCCCCAGTTCCCTGCGTAGGAGGCCTGGGAAGGGCCCAGACTGGGGTCCCCCCCAGCTGTGGCTCTAGGGACTTTTAATGGGTTAGGGCAGCGGTGGTTCTCCCGTGGGAGCGGCTTTGCCTCTCGGGGGACATTTGGCAATGTCTGGAAACATTCTTGGTTGTCACAACTGGGGGTTGCTACTGGCATCTAGTGGGTAGATGCCGTTAAACATCCTTCGACACACGGACCAAGGCCCTCCTCCTCCACCACCAAGAACCTTGGGCCCAGAGTATCAGGTGGAGGAACTCCGGGTGGAGGCAGTGAACTCCACTGCACCGCCAGCTCCCCGCCCTCAGACGTGGGCTCCTCCAGGGATGGCTGTCTGTGCGTGAAGGGTCTCTCAGTGGAGGGCAGGACCAGGAGCGGCTCCGTGGAGAGCAGGGCCAACTGTCTCCCAGCTGCCCCCACGTGCTTCAGCTGCGGAGGCATGGGCGCCAGGGCATCCGTCACAAGGGGCTTGAGCCCTGGTGCAGGTGGGCTCAGAGCAGAGCCACAGTACCTCCCTCATTGTGGCATGGGGAGTCCCTGGAGCCCCGGGTCGAACCCCAGCCCTTAAATTCCCTGCAGAGTGGGAGTGAGCTTTTCTCAACCCTGAAAGTCACAAACTGGCAACACCCTACATGTTTTCTGTAGAGGCCACAGCACCAAAATATTTTTTTTAAGATTTTATTTTTAAGCAATCTCTGCACCCAACCTGGGGCTCGAACTCACAACCTCAAGACCAAGAGTTGCATGCTCTACTGACTGAGCCAGCCAGGCACCTTGAAAATATTTTTAATTAGTCGCCACCGTTCTTGTATGTTCCCACCTTCCCCAGTCCTCCCTAGCAGACCGAGCGCTGGGTTTTGCCTCTTCAGTGATCTCAGAGCTGTGGCTTTTAAGGAAAATCTCAAAAATCACAGTGAACGCTTCTCAATGAAAACCAACGGGAACCAATCTGCCCTTTGTTCCCAGACGTCCCCGCCCTTCTGGCTGTCTCCGAGGCTGCAGGCGCGAGCCGTCCCTTCTCAGCCACGCGTCTCCCTCCCTCTCCAAGTGGTCTTTGGTTTTCGTGGGTGACTCCATTGTTAGGAGCAGGCCGACCACGGGACGAGGATGGCTGACGGGTGTCTGAGTGCGTTTGCGATCGCGCGAGGTAACAGCTTCATTCCTCAGCGATGAGTGACCCATATTTCCTAACGTGATTTCCCTGCTGTAACTCAAATTGAGTTCATGTTATTCTAATGATATCAGTTGACCTTGAGAATTAGACCAAGAAGCCTGGGGTTATTCTTCCAACTTCCACTGCAGATTCTCGTGATGTGTTTGGAAACACAATCTGCTTCGCTTTGCCCTGAAGTAGGTACGGGGACAAATAGAAAACAAAGATCCTGAGCTGCTCTGATTTGCAGGAAATGCATCTGGGCCATTTCAGTGCATGGGGTGGCGGAGTCCTTCAGGGTAAGGGGGGGTTCCTTCACATCGTGGGCTAGTCCTTCAGATCATGGGGGCTCCTTCAGACCCTAGGGCACTCCTTCAGATCATGGGGGGCTCCTTCTCTCTCAGTCCTGCTCCTGCCACTGTGTGCAGCTGGCATTCTCCCTGCACCCATGTACTGCCAGCTAAAGACCAAAATTGGGCCTCCTTGCCCCTCCTCTTCTCCAGGTTCCTGGATCTTCCTTGCTGGGATGAGCCCTCAGCTAGGTCCTTTCGCTGCTCCCAACCCCCACCTGGCCAGGTCAATCCCCCGAAACCAGAGTGGGTGTCCTGCCATTTCTCTGGCTCCTTCACTAGCTTCCCATGGCCTGTTAGTAAAGCCCAAACTCCTTACCTGGCATTCAAGGCCCTTAATTCCAGGTCATCCACCTCTCCAGTCCTTCCTGCCAGTCCCTCCCAGAAGCACAGGGCGCAGAGCATCTGCGTTCCTTGGTCTGCACCATGTTTTTATACCTCTGTGCCTTTGCTCACCTGTCTTCTCCTCCTGAAACACTCCTGACGACCTTGCTCATCGTATCTGGACAAACCCAAATCTTGCTCCTTCTGCGTTTGCTTGTTTATGCAATCTTTCTGGAACCCTGACTCTCTTCTGGATATTGGGATTAAACTGGGGAAGAGAGCCAGTAACTAAGAATGCAGATTTAGGAAAAAATAGCAATGAAATCTCCAACGTGATAAGCTTTGGAGGGAAATAGTGTGAAGTTCTGGAGCCCTTGGGGGCTCCTGCACTGAGGGGGCTCAGGAAATGCCTGTGAATGAGGTTTGGGATGAGAGCAGAAGGATCAGAAGGGAGCAGCCCTGCAGAAACATGATGGAGCCCAGGCCCACAGTCCGGGGGAGGGAAAGGGCAAGATTGTTCTAGAAAGAGCCAAAAAGGGCAGTTCTGTGTCTTGAGGTGGGAGGATCTGCCCAGGGGGCACCTGAGTCCCTGAAGATGGGCTGTGTTCTTGGCAAGTTACCTAACTTCTCCTTGTCTCAGTTTCCTCATCTGTAAGATAGGGACATGTTATAAGGAGTAAGCCAGTTCCTATTTATGTGTGTGTGTTCATTCACACACAGAAACTTTGACCTGTTTTATGTAGGTTTTCATTTTTTTCAAATTGTAACAGAACAAAATACAATTGGAAGCCAGTAAGCACTAGTTCATAGAATGGAATGGAATGGAATGGAATGGAATGGAATGGAATGGAATGGAATAGAATAGAATAGAATAGAATAGAATAGAATAGAATAGAAAGCATGGATGTGACCTTTGGAAAAGCTGAGTTGAGCTGCCCTTCCTGAGTCCCAGGCTCACTCTCTTGGTGGTGAGAGGGTGCGGGTCTTCCCTGGAATTTCCCCGACTTTACCCCCAGTGTCCCTCGCTGGGGCGGAGGGAGGTCAGAACACCTGGAATGTGTCCCCTCCTCCAGGGACCGCCGAGCCCCCACTTGGGGAAGGGATAGAGCAGCTGCACCAGGGCTGGTGGGGCGTGTGAGATAAGCCAGGATACAATGTGGCTACAAGCTTTGCCCTCATGCAGCGGGAATGTGACAGGAAGCACGCAGAGCTGGCAACCCCGTGTCCCCCAGGGGGTCTGCTGTTTTGGGAACAGCACCTCTCCCAGCAGAGAGGAGGAGGAAGAAGCAGCTGACGGGGATGAAGGGAGATACTCCATCGTCAGGGGGAGAGATGAGACGAGGCCCCTGGGGGGAGAGAGAACAGAGTCCACAGGAGACAGAAATAAATCAGGGGAGACAGGGACACACAGGGATGGAGAGACAAAGAGATGGAGAGACTGGGAGACACACAGGGAGAGGCAGACAGAGAGACAGAGACAGCCGAACAGGAACAGACTGAGAATAAAAGACCTAGAGACACAGAAAGGGACAGACAGGCAGGAGGAAAGAACTAGAGACGGAGGCGGACCCCGGGAGAGGAGGCCAGGGTGAGAGAGAATAAAAGGCCCGCCTGCTTCCAAGGCTGGGGCTGGGAAAGTTCCCTCTGTTGCTGCCACACCCGGCGCCCTGCCCCCTGCACGCTCACATCTGTGCCCATACGCACACACACTCACCGTGTCGAGTCATATTCCTGTCCCCCACGCTCAGGATCATCTCCCTCGTTTCCTGTCCTCCTTTGTGCCGTGTGCATTGGAAACTGTCGTGCTGCGAGTCTGGGAAGCACATGCTGTTTCCTCAACGCCGCTTTGCATTTCTCGGTTTGATTTTAGGGAACCACGTGAACTTGGGTCCTGGAGTCTCTGTGCCCTCACCGCTGCCCCCTGGGCTGGGTTTGCATGCGACCCCGTGGCTGGGGTGTCCTCTGCGGGCCCGTGGGGCCAGCTCAGCCGCCACCGCCGCCACCATTTCTCTCCCTGTTCCAGCTCCCGGAATTATTGCGGCAGATTTAGCCTGAGGCTGGTTCCACGGGAGCCTAGAAGCCAGGGTGTCGCGGTGAGGCTCGGCCGGATGAAATGTGGAGGCTCTCCTTAAGATCAAACCTGGGGATCGGCCCTTTCTCTAGCTTTCTGGGTTGCCTGGGCCCCTCTGCGACCTCTTACACACCCCCACCCTGACCCCTGACGCTGTCCCCTGGGGCACTGGGATGCAGGGGGTGAGGGGGTTGTGGCGTGCACTTTGCTAGCTCCAGGCTGGCCTCTCTGCAAGGCTCAGAAGTGTCAGATCTGGGGGAAATCTGATCACAATAGTGATGGCCGAAGTGGACGAGTCTCACTGGATGCAAAGTGCTCTGCCCGCATCATTTTATTGGCCCCACAACCCCGTGAGTACCCGTGAGACCGGTACTATGACTATCCCCATTTTACAGATGCAAAAACTGAGGTTAGAAAACTGAGGGCTTTCCTCAAAGTTACCTGGCTCTGATTCGAAAACCTACACTCCTAAACGGTCTGTGTTGAAATGATTTGTGTTTCCGTTGGGGGTTTCTTTTCTCAGCGAATATGGGCAGAAAGATCTAGAAGCCTGTCACCAAAGGGCGGCACAGCCTCATGTGCACCCGGTTCCAGCAGCAGGCTGCTCGTGAACAGTGTGCTTGTGCAAAGTGTGTTCACAGCTGTTACCTCATTTGATCCCCATGAAATGCCTGTGAGGCAGGTCGGGGTAATCCCTTGGAAAGATGGGGAGGCTGAGGCCCAGAAAGACCCACCCTCTGGGTGCAAGGACAAGCCTGAGCCTGAAAAGAAGCTTTTAAAAAAAAAAATTGTTTTAGAGAAGGAGAGAGAGCAAGCGAGCACATGCGTGTGCAGTGGGGAGGGGCAGAGGGAGAGGGAGAGAATCTTAAGCAGACTCTGCTGAGCTTGGAGCCCCTCGAGGGGCTTGATCTCATGACCCTGAGATCAAGACCTGAGCCAAAACCAAGAGTTGGATGCTTAAAGCGACTGAGCCACACAGGCGCCCCTGAAAAGAAGCTTCTGTGTCCAAACTTCTGGGAGATGTTTCCCTCCATGCTGTGGCAGCTCTCTGCCCAACAAAAACCTTTGTCGGTGTTTGTTTTTGTTCTTGTTTTTGTATTTTTAAGAGCCTATTTCTAAGAATCTCAACCGGCTCATGCTGGGGCTGGGCCTGACGTCAGGCCGGCTGCAGGCCTCCGTGGTGATGGTGTGGGGACTGCGTTTGGACTGGACTGAAGCGCCTTTCCTCTCCCCGGCAAGCTGCAGGCTCTGTGAGGGCAAACGTGTGTGTCTTGTTCAATAAACGTTCTGCTTGGGGCTTGGGGCTTGGGGCGGGCTGTCCTCTGCTGGAATCAGTCCCCTCCACCCTTCCCGTCTCACCTAGTTCAGTGCGTGTCCTGGGCCCTGATGTACACGAGACCCCACGAGAAGCTCCCCTCTCGTCCTGATCTTTCCCTTCACATCTGACGCGTGTTCAGGGATACACGTATGTGATCATCTGTTTCGTATCTGGATCTCTGGCCAAAGTCTGGCCGGTGAGGTCAGGGGCCATGGTGTGTCCTGCCGTGGAACCCTCCTGGACAGGGTCTGGCCATCGTGGATGCTCGGTAAGGACTCACTGGCCTGATGAACCACAGTCCCTCTGGCCAGAGCTGTGCCACCAGCGAGCGGAAGTGGGCGAAGGTGGGGGAGAGGAGTCAATGGGAGCCACGTGTTAGAGCCCCATGGAGGACACTGAGCCCAGGGGCAGCCACAGTTCTGAAAAGACGTTGTTGCAGATTTCTAGTGGTGGGATCATTTTTATTTATTTATCTTTAAAGATTTTATTTTTTTATTTGAGTGACAGCGAGAGAGCCCAAGCAGGGGGAGCGGCAGGCAGAGGGAGAAGCAGACGCCCCACCGAGCAGGGAGCCTGACATGGGGCTCAGTACCAAGACCCTGGGATCATGACCCAAGCCAAACGCAGGCGCTTAACCGACTGAGCCACCCAGGTACCCGGTGGAATCATTTGTAAAGAAGGAAATAAAGACGTTTGGCGAGGGAACCATAGCTGTTTAATCTGACTCCACTTTGGTTTTACCTAAATCTTGTCCTGGGGCCACACTCAACCCTGGCCCCGCTCTAGGACGTTCTATTTCATAAAGACCCGGGTGAAAGAAACCCTTCAATCCTGTCCTATGTCTCCTACAATAAAATCCAGGTTCTTACCGGGACTGGTGATCTGTCCCTGACCCCACTGACACCCTCTTTGTTTTTAAGTTTTTATGTAAACTGCAGTTAGTTAACACACAGTGTAATGTTAGTTTCAGGTGTGCAATATAGTGATTCAGCACTTCCACACGAGACCCAGTGCTCATCGCAAGTGCTCCTTCATCCCCGTCACCTAGTTCCCCCCATCCCCCACCCACCTGCCCTCCTGTAACCATCAGTTTGTTCTCTAAACTTAAGAGTCTGTATCTTGGTTTGCCTCCCTCTCTCTTTTTCCCTATGATCATTTGTTTTGTTTCTTAAATTCCACATATGGGTGAAATCATATGACATTTGTCTTTCTCTGAACAACTTATTTCATTTAGCATTATACTCTCTAGATCCATCCATGTCATTACCAAGGACAATATTTCATTCTTTTTTTGTGGCTGAGTAATATTCCATTATATATATTATATATATATATAATATATATGTATATATATATACATATATATGTATATATTATATATATACATACACCCCCCCCACATCTTCTTTATCCATTCATCAATCGATGGATGCTTGGGCTGTTTCCATAATTTGACTATTGTAGATACTGCTGCTATAAACATTGGGATGTTTGTATCCCTTTGAATTAGTATTTTTGTATTCTTTTTATTCTTTGGGTAAATACCCAGTAGGGCAACTGCTGGGTCGTAGGGTAGCTCTATTTTTAACTTTTTGAGGAACCTCCATACTGTTTTCCACAGTGGCTGCACCAGCTTGCATTCTGACCAACAGTGCAAGAGGGTCCCCCTTTCTCCACATCTTCACCAACACCTGTTGTTTCCTGTGTTGTTGATTTTAGCCATTCTGACAGGTGTGGGGTGATATCTCACTGTAACTTTGATTTGCATTTTCCTGATGGTGAGTGATGTTGAACACCTTTTCATGACCATGAACACCCTCTTATGGCCCTGCACCCATGCCACTCCAGCCAAAGGAGTCTACTCTCTGTTTCTCAAATATGTGAAGTGTGTTCCTGCCTCAGGGCCTTTGCACTTGCTGTTCCCTCCACCCCAGGTCTTTGCTCGGCTGCTCCTTTTTATTATGTAGGTCTCAGCTCACATCTTACTTCCTAAGAGGGGTTTCTCTGACCACCCAAAGTAGAGTAACTTTTACTCCACTCCCACCACACATCCTTCTATCCTGTCTCCCCATTTATTGTTTACACTGCTATCTAGAACTTGGCTTATTTATTTATTTATTTATTTATTTCCTTCCTTACTTTTTTTTCTCCCGTGAGACTACAAGCATCATGAAGGCTGCTAGCTCCTGCATCCTTGGAGCCTAGGAAAATGTCTGGCACATAGTAAGTGCTCCGTCCTACATTTGTATGATGAGAACAAATGAATGGACAAGATCTGATTCTAAGGAGGCCACAGAAGATAGCAGGGTGGAGAACAGGTTTGGCCTCAGGCAGGATGCACCTGCTGGTGGATTTGGCATCACTCTCTCCTGGTGGAAACCGGAGGGTCCCTCTCTTTCGCTCGGCACCCCTCTTTGAGCTTCTCTTGTCACCTGTGGGAGATGAGTCCCACAAGAAACAGTGGTTAGGGGTTACCACTCATGGGGTCACACACAGAGTGGAAGTCCGAGCTGGAGGTTCCACTGACCTGGTGAGATCTCTCCGAGAGCAGCCCTGCTGGGGGCACTGGTGCTCGGCAGCCTATTAGCAGGCCCCGCACTGGAGTAAACCGTGCAACCGGCTCCAAATGAGGTCCTTTGCAAGGGTTCCCCAAATGGGCAGTGAACCCGGGCTCGAGTAGTCCTCAGCCTTGTAAGCTCTTGTCACTGTAAATAGTCACCTGCCAGGCCGTGAGCCCCTGCGGGAGGTGAGGTCCTGGGGGGTATAAAGATGGGAGGGCAGGATTCCTGCCCTTGAGAGGCAGTTATAAAACAGCAGGACAAAAATAGAATATCCACGCCGGCAAATGTGTCTACAAGAAAATGAACTGGAAGGATAGACATCGAGACGTTTTCGTGACAGGTGACTGTCTGTGCTTACCTACGTACTATAATGTGACCAAGCATTATTTACATTATCTGAGAAAGGTTTCATTTGTTTTCATATAGCACGGCCTGTGGTACAACGCAGCGTATGTCCCCTCCTAAAAGACTGGCCACAGCAAATGTACTGTGAACCAAGAGCTCAGAGAAGGGGTCTTAAGTGGGTGGCAGGCGCCCGGGAAGGTTTGCAAGGAGGTGGGCTCGAGGCAGGCTCGGATGGAGGAAGAGGCTTTGGGCAGAGTGGGAAGAGTGTCAGGAGGGCGAAAAGCAGAGTCGTGGGGTATGTGTCTGTGTCCGAGCCCCGTGTACACGCTGGGCTGACCGGAGCAGGAGGCTGGAGCTGGACAAGGGCTGGGCCGAGGGCTTTCTGTTGTCTGCACATCAGCCGAGTTTTGGTTTTTTTTTTTTTTTAAAGATTTTATTTATTTATTTGACAGAGAGAGAGACAGCCAGCGAGAGAGGGAACACAAGCAGGGGGAGTGGGAGAGGAAGAAGCAGGCTCATAGCGGAGGAGCCTGATGTGGGACTCGATCCCGGAACGCCGGGATCACGCCCTGAGCCAAAGGCATCAGCCGAGTTTTTATTTGCCTGAATTTCCCCTTAAATGGTGAGCATCTTGGGGAAAAGAACCTGATTTTGACATTGAATCCATAGCGCAAGTCAGAGAGTAGGGCCAATAAATATCTCACACAGATGAATGAAAACTAGCAAAGGAGCTGATTCCCGTCGAACGGCTCGTTAGCAGCTGCTGGCTGACTGAGATCAACCAGTTCAACCCCATCCTGACCCAGTGGTGAGGAAAGGCACAATCTGAGTGCCGGTAGCTGGCTCTGGGCAGCCTGACACCTGGTTTGACGGGACTGATTAGATACTTTGGCATCCAGTCTGGGTTGTCCTCACGATGCCAAAACAGTCGATCACTTCAGCCGAGAAAGAAAACAGGACGGCCAAGTCCGTCTGCAGGGCTGTGTGGACTGGACGGCGCGGGCCACTGACTTTCAGCTGCCTGTGTTGGGCATCGCACACGGCACAGGTGAGACGAGTGCATTATACCACTGCCTTTTCTCCGGTAGAAACGGAGAGTGGTTCTCCCACGAGAACCAGCGCTAGGCTGCAGGGTGCCTCAGGGTGCCCCCGACATCTTTCTGGGAACTCCCCCTGCAGCATCCGTAGCAACAGCCCCCCTTGCAGGTAAGGAGCCAAGGGTCGGAGAGGTCCATCATATGATGGTGTGGGTCCAGCTGAGACTTGAGTTGCCTCTTTAGACTCCAAGTTCTAGGTCCTTCCATCATACCCATGTCTTGGGGGCCAAAGTGTTAGAAGAAAGATCTGGTTAGATGTTAGGCTAAAATGTGGGGCAAGTCTGAATGACCGATCAATCCATCCCTGACCGGGGTCATCAGATGTTTTCTGTGCTTGTACATGTGTTCGGTGAAGTGGTAGACGGCAAGGTCTCTGGGGGCGGACCACCTGGGCGGGAATCCCAGTTCACCCATTTAGAAGCTGTGTGGCCAGGGGAGATTGACCTAACCTCCCTGTGCTTTAGTTTCCTAATATGTAGAAAGGGACGGACCATGGACTATGCAATAGATCGTGGTCGGGATTCGGTGAAACTGGCCACACAGTGCTGCCCACGGCCAGCTCTCCATGCGTGTGGCTCTGACTTGGAGCCGGGCATCGTGCGTGCGTGGGGGATGTAACCCCAGGGGCGTCCACCGGCAGAGGACAGGGCTTGGGTGGGAAGGAGGACTCACGCATGGGCTGAGCCTTCTCCGGCCACTTGTGCATGTGGTCACAGCTGCCAGCAGCCACGTGGGTAAGGATGCTCGCGAGGATTGGTTATAGTGGTTATGACAGGATTGCGGGATGCTATGCGTTGCTCTTTGAGCTGCAGGAACGATGACCTGCGGTATGCAAAGCGTGGTCAGTGGAGACAGAAACAGGTTCCCAGATTTGCCGAAAAGAAGACATTGTAGAAAATGGTTATTTTTGTATTCACTCGCTCAGACATACATTTAAGAAGCTCCACATGGTATTTGCCATGTGACAGACACGTCATAAATGCCAGGACATCAGAGGAAGCTCATCGTCTGAAAGGAGAGAAAGGTGTTAGGCATTTAAGCAGCCTTCGGTGAGGTGAGCACGATGTGGAGATTTGCATAGGGAGGATGTGTGTCTAATCCAGTGTTTGTGTGTTTCCGTGTGTGTGTGTGTGTGTGTGTGTGTGTGTGTGTGTAGTGGTGAGGTAGGGCTTCCTGGAGGAGAGAACATCTGTGCTGAGAGCTAAAGAGCAAGTAGGACTTGCCCAGGGTACCGGGGGAAGGGTATTGGCAAAAACACAGTCCGGATAGAGGGCTCAGCAGCAGTGGAGGCAATGGGACAATGGACAATGGGACAAGGGTCCCGGCACGAGCAGGTGTGTACAGTGGGACCAGCGAGGGGAGCTGAGGGGTTGGTCGGGGCCCCACCATGGGGACCTTGTGAGTCTCGGTGAGGGGTTTGGATTGTGTCATGGACGATGGGGAACCTTGGCAGCTACGAGCAGACCAACCTGGCCAGATGTATATGTTTGCTAGATCTCAAATGCCAAACTGAGCTATGGTCTGGGCTGGGTGACAGAAGATGGGAGTGGGGAAATGAGACTGGAAGGGACAGTAAAGGTTACCGGAGGCTGTGGTCTCTGATATCTAGGGAACGGTGGTTGGTGGCTGGAACCAACGAAGTGGCAGCAGAATGAGTGGAAGGGAGGAGGGGATAGACTGGGGACATCAATGTACTGACTCTGGTGCTCAAACGCTGGGACATCCCGAGGAAGAGTGTGGAGTTAAGGACTGCCTGGGGATTTCATGGACAGAGGAGCCACCAGTGGAGAACCATTGTGCACGGAGGGGGTAGGTTATGGAACCTGAGAAGCATCTGCTGCTATATACCCAGCAGATGACTAGCTTCTGAGCAAGTGACCGAGCTTGAGTGATAGGTCCGGGCTGATCAGATGGACCTGAGAGTCTTTGCAGAGATAGTGAAACCTGGGGGCACAGTGAGCGAGACGCACAGCAGGCCAAACACAGAACCATGGGGCAGAGGAAGAGGGAAGAAGAGCCTAAGATCGGTGGGTGGAAAACGGGGAGAACGTGGTGCTATGCAAGCCGGGGGAGTTCTGCACCAGTCAGGATGTGCTCTGTTATGCTGCTGTAACGGACGACCTCCCGAGTCTCAGTGCCTTCACCACAGACATTTATAGCGTAACCGTCTCAGGTCAGCTACTGCCCTCTGCCAAGACCCAGGCTGATGGTGCAGCCGTCCCTGCCACCACACCCGTCTCACAGCAGCGGTAACAGGGGACATGGTAACCAGGCTCCACCTCTGGAAGTTTTCACTCCAAAGCGACAGATACCCTTCTGCTCACATTTCCGTGGCCAAAGCCAGGCCCAGGCCAAGCCTGAGGTCAACATGGCCAGCTAATATAATGCTCCCCAGAAAGGGGGCATGGATATTCTGAACAATTATGCCCTTGACCACAGATTATAGAGATTCGAGGAGAAAGGAGGGACAAACAGCTTGAAACACAGTCAAAACAGCCAGGACGACAAGTTCCGAGGAGCACCGTCCAGGTTTGGCAGGTCGTGGATGTCCATTGTCCTCCCCACGGTGGGGACAAGCAGGCAGCCAGGACGAAGGCAGCAAGTGAAAAGTGTTTTGAGAAATCTGCAATGTGAAGAAGGGTGGCCACAAAGGAGAGGAGTTTTGGTGATTTTCCTGATTCTGTGTTTTCTCTTAAACTGGACGCAGGCATGTGGCAGGTTGCCAAAGAGGCCACAGATTCTTCCCGGCTTTGTATCCACGCCCATCTGAAGTGTAGCTCCTCCCACAAGGCAGAGACTCTGTCTCTCGAATCAGCCTGGCCCTGTGACATCGTTCATCGGCAGGATAGGGGCAAACCTGACACAGGAACCCAGAAAGGACTTGCCTTCCCCCTGCTCTGGGAGCCCTGAGACAGTCTGCGCATGAGCCCGGGCTAGCCTGCTGGGTGATGAAAGACCCGTGTTCTCGCTGCCCCCTTCTCCGCTCCCCATCACCCCAGCCAACAGCCAGCCAGCCTCCAGGAGCAGAGCCACCCCGCCGACCGGCAGCTGACCGCAGATGCACGAGGGAGCCCAGCCAAGATCGGAAGACCCGCCATGCTGAGTCCAGCCCAGAATGCCAGCTTATGGAGTCAGGAGCTAAATGAATCGTTGTTTTAAGCCATTACGTTTTGGGATGGTTTGGTATGCACACACACAAAAAAAGCTCTAAGTGATACACTGTATCTAATGAGATTTCCAGCAATGAGCAGAATATCTGTAGGTTCGTATGGGAGACTTGAGTTTGTGAGATTGTCCTTGCGGGATGCCTGTGATGGTAACGACTTCAGGAGCTTGGCATGTAGTAGGTGCTTAATAAGTGCTGAAAGACTGAGTGAATTCCATTTATAAGCACACCACCAGACTGTGGGCTTGGGATGATGATGATGATGTGTCAACGTAGGTTTATTTTTTATTTTTCTTAAAGATTTTATTTATTTATTTATTTATTTATTTATTTATTTATTTATTTATTTATTTATATGTCAAGAGCACGTGTGAGTTGGGGCAGGGGCAGAGACAGAGGGAGAGAGAATCTCAAGCAGTCTCTATGCGGAGCACAGAGCCCCATGTGGGGCTCAGTCCCACGACCCTGAGATCATGACCTGAGCCAAAGTCAACAGTCGGACACTTGACTGACTGAGTCAGCCAGGCACCCCTCAGTGTAGGTTTATTGATTATAACGATGTACCACTCTGTTGTGGGATATGGACAGTTGGGGAGGTCATGCATGTGTGGGGATGGGAGTATCTGGGAACCTTCCATACTTTCTGCTCAATTCTGCTGGGAACCTAAACCTCTTCTTAAAAATGTTTATTAATTAGTACACACGCATACACACACACACACACACACACTCCTGGAGAACTTCCAGCTGAGTTTTGGGAGCCAGGTGGGGTCAGTGATTGGCTGAGCTTCCATATTATTTATGGGTAAAGACAAGACCAGACCCAGGTCTTCCCCATCAACGTCCCATCTCCAACCCCACATGTAACTTCTGTCCAATCCTCTCAGCAAGGGGGCCAAATTGGCATGAAAGGCCATCTTGTTGAAGAGAGGATGGGTATGAATATTTTATATTCTCTCCATTCTTGTCAAAATCCACAATATTGCCTTCCATCCATCAACATCCTTCGAGCACTGTGTTCGGGGTGCAGCATGCCTTTATGTATTTATTTCTTCATTTGGTCTCTGGCCTGTATGAGCAGCCTCGCTCTGAGACCCTTCACAGCAGGGACGTTCTGATGGCAAACAGGCAGTTTCCTAACTTGGGTGACTTCTCACCAAGTTCATTGCTTTTACATTAAAATAATCACTTCAGCTGGGGGCAGCTGGGGCTGAACGTTAGCCACTTAATTGCACCCACCTTTTAGCCCTCTCCTCGAAGATTGATTCCAGGGCTTTCTTGGCATAATAGATGCCAGGGTCTGTAAAAGCAGAAAGTGGCGGCCCTCTTAACCAGCGCAGCAAACCAATTGATGCATTTCTCCTGTTAAATTTACAGGCTTTATTGAAAGGTCTTCGGGGAGTTGCTTGCTCATTAAATACACCAAATACAAAATCTCTCTTAATACAGTATTATCTTGGTAATATAGAAGACTTGCCCAATGTGAGCTCAGACAGGGGATTGTCAAAGCTTTTAGGAGGCCACGCTCGCAAAGGTCGTGCTTCCCCTTGTAAGCAGCTACTCTGTACCCCTGCGATTTGGGGGGTCTGACTCTGCCTAACCTAGTCCCATGCACCCCCCTCATGTTGCCTCACCCCATCTCCATCGCAGGCGAGGCCAAAGCATAGCAAAAGGTAGGACAGCTCGCAGACCTATAGGACATTTAGCAGATCTCCTCAATGACTTTGAGAATTGAGAAGTGGAAAATGATTTAGAAACCTGTGATCCTTTAGCCAGGGAAGTTTTGGCTTCTGGCAGTGGCAGGAGGATGAATTTGGTGGCGGCAGTGGGGAAGGGGACAGTGGCTGGCTCTTCACAATCCAAATGTTTGGGGTCCTCAACCTTAGTGACCCCATGGAGCGTGCTATTTTGAGTTAGACCCTGGCCACGGCCAGCAGCGCTCTGCTTCCGGCGGGCGCTCTGTCTGCCAGTCGGGTCCAGCAGCAGGTGCACGGAGATGGAGGGGCCCATGCTTGATGTGAGATCTTCACCAAGTCACTTCATGTGTTCCGACTGTCAGTTCCATTCTGAGTAAAATCAGGTTAAAAATGCCTTTCCCTCTTCACAAGTTTGGCAAAAAAAAAAAAGAAAGAAAGAAAAAAAGAAAGAAAAAAAAGAAAAAGATTCCATCACTTTCCTAAAAGGATATGGGTCAACTAATAGCACAGGAAGTCTCGGGTAATTTTAACAGAACAGAAATAGAAGGGAAAGCCCAGAGTGAAGCCTGCACATGCTTAGTCAGGAGAGGAGTGGGAGCATTGTGGGATGTATGAGCGACAAGATCGGCAGGTGCTGGCTTCACGGATGCTCCGCAGGTCTCTGCATCGAAGAGCAGACACCTTCGCCTGCCCAACCTCAATGTCGTCTCCCTCCTCCCCCTTCCTTCCAGAACGCCAGCGTGGCATCCGTCCAAGTGCCCACCTGACTGGGGATAGGCGTCTTCACCTCTATCATGCCGTGCACCCCTTGGCAGTTGGAGAATAACGCTTTTAAATGGCACACAATAAACAATATACATTGCAAAGGAAGCCAATTAGATTGAAATGCTGTTATTTTTTAAAGATTTTATTTATTTGAGAGCGAGAGAGCGCGCGAGAGAGCACAAGCAGGGGGGAGAGAGAGAAGCAGGGAGGTTGATGTGGGGCTCGATCCCAGGACCCTGGGATCATGAACCGAGCCGAAGGCAGATGCTTAACCCACCGAGCCACCCAGGCGCCCCTGAAATGCAGTTATTTTTTTTTTTAAAGATTTTTATTTATTTATTTGACAGAGATAGAGACAGCCAGCGAGAGAGGGAACACAAGCAGGGGGAGTGGGAGAGGAAGAAGCAGGCTCATAGCAGAGGAGCCTGATGTGGGGCTCGATCCCATAACGCCGGGATCACGCCCTGAGCCGAAGGCAGGCACTTAACCTATGTGCCACCCAGGTGCCCCTGAAATGCAGTTATTAAAATATTTTTTAAAAACTGATTTAGTGGCGTGGTTCCTGTTAGCACACCATGTGATACTCACGGCAGGTGGAACCATCAGAATCTTCTACGGTATGATGCATGCAATTTGGGGGCATCTGCCCCAACTGTGCTGTGATTGGAAAAAAATACCCGTGCTTCCTCATGGTGACGCAGTCACAGGGACCGCTCGCGCTACTGTAATCTGTTGCCTACATTTGTAATTCAAGGGATGGTAGAGTTTCGGTGGAGGTGAGTAAACAAAAAGACATCCTTCGTTTTTCTATCCACACTCACAGGTTCCATAAAACTGATCCTCAGTTTCCTGAAATTGAGGTGCTGGTCGTGATATTAACCTCAAGGGATGTCATGAGATTGGAGAACAAGCCCGACCCGATGTCTCATCTCGAAGGTCTGACATCAGCTGTGCAAAATGCAAAGGCAGACTCCAGGTTAAGAGTCCTGATCTGGAATAACCCAGACGAGTCTAATTCCTCGCCTTCCTTCTGAATCTTGTCTCTCTGGGTTGACCATCCGCCCTGGGACTTTCTGAGACCCCAAGCTCAGTGCTGGACCATGAGCGGGCGCTGCCACCGACGCCCAGCCCTCCAGCCATGCAAGAACCCAACAGAATGTGCGTCAGTCTTCAGGATCATTCGTCATGGCTTTCGTAAATCCATCTGGAGCGAGGAGCCGCTTCCTGGAATTTAAGGAGCGACAGAAATGAAGCCCGGTGCACATCCGCTCCTGCCTGTGACCAGCCCGGGCTTCCCAGGAAGCGGAAGAGGTACCCCAGCTTGTGAGCCCCTCTTGGTGGATACGCACCCATCGGGCAATCCCAGCCATTCCCAAAGGTGCTGAAAGGGAGGAGGCAGGCATGGGTTCCAGTCTGCTCTCTGCTGTTGTCTTCCCGGGTGAGCTTCTGTCTTTCCATCAGTAGAAGGAGCTCCCCATCCGTACCCTGCCACCTGCCTCTTAGATTATCAGGAGCTTACAGAGCATGGTGCTTAGGGTGACTCCAACACGTGCCTGCTGTACGTACGACCAAGGTTTTCACCACGTGGAGCCTCTGTTTCCTTATCCATGAAATGGGCCCATGATGCATATTTCTCGAAGGCAGTTGTATGAATTAGAAACTCACTCAATAGCTCATCCTCAATGTCTAATGGACATCAAAAAGCTAATCTGTCCCAAATGAAACTCTTGATATCCCCACCCCGCCTTCATCCCAGTCAATTCCCTTCTCTGTCCCAAACCTTTCCGTGATTCCCAATCCGCTCAGCACCTCAAGCAGCTAGCAAGGCCCTCTGTCCTCATTCACCACACCCCCCTACCCCTATTCACAATCCCTCCAGCCACATTTTCCTGGAGCTCACTGAGCCTATGCCTGCTCGGACACTTTGCACCTGCTGTCTGCTCTGCCTGGAGCATTCCTGTGTCTGCGTCTCACACTTGTCTCTTCTTTATTTTTCTTCCTCGTCCTTACTGCTATCTGAAATTACGGCATTTATTTATTCACTAGTGTGAATAATGTGTTGGTACCTGAAAATGTCTGTTGGCTGTGAAAGGCATTTTGGCAAGAGTTGGGAAGAATGGACTAAGAACTAGGGATTAGACGACTTTAAGAAATCACTGTTGGGGGCACCTGGGCGGCTCAGTCGGTTAGGCTGACTCTTGATTTCGGCTCAGGTCATGATCTCAAAGTCGTGGGATTGAGCCCTGAGTCAGCTCCGGGCTCAGATTCTCTCTCTCCCTCTCCCTCTGCCCCTCCCCCGTTGCTCACTCTCTCTCTCTCTTTCTCTAAAATAAATAAATAAATTTTAAAAAAAGAAATCACTGTGAATTCGGTTGAGTGTGATAATGGCATTGTGGTCAGGGTGAAAAATCAAGAGGCCTTAACTATTAGACAGAAGCTGAAGTTTTTGTGGGTAAAGTGACATGCCTGGGGTTTGCTCTAGAATATTCCAGTTTAAGAGAAAACTGGGAGTCAATGAAGAACAGCTGAGTGTTAACTGTTAAAATTAGAAAATGATTGCATTCGGGTTAATTATATTATTCTCTTTCTTTTGGGTGGCTTTGCACATTTCCACGATTTAAGTTAGACGTATTTGTTGAACCCATTGGTGAGTGAATGCATAGCGTGTTAAATGCGCTCAGCCCAGAGCCTAGCGCGTGAAACGCACTTACTATTAGCTCACAGAATTGTCAATAAAAAGAGATAAGAGAGCACGCTGAACTCAGAGGGGGCGGTGGTGCTCTTGAAAAGCAGCGCTCTGCTGGCCACCATCCACACCGGGGCCTGGGCAGGACAAGGGGCCCTGCGTCCTGTGCCCGTGGCTGGCTCCCCCTGTATCGCTCCTGGAAGGACTGTGCTGGCCCCACTCCTGGTTCCAGGTGGAGCCCCAGGCAGGGCTGAGCAGGCAGGCTTTAGTGTAGAAACACCTGTCCAGTAGCCCACGTCGCACACACTCGCAGGTGGCACGGTGGTTATAAGTGGCACAGGGGTGCCGGGCTTCTGACACTGGGGCACTGAATGGGCCCTGTCCTGGGCAGGACAGGTAGGGGCAGCCAAGGAGGCTCGCGCTCATGCAGAACTGAGCAGCGAGGTCCGGGAGCTTGGTGCCATCCCCGGCTCTGGAGTCAGGCACCCTGGGGAGGGTGGTGGTGGGCAGGGGGAGCCCCAGCGGGCTCTCAGTGAGGCCAGGAAAGCCAGGGAGATAGGATGGGGTCTAGCCACCTGGAGTTTCCTGCAGGTCAGAGCTACAGGGGCAGGATTTGTGATCGGGGGGCATTCCCGGGGTCATGAGGGGATGGCGCTCCTGGGGGTGGCAGAGGCTTGTGGATGTCCTATCTGGCAGTGAAGCACTGGTGGGTACAAGATCGACAGCTCTGGGTGGGGGTGCCGCTCTGCCGCTCATAAGCTCTGAGACCTTGGGCAAGTCGCTTACCCTCTCTGAACCTGTTTTCTTGTCTGGAAAATGGGACTAACGGTAGACCCACCCGGCCAGGCATTGTGGGACGCAGTGAGGTCATGTGTGCGTCAAGCCGAGCTCAGCGGCTGGCCCGTCCTAGGAGGTCAACAGTCAGTAGTTATTGATTACTATTGGTTTGGGGCGGAGACTTCACAAATATTTGTCCAGTAGCCTGTAGCCCACGGATCCCTTAGAGACACAGAGGGCTGTGTTGACTGACAAAATCGGGTGCTGTTATCAGGAAGGAATGAAAGGATGCTGACGGGTGGCTTCCCAGTGGGGTCTTCTCCCACTTCCAGCCCCGTCTGGCCAGCCCACCCCTCCCATGACCCAGAGCTGCTAGTCTCTGCCGAAAGGCCCAGTAGCGCTGCTTTCTAGAACTTCATCCAGGTGAGCGCTGGGTTAAGCACTTTCTATGTGTGACCTTACTTGGTTCTCCTGATGATGCTATAAATTTGATATTTTTATTACCCTCATTTTAGAAATGGAGGAACTGAGGTTGCTAAAGGTGAAATACTTTTCCTGGTCGAACCAAGACTTGACCTTGGAGGCTGAGACAGCAACTGCTGGATTGCTCTCTTCCGGGCTAAGTTACAGGGGAGGGGGGGGCTCTCTGCCTATGACGCTCAATCCCACAGGAGCTTGGAGAGGTGAAAACATGAAAGTCGCCATGCTTCACACCTGAAGGCCCGCCGTACGGAGGCTGGAAGGAGGACCATTTGAGACAAATCAAAGAACTCCCACCTCACCCAGTGGAAAATCATGATAAGCTAAGGCACAGTGGGCCTGGCAGCAAGCATAAACCGGTCTGTGATTAGCATCAGGTGATGCTCTTCTGTTGCCCTAGTAAGAGCGGTCTCACTCTAGGCCTGGCGAGGGCTGAGGACGTCCCCGCAAGAATGCCGGCTGTGAGCTCCAAGCTCAGCTCCCAGTTCGGAAGCCTCTGGAGTTCTTAGAAGCCCCCATTGAGCCGGCCAACGTCATTGGTTTCAGGGTCCTTGTCATCAAACCATGCTGTCAGAGCCAATCAACAGGCGTTGGCTTGTAGGTGGCATTCAGTCTTCCTCCTGCTGGCCTCAAAGCTGGGAGGGGCGAATTTGGAACAGCTACAGCCACCTTGCCATCCTGAGAGGAGAACCTGCCAGAGAACAAAATCCACAAGAGAGGGAGAGCTGAGGGGTGGGAAGAGACCACCTGGGTCCTTATGACACCATTATGCTCCTGGATCAAGCCATATCTGACAGCAAACTGGCCATGGACATGTCAGTTAATAAAGGCTAACATATTGTCCTTTTAGATTAGCCACTTTGGGTTATGGTTTTTGTCCCTTGCAACTAAAGGACTCCTAACTGCTACAACATCCCCACCCCTCGGAAGTTTGAAAACCCATTTGGGGGCCCTGGGGCGCTACTGTAAGTTTTTGAACTGAGTGGCAAGCACTAAGCCTCACTGCAGACAGCATCTGGGAAGACAAGAGAGCAACCTGGCCCACAGTCACCCCGACTTGGCTCTGCCGCCTTATTTCTCTGCCTGTTGCCTCCATCTGCCGTGGGGAGCGATGCTCTGAGCGCCTACCCATTCTGGCACCGGCTTTCCTCACAAGCATCTGCTCCGCGAGAGAATGAGCCTCACATCAAAGTAGCCCAGCGGCTTTCCTTAAACAAAACAGCCCTTCCCCTCCCCTCTGCCTTGCAAAGGCAAGATACCTCATTTAGCCACCTGTGAGTTTCCTTTTATGGTCCCACGTCATTATGGGATGGCTCTGATGGGGGGCCGGCCGGGGGTGGGGGAGACACATTCCACCATTGCAATTAACTTATTAGAGAGCATGAAGCCCAGCCCAGGCTGCTGCCTGCTCGAGGTGTTGGGTGGGGGTGATGAAAGCCTGGGCCCACAGTGGGGGGATCTGCAGCGTGGCCAGGCCCTGGGCTTAGCAGTGGAGACCACCCAAGCGTGGCCCCAGCTCCTTGCTGGCCTTATGGACTTGCCAGTCAATATCTTCGTGCAGAGGACAGCTCAGACTTGTCCACACGTGCCACCAAACACCAAATGCCATCCCTTCACTGTGGCACACGGAGAAGGCTAAGAGCTTAGCATTTGGCGGCAGCTGGCTTCACCATTCTGTAACCCCTGTCAAGGCACGCCACTTTTCGGATCCTGGCTCTCATCTGTAAAATGCGGTTTGAGGACACCCACGAAGGGATAGCAGCACGGCAGGCCTCTCTGTGTCGGCCGCTACTGTCCTTGCTAAGCAGGAGCGGGCTTCAACCCCAGGAATTCCAGAAGAACAACGTGGCCAATTTTGCCACCAAAATGGTCATGAAAAAAGCTCAGGGTCCTGCGCTGTGTGAGTCGTGGGCTTGGCTCCTTCCCTTCAGGGGGCTGTCCCCACTGTTGTGAAGGGGAAGCAATCTGCATCCCCGGTTATGGGAGTGGCTGTGCCAAGCCCACCTCCCGCCCCCCTCCCATTTGGGCTTTGGACCCATGGACTCAAGGGGACTGTGGGACTTTAGGACTGGGAGGGTCCTTGGGGTCCTCGAGGTCCCTCACCATCCCCGGCCAAGGTTGACTCCTGGGATTACGCACCCTTAACTTGGAACACACAGATTTGAGCCCCACAGAAAGTCCACTCCTGTGAACCCTGAGAGTGTGCGATGTTGGGGGTTGGACTTCTGGTGGCTCCAGGAAAGTCTCGCCATGCCTCTCTCTTCTTGACTGTCACCTCCAGGCAGGCCCCTGACTGCTCCATACAGGCTCTCTGCCTCTCTCTCTGCCAGCCCTAAATACTCAAGGGGAGGTGGGTTTTGGAAGAATGGGGGTCCTCTGTCCTTGCTGCTATGTCTAGCTCTCTCGGCACCTCGAAGAGTTGCAGCCGTAACCAGGGAAGAATTTGAGTTTCAAATCCCTGCCATGTCTTCAAGGTCTGCAGGGTCGGGTCTCCACCAGTCTCTAGGTCCTACCCTCACGCCCAGCACCGTAGCCCTGCCAGCCCCATTTTCCAAGTCCCTCACCAGGGCCTTTGCACATGCCGTTCCCTCCACTTGGGGCACCTTTCCCATCACTCTGGCTCCTTCCTCTCTCAACATCTCTTCCTAGGAGGGCTTCCCTGGCTGCCCTGCCCCAGTCTGAAGCATGGGGCTTTACCACTGCCCTCAGCGTGCCCCGTAAGAATTCCCTCCCCGGTGTGTTATCTCAGGTGGTTTATCCACTGCAACCTCCCAGCCCCTGAGATTACAGGCCTCACAAGGGTCGTGGGTGCCGGGGGGGTGGGGGGGGGGCTGTTTCATTCCTGCTTCTATCCCTCGTTTCTAGGGTAGAACCTGGCCCAGTGTCTGGGTGAGACACCCTGGCTGCTCAGCGGCACACATGGCATCTAATAATGAACTCTCCAATTAGGCACCTAATAGAGGCTTAAACTAAGGCTCGTTGGTAATGAGGCTGTTCACAGAAGGCCTTTTATCCCGGCCCCACTGCTCCGGGGCTCCTACCTTGGCAGCTGTGTGACAGAGTCGTCCCCCCCCTGCCCCCCGCTTTTGTTAACCTGGGGGCCTTGTCCCTCACCTGTACCCTGGCCGGGCCCACCCTGCCTCTGGCCTCCCCCGGCATCCCTGGGCTATGTGTGCCCCGTCCCAGGAAAGCCCTGGAAGCAGCCGGCTGCTCCGGCCTCCCTGCCCCTCTGTCTCTCTGCACGGCTGGGGCTGGGGCTGGGACAAGCTCTGGGAAAATGCATCTCTGGGAGCAAAGCCTCCCCCTCCTCTCCTTACAGAGACACCAATCGGCTCAGCCCCCGAAAGCCTTCGGCTTTAGGAATGTTAAGACTTAATTGCCTCATGGACATGGAAAGAATGGAGGGGCTTCTCCAGGGAGTGGTTTCTCTCCCCCATTGGACAAGGACAGGACTTGTGACTGATGAGAGAGGGAGGCGAGCCCCCTCCTGGGGGCCGTGACAGGTTCCGCCGACATCGAGAGCGCGCACCCTCGGTGGTTCCACTCTTCTTCCTGCTGACTTTTCAGAGGTGATTTCTCATGGCGTTTTCCTGATCCGGAAGAGGAGCCCGGGGCCGGGGACTTTCTCAGCGCCGGGGACAAGTCTCAGCCACTTTCCCCAGCACCCCATTCTTACCGGGGCACGCAGGTCTTGTAGGGTTTGGATTCTTGGTAAATTTGCACAGGAGGCCAGCGTGAAGAGTAAAGGGTGGCACGCAAATTCACTGTCCTGGCCCCTCCTGCCTCCCAGGAAGCTCACTCACCTCCCTGCCCTCGCTGCCCTGCGCACCCCCTCGCTCTCCTCCTAACACCCCCAGCTCACCCCCAGCTCGGGCCTCCACCCTTGCCCGTTCCCCGCCCTGCAAAACCAGCTCCTAGACCTTCGTGTGACTCACTCTGTCTTCTCATCTGCAGGTTGCTTCCCATGACCTTGACGACCCATCCATATAGAAGGGCCAGGTACACCCGCAGGGGGCGCTCGCCCCCATTTCACGTCTTTGTGTGTTTATCAAGGGCCGGTCTCCCCTCACTGAAACACAGCTCCTGCTAGCTGGCTAGTCCGCCCGCCCTGGTTTCCCCAGGGCCTAGTGCAGTGCCTGGTCCGTAAATATTTGTGGAAAAGGGAGCGCAACTTCTCCTTCTTGCCCCGCAAAAGCTCTTCTGGCCCCGCAGAAAGCCTCGCCTTGCTGGAGCGGACCCCTCCCAGGGCTTTGCTGTTGACAATGGTGCCTTCTTGAAGTCACCTCCACTTCCAAGCTTGGCCCAGTGGGGCCAGGATAACGAAGCTGCTTTAACATAAATAATTTGCTTCCGAGGTGTAAGAAATGGGGAATATTTTTAGAAGGCCTGCCCTCCTAGGGGAAGTAAATGACTTATGAAAACGGGATTTTTCAAAGTGGCCTTCAAGAGAAAAGGGAGCCGTGTGTGATGGCCAAAATGGAATTCTATGAATTAGTGCGACTCATTATTCTGGTCGTACGCACGCAGACACACGCACACACACACACACACACGCACACACACTCGCTCGCTCACTCACTTTTCCTCCTGCCTTCCATTTCATGGCCTTAGCTCAAATCTGAAATAAAACCACCGCAGCCCTCCCCCCCTGGCCCTCAGCGGCGGCCTGTCTGATTGGATGCCTCCCACAGCCCTCAAGACCAGAGCTTCAAGGAGGAAGCTGCGGGGGCACGCTGAGCCCTCGCTTCTTAAAGTGCGCGCCGTAAGTTACCTTGAAATGTTATATTTAAAAAAAAAAAGTATTTTAGGTTCAACAGACACTTGGGTTCCTGTTAACAACTCATTTAAGGAGAAAGTGGGGGGAAGGCATTCAGTTCAAGGCTTCTTTGACGACGTGAACCTCCTTACTTTGAATCCTTACACTGTGGATGGGATGAAAGATTTCGTGGAGGCGCAGATGGGTAAATGTGCAGGTGAGCAAAGACAGATGTTCCCGACAACGGGGTGGCGGGCATCTTGGGATGGGCTTTGTCTGGCCAATAATGGAGAACAGATACTGGCGGGAGGGGGGGAATGGGAGACCCAGAAAACCAAGACACAAAACCCACTTTTGTGGCCATTGTGTTTCCACCGGACTCTTGATCTAGGGAAGACGTGCTGTTTGGAGAACTAATAAGGCGCCCGGTCCCTTTGATGAGGCACGGGCTGAAAACCAGGTTCTGGAGGAGTTATCCATCGCCGGCTCCCTGAGGCCTTTCTCCCCTTGTCTACAAAATCTGGCCTCCAAGGGGGCACGGATGTGTCTCCTGCCCACCACTTCTGAAGGCCCAGACAACCAGCTCTGGGCTCTTTGTCTAGAAGAGTCATGGTGGCTTCCCATTGTCCGTAAGCTCCGACTATGACTCCGAACTCGCAGGCTAAAAACCAAGGTCCACCGTGAGTTGGCTTCGCTCTGCCTTTCCTTCGCAGTCCCCTAACCTACTTAAGATCTCCACTCCCAACACAGCCATCTCCTTCCTTATCCCACTGCACTCTTCTCCTCTCCCCTTCTCCCTGTAGTCTTTCCTCCTCTTGTCTAAGGTCTCCGCGTCCTGACAGACCTGACTGCCAGGCGCCTTCTGAGACGAGCCCATCCACACTGAACTCCTGTGGTGGGTTCTCAGACACTGATTCGATGTGTATTTGACCTATCTCGCTGCCAGGCTAGACTACTCTCCCAAAAGGTCCATCAGCTTCCTAGGCATTTGCCTGACAGGTGTCGGCACATGGCCCGGGGTGAGCAGAATGGGCACAGTAAGAAGCATTGGCTTCTACTAAACTGCGAGAAGAGGCCTAGCGGTGGGTCAGAGATGCAAGGGATATGGGCTCACTGCCTGCCCCTGGGGCTCTTCCCTCCCTGAGGCTGGGACGTAGGATTCGACCGCCACCATGTGTTGTTACCCTCCGCTATCACACTAAAACCTGGAGGACCCGCTGGTCCCTGGGCAAAGCCAAAACCGCTCAGCTTCTCAACGTTGGTCCAATTCTTTCTGTTCTCTAACAGCTCGTTCCATCAATAAATGGTTGTTGAGTGCCCCACCACGTGCCAGGCACTGGGGATCTGGCAGTGAATATCCCAGACATTGTCCCCATTCTCTTGGGACTTAGAGACAATGAATTAAGAGGCACAAAAAGATTGATTACGGTTGTGATAAATGCAAGTAGGTGCGGGCTGTTCTACAAGCATCTGGAGAGATACAACAGTGGCTTCTCAAGGACCTTGTTTTACATTTGGTGGGGTTTGAGCAGGCTGCCGGCTGTGGGGGGAATGGGGAGCCCTGATTTGCCTTGATGGACCACTCGATGGAATGCTGGGTGGGGGCGCGATGGAAGAAGGTCAGTTCTCACTGAGGTCTGTGGTGAGGCTGGTGAAGGGTCTCCAGGCAGGGATCACACTTACGAATGGAGAGGCAACCAGAGCAGAAATCGGCAGTCCCTCCAATTAAGGTCATCACCAGAGATGTTCCAGCATTCTCTGATGCTAAGCACCTTCTCCTTTTTAAAACGAGGGCCTTCTTTTCAACAAGCTCCCAAGTCCCGCGTCCTTCAAGGCCTCACTAACATCCCCCTAGTGGCTACAGATCATTCCCCCACTGGTTCTCGTTCACTTCCTTAGGTTTCTACTAATTAAAGCTGGTGAGCTGTCATCGATCCCGGCTTCCTCTGCAAATGTTCCTCCACTCGATCTCACAGTGAATTCCAGGAGAATTAGAATCACATCTAGCTCTTCTCTGGGTAGCAGGGATCCTAGATGAGGGCATAAGCCAGGGGAAGAAAGCGTCTGGCATGCATGCCACCCCCACTTGCTAATACGGTGGCCGCGGCAGACATTATCAATCAATCCCCACACTCATCTCTGCTGTGCTTGGACAGGGTTGAAAAGCACCTTCTCAGAAGCATCTTCTCTGGTCACCCACTGAAGGAGGTCACTCCCCCCCAGTTGTTTTCTATGACTAAACCCATCCTTTTCTTCACAGTGCTCTAATTACATATTTTTAAAGACATATTCAAGACCCGTTTCCCCAGTGACCCTGTGAGCTCCATGCAGGGGGAGCCTGCCTGTTTCTGCTCATCACACAATCTCTGGGGCTGAGCGGTCTCGGTCACAGACAAAGAGCTCCGTCACTATTTGCTGCAAGTCCACTTAACGCTTTAGTCAGTTAGAAGGAAAACCCAGTCTCCTTGTCAACACACCTGGGCTGAGTCCCGGCTCTGCACCTTCCTGACTGGGTGTGTGGGGCAATCCCCTCCCTTCTCCATCTCAGGTCCTGGAGCCGTGTCAGTGGGACTGTTACCTCCTACCTCGGACGTTCCAGCAGATCTGGGACAAAGCCTGTCCCTCCGAGATTGGGGGCCACAGGGAATTTTATTTTGGATTCGAGAGTTGGTTTATTTTGGAGCTGGCGGGCCCTCCGTGGCAGAGGTCCTGGGTCCTGGCTGGCAGGCTCTGCAACTGCCGGGAGCCTGTGGGCGGGGACGTTGGCTCCCAGGCACCGGGTTCTGCTGCAGGAGGTGTGGACTTGACTACTTAGCGTGCGGCAGGGGCATTGCTGCCCGCGTCTTACTTCCCTCCTCCTGCACCCCTGTGGGAGAGCAGGGAGAAGGGCTCTGTGTGCACACATGCCTGCTTGTTGTTTCTACAGCTGGGGCCCGACGCACCCCCCCCCCCCCGGGGATTTGAGCCCTCCTGAGCCTGGGTCTCCGCAGACTTGCCCTGCTCTGGCCAGCGAAGCCTGCCTAATGCGTCCTGGGGGAGGTGGACGCCTTAGGCAAAGCGGCTCCTCTGGCTCTGCTGAATTCAGCTCCTGGCCCACAGGCCTGGAGCCACTGGGAATTTGTGTGTGTGTTTGAGGGGTGGGGGCGCCAGGGATGGTCCAAATGGATCAACTGGGCTCTGACGGGCTGTCTGCAACCCCAGAAAGGGTGGGGTGTGCTGAGGCTGGGCCCAGTGACACTGGGAAGCCATAGAGAGACCCCCTCACCCCTCCACACCCCTTCACCCCGCACCCCGGCCCTCCATGGTGGTACAGGGCAGGGCCCTGCAGGAGTCCAGCCTTTCTCCTAGAAGGGGGTGGCCTCATGACGCATCCTCCCAGAAGGCCCCTGAGCTGGGGGAAGGCGGTTCTTCCTGCAGAGACACCAAGCCCGTTCTCTCTTAGCAGCCAGACCTGGAGTCTGGGGGCAGGAAGCAAAGGAGGGCCAGGTAGCAGGCCCCAGAGCGGCAGGCAGGTCTGGGGGGCCCTTCCCCGGGCTTCTCTTCTACTCAGCAGCACCGACTCACCACGCCCCTCTTCCGAGAGTGCCCGTCCTCCCATCTCCGCCTGGTGAACTTCTCACTCTCAACGTCCAACTCAAACGTCACCTCCTCTGAGAAGCCTCCCTTGATCCTTTCAGCCAAGGTTACTTGCTACTTCTTTGGGTTCCTACCCTCTTCCCATTACTGTGCATGTCTCAGCCGAGTAATTTCTAATTCACTGGGACCTTCTTATCTTCTGTCCTCCCCTGGACCGTGAGCTCCAAGGGCATCATCTGTGTGCTGAGCCAAGCCCCACCATGGCCCCCGGTGACACTCCACTCCTGAGCTTCCTGTTCTCTGTCGTGCTGAATGGGGCCGAACCGCGTGACCGGCAAGACCGTCGCCTTCGTGATGGTGTGCGTGACTTCAGGGACGAGAGTGAGGAGGACCCTGGAGCGTCTGCCTTGCTCTATTTTGGGTGGTGAGGGAGCCACGTCACCCCCCGGGCCCCTGCGGAGAGGTCCTGGGGCCTCCTCCCCACAGCCAGCGCCGACCAGCCACCCCTGTGACGAGCCAGCGTGTCCTCCGGGCCTGGCCAAGCCTGCAGACGGCGTGACTGCCACCTCACGAGCGCTCCGGAGCCAGGACCTCCTGCCAGGCTGCCCCCCACTCCCGCCCTACAGAAACGGTGAGAGATGGTCCGTGTTGGTTGTTAGTGGGGGAACAGTCTTACCTGGCAGTAGGTAACCCGTAAGCACCTCAGTTTCCTTCGGGGAACTACCCTGCTTCCCTGCGTGTGTCTTTGGTGGAACTGTCTGTCCTGGGGCTCCATCCTCTCTGGGGCCCTGACCCTGGGGAGGGCAATCAGACCCTCTGCCTGGCAATTGTGTTTGCAGCAGAAATACTCGCCTGGGAGTGGAGGGTAAGACTAATTCTAGAAACGACTCGATGCCACACAAACACACACATACGTACGTTCACACAAACAACACACACGTTTGTGTCCACGCATGCATCACATATGTGTGTGTACAATGCACCAGACACACGCATGTATGCAGGAGACACATGTTTCTATTATATACACACGCACATAAATACATGCATTTTCTTTTTTTTGCAGCGTCGACTATTTTTGGCAGCCAGATAAACTGGACGGGGACAGTTGCCTCCCTCTCACCGTCCTCACAGTGCCATCAACCACCACACCCATCACTGAAGCCCCCCAAGTGCCTAGAACACACGTCATTCAGTAAGCGCTCAGCCACTGTGTTGAATAAGTAAGAGCCCAGAAATATGAATCATGTCAGGGCTATTTATCATGATTTAAATTTGTGTTTTTGTTTGCACCCTGGGAAAAGAATTTAAAAGCCGGAGAATTCTTTATGCTTGCTTCTCTGAATTTCTCCCTCCCTCCCCTACCTTCCCAGAGGCCAGCGGCTCCGGCTCACCATCTATAGGCCACTTCTGTTGCCAGGCCAGGGGCTGAAGGGGTCTGCAGACAGCTGCGTGCCCTGGCCCGGTACCCTGGGTGTTTTGAGGTAGGAACTGGGGGGAGGAGAAGCATAAGCCATGGAAAAGGGAGCCAGCACAGCGGTGATGGAAATGGATCTCCCTCGTCAGCATCCTGGAGGGGACAGGTCCTTCCTGGGAGCCATGGCTGTGTGGCCCTTCTCAGGAGGTGGGATCATAGCCTGGGGGCCTCCCTGCAGAAATCCTTGAGCCAGCTTGGTGCAGAACCAAATGGAGCTTCCCATCTGCAGGGAATTTGGGGCTTTTGTGGACTGTGACCCACAGTGAGTCAGCAGTGACCGGTGTAGACTGACACCAGGGACAGGGAATCCTATACCCCGGGGTACCGCTCTGTGTTACATCCCAGGACCTGGGGCTGCGCCAGGGGGAATCCCACCGATGACTGAAATGGAGTTTCCCACCAGTCCAGCTTAGCCGGGGCACAAAATCAGACTAATAGTCCTTTGCTTTAGGAAAACGTGACATTTCTTTCACACCCAGGTTTGTGGAATAAGGCTCAAAGCTCACAGTGGCAGGAATTTTTCTTTTTGTCTGTTTTGTTTATTATTGTTTTACAGAGCCTAGGACATTGCTTAACACGCAATAGGCCTTCAAGAAATATTAATGTATAAAGGCACACATAGGAAACAATTTGTTGGGTGCCCACGAAATGCTAGAGATTTTACAGAAGCTTCCCTTAGATTCTCTTTTCACAACCACCTTAGACACTTGGTGTTCTTGTCCACATTTTCCTTCCTTCCCTTCCTCCCTCTGTCCCTCCCTCCCTCCCGTCCTTCCCTCCCTCTCCTACTTCAGCCGTCCCAATGCATTTACACATGTTCATATAAGCAGGCATTTTTTACGGGTACATCTTTTAGTTTGTATGAAGGTTAGTGTGTCACAGTTCATCCCACCACGTTTTGCAGCCCGCCTTCCCATGCATGGTCGGCCCCAGCACCCAAGCACCTGTCAACACTGGGGGGAGAGTAAACAGATCCCCTGTGATGGAACTTCTCTGGACTGTCTACTCAGGAGTGGAATAGCTAGTCACTGTGATGTCCGTGTGACTTCACCAAGAAAGGCCACGATGGCCTGCACTACCCACCGGTGAGGCTGGAAGCTCCTTGATTTCCATATCTGGGCCAACCCTGGCATTCCCCAGTTTACTAATATTTTCCCAGTTAATTAGGTGTAAAGTGATACCTCATTGTTGCTTTAAATTGCACGTGTCTTCCCCATTTTGGAGGAAGGCTTGAAGCTTCAGAGAAGTGACATGGCCAGGGGCCCTCCGCTGGTGCATGCTTAGCTGGGCTTTGCCCATCAGCTCTGGGGTCAGGCTGGAGTCACCTGGGGCTCCGCTGACCCTCACCTGGGCTGAACGCCTCTGCCAGCAATCGCCGGACAGGCGTGGGTGCCGCTCTTCTGCTGTGATCGAGCCCCACCTGGTGGCGCTGAGGGGGAACTGCAGCTGTGGAAGGGATGGGGGAGGGGAGGGGAGGAACTCTGAACTACCTCCGCTTTTGAGGCTCCTATTTTTTTTTTTAAATAATTTTTCTAATTTTATTTTTTATCGAGATATAATTATCATATAACGTATTAGTTTCTGGTGCGCAAGATAAATTTTTTTGTGATGAGAATTTTCAAGATCCAAATATACCTCCATCCCCAAATATACAGCACCCTATTATTAACCGAAGTTACCGTGATGTATACTCCCCAGGACTTATTTTTCTTATAACTGGAAGTTTCTACCCCCCTGGCCAGCTTCCCCTCGCAGGTGGAGGGAACCTGAACTGCTTCACTTTTGAGGCTATTTCTGTTTTAGCAAACAAAACCAGAACTCTGTACTTTAAAAGATGTACTTTTAATTAAAGTATACACCTGCCTAAAAGGCATAAATCCCAAGCGTACAGAGAACGAACTTCACAAGGGAACACCTGTGCAGCCAGCACTGCAGGTGCCCCTCCAGCCATGACACACCCTCCTCCAGGGGCTGCCACTACCCTGGCTTCTAACTGGGTCGATTCGTCTCACCTGGGGGACTGTTGAATACACGCACACAGTTGTTCTCTTTAGTATCTTGCCACTTCCGCACGATACGGTGTGCTTCGTTCATCCATATTTGTTCATCCCAGTTGTTATGCAGTATCGCATTGTATGAATATACCGCGAGTTATCCTTTCTACTGCCGAAGGACGTTTGGGTGGATTCCAGCATTCGGCTGTATTGAATAAAGCCGCAATGAACTTTCCGGGATCGTCTTTCGGTGCACATATTGGTACGATCCTGCGAAGTATGTATCTAGGAATGGAAGCACTGGGCCACAGCATAGGTGTATATGCAACTTTGGTAGATACTGCCAGTTTTCCAAAGTGGTCGTGCCCATCTCCCACCCCAACCACGTGTTGAGTGTTCTCCTTGCCCTACACTTTCAACTATAACTGATATCGTCACTTTTTATTTTATTTATTGTATTTTTTAATGATTTTACTTATTTATTTGAGAGAGAGAGACAACAAGCAGGGGGGAGAGGCAGAGGGAAAGGGAGAAGCAGGCTCCCCCTGAGCAGGGAGCGGGACGTGGGACCTGATCCCAGGACCCCGAGATCGTCACCTGAGCCGAAGGCAGATGCTTAACTGACTGAGCCACCCAGGCGCCCCCTGTCACTCTTTTTAGCCATCTCGATGGGTGTTCGTGGTATTTCCTTGTACTTTTCATGTGCATATTCCTGATAACTAATGACATTTCTTACGTTTGTTGGCCACTTACCTCAACACTTAACGAAGTGCCCTGTACAAGGCCCATTTGTTTATTGAGTTTGGCCCATTTTTTGATGGAGCTACCTGCCCTTTTCATACTGATTTATGGGAGGTGAAAGCAGGTCACCTGGGTATGAGCCCTTCATCAGAGCTATCTTCTCCCACCGTGGTCACTCTCTTTCTCGCTCTCTTACTGATGGGTTTTGATGAGGAGACGTTCTACTTTCACTATGATAGAATTTATTAATATTTTCTTCTGTAGCTGAGGCTTTCTGTGTTGTTTAAAATTTTTTGGCGTATCCCAAGGTCATGGAGATTGTCTTGTACGCTTCTTCTAGAAGCTTTCGCAATCTGCATCCATCTGGACCTGATTTTTGCATACGGCGGGAGGCGGGGGGCCGGTATTTTTTTCCATATGGACATTTAATTGATCAGCCTGATTTATTGAAAAGATTGTCTTTTCCCCGCTGCGCCACAGTGTCATCTTTGCCATAAGCCAGGGGACTGTACCTGTGTGGATCTGTTCTCCGGGTATCTGTCTGTGCCTGTGTCTGGTGACAATTCTGCTGGAAAATGTAATCTCGAGGCCACTTCCGAGTTTGTCAAGTACTAGTGCAGACCGAGCTGCGGGTGGGGCTGTCCGCCACGGGACCCTGGCTTTGGGTGGCTTTGCATTTGCTCTCCTTTTTTTTTTTTTTTTTAAGATTTTATTTATTTATTTGACAGAGAGAGACAGCCAGCGAGAGAGGGAACACAAGCAGGGGGAGTGGGAGAAGAAGAAGCAGGCTCATAGCGGAGGAGCCTGACGTGGGGCTCGATCCCAGAACGCTGGGATCACGCCCTGAGCCGAAGGCAGACGCTTAACACCTGCGCTACCCAGGTGCCCCTGTATTTGCTTTCCTGATAAACAACCACAATTGTCACTTTCTCAATGTTAGTTATGCATCTTGGAGCTCACTGGAGGCTTATTTCGTCAGAACGTCAAGAAGCTGAGTTGGAAGCTCCTTGTGCCTGTGGAGTCCACACAGGAAAGCCCCCTGGACCCCAGCAGAGCACCCAGGGGACCCTAGCCACTGGGGTGGGGCAAGGTCTCTCCTGTGCATTCCTTTCCCCTCTCTTTTCGGGTCTCTGCTGAACCCCGGGGGAAGCCTGAACCCAGACTCTGCAGGAGCAGCTGGGGTCTGAGAGGTGAGGCTCCCACAGCAGCCCCCCACCCCCCACCCCTTGAGGGTCTGGAAGCACCAAGCGGTCCCGTGAAGGTGTGGCATTCAGCTCCCCAGGGTCCCACATGGGCAGGGGTGGGGTGGGGTGTAAGACCTGTGGTGTGTGTGTCCCCAACCAGCCTCTGAGCCCTTTGCCCCTCCTGATGTCCCTCTGGGGACTCTGGGTCTCCATTTCTCCTTCCTAAGACTTCTTTTCTAAGAAGGCCTTTCTACAGAGTCTTCTTTTGGTGGGGAGAAGATCCACCGATCCCCCTACGTTGGTTCTGACTCGGGTCAAGGACAAAGGCGACATTCGCACGATGATCCACGCAGTTTAGCCTTGTTCTCTGATGGCTAGTGTCTAAAAGGGACACCCCAGGTCTGGAGGCCTAGGCTTGGCATACCAGAGGATGCCGTCTGGGGGCCGAGGTCCCCACGGCAGAGGGAGCCTGAGGTGACCTAGAGGGCCACGCTGGGGTTTGAGGCGAACACCTTTTTAGCATCTATCTCTCCTTCGACCATGTGGGGGTGGATGTCCACGTTCAGGCCTGCGTCTCTGCACAGCTTGAGCAAAGTGCGAATGTTGTTCTTGGATAGCCTTAGGTATCTGTGTGAGACAAGGCCAGAGAGCTCAGTTGAGCGCAGCGTCACCGTACTGAAAAGAGCTTAGATTTAAGCCCTGTGGGATCTTGCACGGGAACTGGCTCTGCAGACATTTCTGGAGCTGACAGAGATCCTAGAAAAGAGTGGGACACCCTAAGGAGTCGGTGGGAGTTTTTATCGGTAGAACTCTTGCAAGTTCATTTGGCAACATATGTGCCAGGTATCATCCCTGCCCCCACAAGTCCCCCCCCCCTCCCCCCCCCCCCCAATTTCCTTCATTATCTTTGACTCAGGAACTCCACTGGGGCCTTCAACTAATCCTGAGGAGAGAAGTCAATGGAATGAAAAACTGTATAAATGCAAGTGTTCATTTCGGGATTATCCACAACAGGGAAAGGGGCGATTCCATTAACCGAGGAGTGGTCAAGCAGATAATGGGATCTCCATCTCAAGGACGCTCCTGCCAAAGGACGTGGCTTGGGGCGGAAGCAGGTGCACCACGGTGATGGTGAGACTCGATGCCACGTGGGGAGAGAGGCAATTGTCAGGGCTTCCATCACGAACAGCTGTGCGTGACCTCAGCCCTGCCAAGGCCTGGGCGAAATACAGAACAGTGGCAATAAAAGCTGGGTAAAATCATAGGAAAAGGGAGGCTTTTCTTTTAATAATATTCAAGCAATTAAAAAACCAGGCCATTGATTTAAAATCTTAGCTGAAGCCCCACAATTCTGACTGACACCGGAGAGTGGAACTGATCCCATCGACACTGTGTGGTCTAGAGAGTATCTGCTGTCCTCTCCTCCGAGCTCCTTATTCTACCAGCGGCTTTGACCTTGTCCCCAGCTTTAGTGTAAGGAGGTGGGTCCCCTACTCAGGCCACCTGCTGCTGGGTTGCTTTGCTACAGAGGGTGGGGGAGGAGCTGCCTATTGATAGAACCTGAGTTTTCAACCCATTGGGAATGGCTCCCCTGTCCGTCAAGATCTACCCGGCGCTTACCTGTTTTTACAGCCATCTGACACCCCACCCCCCAGCCCTGTGTCTAGACTACCTTTCTCTGACAGCGCCAGGCAGGGTCTGCTCCTTCCCTCTCTGCCTGAACCCAGCCCTGGAGGGTCTCACACACGTGTTTATGTGAGCACTCACGAAGATTCCATTCTGGACAACTTCATCTTTTCCTTGGATATTTTTCTGTCTTGTTCAATGCCATCTCTCCAAATATTCTCTCTCCCTCTTTGGAGGGTAGGGGCCCTGTCCAAATCTCTTTTCTGCCCACCCTAAAGCCCAGGTAGGCTGTCTGTTGACCAGAGCCAACGAGCATCCCCCTGTCAAACTGAAAGCCATTGCCAAAGTCATCCATCCAGGGAGAGGTCAAGCAAGAAGCCCCCTTTGGCTGGGGAGGCCGCCATTCTACCCATCCATCTCTCAGCCAGTCGGGGAGCAGAGCAGGACTTCGTAACGGGGTCGCTGGATGCCAGGCATCTGAGGCTGTCTGAAACCTACAGAGGAGCACACTGCTGTTCTGTCTATATGGACATCCACATTATTCTGTTGTCCGTGAAGTTTCTGAGCCTTGTCAGTCACATCTTTACGGGAAAAGCTAGCACCGGGCTTGGGAGGGGTACTTGGAAAGCGGCAGGTCCCGATAAATAAGACAGCACGGGAGAAGGAAGACCTCTGATAAGAGCAGTGATACTGAACGGCTTCACACTCTGTTCACAGCACCTCCGGGAGCTTAAACCCCCACCTGCAGAGCAGATGGCCCCCGGCGATGGTGGCGATGGTGGCGAGGACCACCAGGCACTCCACACCACAATGTGAAGGCTCTTAGGGGGATTTCCTGTTAAAGATAGGCCACAGACAACACATTCCTTCTTTTTGGATAATATTCATGGTTTCTATTGTGAAACGTACGGAAATATTGGAAGGGTGGTGCCAGTGTCCAAAGGCGTGGCATCCAAATGGCAACACCCAAACGGCGTGCCCATCCCAGAGCCCGTCCACCTGCCGGGGAGGCTGCCGAGGAACCTGGGGAACGGCCCTCCAGGACACAAAGGCAGAGCCGTCCAGCCACCGCCGCCCTCCCCTCGTGCAGGCTCAGCCCAGGTGTGTGCAGCAGACAGCGGGGACCAAAGCCTGTCCCCCGGGCACCCCACTCACCGGCAGCTCAGCACCTCCTCGGGCTTCAGCATCCTCACCAGCTCCATCTTGGGCTCGGCACCCTTCTCCATGAGGCTCTTCAGCTTGCGCTCGTAGGAGACCTCGGGCGTCCTGCTGGTCACCCAGTCTCTCAGGAGGGTCGACTTCCGACCGCCGAAGGCGGGCGGCTCCTGCAACATGGGGTCCAGGGCGCTTTGGCGGCGGTAGGTCAGGGGCCGCTGGGCGGACTCCAGGGCGATGGCATCTTTGATGTCGAGCTCTGAAATCGAAATCGGACAGATGTCACCAGGGAGTTAGAGCTGGGGGAAGGGGAGAGGCAGGACGGGCTGAAACTGGGGGAGGCCAGCAGGATGGCCCAGGCTTCAAACAAACACCTGTTCTGAGATTCGAGGGCTCTTCAAGACTCTTCTTTTTTTTTTTTTTTAAGATTTTATTTATTTGACAGAGACAGAGACAGAGACAGCCAGCGAGAGAGGGAACACAAGCAGGGGGAGTGGGAGAGGAAGAAGCAGGCTCATAGCGGAAGAGCCCGATGTGGGGCTCGATCCCAGAACACCGGGATCACGTCCTGAGCCAAAGGCAGACGCTTAACCTCTGTGCCACCCAGGCGCCCCCTCTTCAAGGCTCTTCTGAGCATTGGTTTAATTCTCACACGTCTTTACCTCCCTCCTTTCTCGCTGCCTCCTTGGCTCCCTCCCCTTCCCTCCTTCTTTGTCCCCTTCTCTCCATCTTCTCTTCTGTCCCTCCTCCCCTAAAGGGAACCTCTGCCTGGAGGAGGTAGGGGAAGCTAGGGGAAGCTATCGAAGATCAACTTTGAGATGATTTTTTTTGTTTGGTTGGGTAAGATGGGGTTTTTAAAGGAAAAGCAATTTATTGGATGAAAGGGGAGAAAGGTATTGCAGGCAGGAGGAACAGCAAGTACAGGCGGGGAGACAGCATGAACAAAGACACAAATACAGGGGCGCCTGTGTGGCTCAGTCGTTAAGCATCTGCCTTTGGCTCAGGTCATGATTCCAGGGTCCTGGGATCGAGTCCTTCATCAGGCTCCCTTCTCAGTGGGGAGCCTGCTTCTCCCTTTCCCACCCCCCTGCTTGTGTTCCCTCTCTTCCTGTCTCTCTCCGTCAAATAAATAAATAAAATCTTAAAAAAAAAAGACACAAATATATGAAATCAAATGTGAGTGTCTGATGTTACCCAAATATGGAGTTTGTACTGAATTAAATACTGTGGGGGCTGGTGCTGAGAGAACTTAATTTTTTTCTTCTTGCTAAGTTTACCACTAAGTATTTTATAGATTTTTACTGATAAGAATGGGATATTTTCTTCCTATTTCCATTTCTGGAAATGGGGCTAGTAGAGAGAAAAGGCTATTGTGTTACAGTGTGTTTTTTTTTCTAATAAGAATTTCTTGAGTTTTACAGATATGTAATAATATCAGGAGAAAAATGAAAATACCTTCCCTCTAACATTTAGCAAAATCATATACTCTTCTTGACATACTGCATTTGACAGACATTCTAACACAATGTCAATAATGCTGATAGCAGTCATGCCTCATTTTGTTCCTGATTTTAATTAAAATAATTAGCATGTCATCATTTAGAATGATAATTGCCACTATTTGGGTAAGTTTTATAGTATTAGGAGTTTAATTCTTAGTTTACATCGAGTTTTTATTAGTAATAATTGCTTGATTCTACTTTTTGCTTTTCTCTCATTTACTGACATGCTCGTATGGTTTTTCCTTTATTGATGGAATAAATTATGTTCTTAGATATTCTGATAGTGATAACCTAACCATTCCTAACCTGCTGTAAGAAATCGTACGTGTCACCAAATCCTACCCCTGAAACTAATACTACACTCTACGTGAACTAACTTGAATTTAAATAAAATCTTGAAAGAAAAAAAATTAAAAAAAAATAAATAAACTTCATTCTCTCAAAAAAAGGAAAAAAAGAAATCCCATTGGTCATGGCATGTTATCGATTTCATACACTGATATGTTTTCATACATTTGGTATATTTGTTAAAATGTTTAATATATTTTTTACATCTCTATTACGTTTTTGCAAATATTTTAATATTGTGGTTCTGATGGCCTGTTGGATTAATGCAGACGTGCATGTGTTTCATATGGTCTGGAATAGTTGATGTGACATTGGGATTACTCATTTTTTTAAAATTTATTTATTTGAGAGAGAGAGGGGGCACAAGCAGGGGGAGGGGGCAGAGGCAGAGGGAGAAGTAGGCTCCTGGCTGAGCAAGGAGCCCGATGTGGGGCTCGATCCCAGAACCCTGAGATCATGACCTGAGCCGAAGGCAGATGCTCAACCGACTGAGCCACCCAGGTGCCCCGGGGATTACTCATTTTTGAAAAGGTAGATAGAACCTGGTGTGAAGCCTTTTGTCCTGGTGACTTGTTCTGTGAGAAAGGGCCAACCAGCTTTCCATTTTTACTTCAGAAATTGCTCTCTTCGGGGCGCCTGGGTGGCTCAGTCGTTAAGTGTCTGCCTTCGGCTCAGGGCGTGATCCCAGAGTTCTGGGATCGAGCCCCACATCAGGCTCCTCCGCTATGAGCCTGCTTCTTCCTCTCCCACTCCCCCTGCTTGTGTTCCCTCTCTCGCTGGCTGTCTCTATCTCTGTCGAATAAATAAATAAAATCTTTAAAAAAGAAAACAGCACATCTGCCTTTAAAAAAAAAAAGAAATTGCTCTCTCCAACTTTATTATGTCAATTTTAATCATTTATGGTATGAGAGGAAATGATCTATTTCTTCTGGGTTTTCAAATATATCGGAGAAAGATGCATCTAGTGTTCTAGTACAGCTCCGTTCACGTATTTCTCATCTTTGCTCACGCGTTCTTTCTCATGCCAAATCTTGCACATTATTACTCTTCTTTTTTAAAAGGTTTTATTTATTTATTTATTTATTTATTTATTTATTTATTTATTTATTTATAGCATGAGCAGGGGGAAAGGTCGAGGGGGAGGGAGAGGGAAAGAATCTCAAGCAGACTCTCTGCCGGGCATGGAGCCTGATGCGGGGCTCGATCTCACGGCCCTGAGATCATAACCTGAGCCCAAATCAAGAGTCAGATGCTCAACCAACCGAGCCACCCAGACACCTCTTTACTCTTCTTTTTAACAATGGTCATGAGGAGTTCACACTATTCATCTCTTGCTTTTGCAAAAAGCTAACTTTGGATTTAAGGCTTACACTTTTAAGTAGTTTTTATCTTGGGTTTCATTAATCTCAGCTGGTATTTAATGAATGAAAGCTCTCTTTTTCATATTAATGATTCCTCCTATCTTATTATAAATAATAAATTGCTAAAAGTATTCATTTTTTCTTCTGTGTTTTTTTGTGTTATAAAGACAGGAATTAAGAATTTTAGGTGTTACTATAAATTTTCTTCTGAGGATAGATTTCGCCTTTATTCCCATAGTAAGAAACAGGCTTATTTTCATGAGTTTTTTTTTTTCTCTGATATAGAGTATTTTACGAGTGTATTTCTTAATTTCTGACTGTTAAGTTGGGAATATATTTTAATTTAAATTTTATTTCTAATTATTGCTTCAGGATAATGTAGGCCACCCTAAAATCTTTAATTTTTGAAAGGTAATGTTTTCTTAGCAGTGAATATGCAGATGAGTTTTGTAGATATTCTTTGGCCGCATAAAAATGCGTTCTTTATTCAAATATAAAGTTATGTTTATTTGATTCTAAAAGAGGTGTATTAAAATCTCCCACTGTAACTGAATTTTATTAGGTTCTTTTTGCAGTTCTCAATAATTACCTATTTAGCTACTGTATTTTTTGGTCCATGTAGGCTTGTGATTACTATTTATTCTCTTTAACATTTAAAAATACCCCTCTTTTACCCTGTTTCTTTTAGCCTTAATCCCACCTCATCTGTTTGCATTTCACGTTTCCTCTTGGCCTATCTTTTTGTTTTCCATCTTTCTATATTAAACCTGATTTTAGGTGTATCTAGGTTCTGATTTTTTTTTTTAAAGATTTTATTTATTTATTCGACAGAGAGAGAGAGAGACAGCCAGTGAGAGAAGGAACACAAGCAGGGGAAGTGGGAGAGGAAAAAGCAGGCTTCCAGCGGAGGAGCCTGATGTGGGGCTCGATCCCAGGACTCTGGGATCACGCCCTGAGCCGAAGGCAGACGCTTAATGACTGAGCCACCCAGGTGCCCCTAGATTCTGACTTTATTTTTTATTTTATTTTATTTTAATAATTTTTATTTTGTTATATTAGTCACCATACAGTACATCCCTAGTTTTTGATGCAATGTTCCATGATTCATTAGTTGCGTATAACACCCACTGCACCATGCAATACGTGCCCTCCTTACTACCCATCACCGGCCTGTCCCATTTCCCCACCCCCCTCCCCTCTGAAGCCCTCAGTTTGTTTCCCAGAGTCCATAGTCTCTCAAGGTTCATTCCCCCTTCTGTTTTTTTAAACCAATTATTGCCTAGTTCGGTGCCTCTGCTGTCACCTTAAGCATTTTTTTTTCTTTTGTGAGTAAATCATTCTTCCTGTAAACCCGCAAGATTTCATCAATAAAGTTCAGGAATTTTACTGGGGTAAGTCTAGGGAGAATGCGTCTAGATCTCCCCCCCAGTTATATAAATGGAGGAACAGCCTCCTGGAAAGAGGCTGTGATTTGCCCAAGGTCTCATGTGAATGCGTGGCTGAATTGTGACTCTGTTTGCCCATTTTGGTGCTCTGCACGGACAGGTCCCTGACCAGGGGGCCTCAGCAGTCCCTGTTTATGCACAGTGGAAACTGGTGCTATGTTCCAGAAGAATCATGAGCTGCATAGCCTCATTAACACAAATGGGAGATCCCTCGGAGAAAGAACCATAGCCTTTCCAAGCACCCTCTGGGTCAAGCTAGGTCTCACGTAGGAAAGAACAACAGTCATATAAATGGCAATGATCATTAAACATATGAACTAATGTTTAGGGAGTGACTTATGTGCCAGGCCGTGTAGAAGGAGCTTTCCAGGGAGGGAGGCACTACGCTCTCACAGCCATATCATGCCCATTTAACAGACGAGCAAGTTGAGGATCAGAGAGATGAAATCGTGTCCCCAAGACGCCAGGGTTAATTAGTGGTGGATCCAGGAAAATGGGAACCTAGGTTGCTGGTCCCTTTTTCTGGGCACCCATCCTGGCTACCATCTGAGCAAAAATGACACATACTCCCGAGTCTGCGGCTGAACAGGTAAGCTCGGCTTCTAGCGGGCTGTGTCTGGGACCCCAGGGGCTCCCTCTGTACTCATGGAGACAGAGGGTGATTATTGCCCCCAGACCTCCGCGTCAGGGATGCACTCCTGTGCGGCCATCTACAGAATGCCCGGGGCGCAGGAGCCCAGGGAGAGGAAGCCAGGTGAACGCCCCTTTTCTATCTAGCTGCTCAGACGTCACCAAGATTTACTTTGGAACTGTGTTCCGATGCTTTCCCAGCATCTTTTGCTGGCCCAACGCTGGAGTGACATTTTACAAATTCAAAACCAACAGGGTGGCCCTCGGAGGGGGGCCAGGGGAGTGGCCAAAGAGGAAGGGGCAACAGAAAAGGCTGTTCGCAGGAAATTCGAGGGAGGAGAGGTGGTAGGGAGAGGGGAGTGGCCCATGGCACACAGCGTCAGTGTGGCAGAGGCTGACGGCAGGGTGGCGGCCAGCAGCGGGATGGACCTGACGTTTCAGCTGGTAATAGGAGTGAATGGGAGCTTCTGTGAAAATGGGGAGAGGGGACAAGATGAAATGGTCGGCTTTGGAAAACACCGTGCTCCGCATTTGGGGCTGTCACTGCTGTGTTCTATTAGAGTTGGGGCTCTGGAGCTGGAGACAGTTATCTGTCCCTCATGGGGGACACACCATGTTTCACAGATTTTGATCCTGTGGCCGTCACAACACTACACATGTGGCCGAGTGGGAGCTGTTGTGTTTGTACAGACCGAGTGGCCGCGTTCAGTGCTGTGTCTGAGGGTCTTGCCTCCCAGAGCCTTGCTCCCCGGATCACAGAGAAACGTCCCATCAGGAGTGCAAAGAGCTTACTCTGCTGCTAGGGAAACCAGGACACCGATGGTTCAGGGACTGAGTGGGGCTGGGGAGGCCAGAACCAGAAGTCCTGGTCTAGAATACCCCTCCTTGATCTGTTTGTATCTCGTCGTGCACTCCTGCCATAGCCCTTAACGGGCCCCATGCCCTTCCTAGGGGCTGCTTTGTCTTGAACTTGACTCCAAAACCCGATCCTGCCCACTCGTGTTAGGCCTCTTGCTGGCCTGCACGGGAAGCTGCCCTTGCTGTGTTCAGATGCAGCCCTGACCCAGTTCCTGGGTGCCACACTTGGATGCCCAAGCGGTTCCTGGGTGCCTCTGAGCACCTGCTGCAACCGGTCACCTGCTGCCCCCCAGTGGCCATTTGTTGTATTACATTAGATAGGAAAAAAGGTCCCCTCTGTGAACAGGGTGGGTTTTTGTCTTGGGGCGGCGGGTAGCAGGGGAAACTGCAGAGAACCAAAGAACTGCTAAGTCAGTCTGCCCTGCTGGCATTTTTGTGCAGTGTTATGAAAAAGGATTATTCAATCAGCTGGTAAGTCAGTTTCTCTTAGGGAAGGAACTGCCTTTGTTTAGGAAAATAACTTGATAGACTCCTTTTGAGTGTTGACTAAGACAGTGAAACAAAGAAAAGTAAGTGATCCTTCCAGGTAACAAGCCAATGGGAGCTGTGGGGTGAGGACAGCAGAGGATGGAGGAGAGGGGAGAGAACAGAGAGAGGAAGAGGTGGGAGTTAGGCAGGTCCAGGACTAGAGTGAGACCAAGTTGGGGGGGGGAAGCAAAATTTAAGGAGGTGTTCACTCTCAGGCTCATGCAAGCGCAGAGTCAGTACCAGAGAGCGAGCGCCTCCTTAAATCTTATACCCTGGGTGCCTGGCTGGGCTCAGTGCAGGGGTGAGCAAAACAGCTGGAGGGGACCCCCTGCAGGCAAATGTATTCAGGGACCACCTCCTGGTGGCAGGGGACATAGGATTTGGAAGAACTCTTAAGGGGGTTTTGTAATCAACTTCTCTTTTGTTTTCTGTATAATTCTGCCATTAAATTCTTTCCCTTCATTGCCCCAAACCTTCAGTAAAGTCTGTTTACACACAAAAGCTTCACGTGAGAGGTTTGGGGGGAAAGGAAGGAAACGTTGCTGTGGTCTGTGTGTGTGTGCAGTGTCAAGGAGCAGGGAGCAGGGAGGAACCACTGGAATCGAGATCTGCAGATGCTCAGGGGCTCGGCTGAACTCGGACCACAGAGCCAGACTTGCAATGGGAGTCACAGAAGACTTGGGGAATGTGTAAGGCCTCCCATAGGGCATATGGCAATCTATCTATATATCTGTATCTATATTTATAGCTACATCCACATCCGTATCTCTATCTATAAACTTTTTATTTTGGAGTAAGTTCAGATTTGCAGAAGAGTTGCCAAGATGGTATAGAGCGCTCCTGGGCACTGCTCGCTCAGTTTCCCTGAATGTTAGCCTCTTACACAAGCAGGGCACATTTGTCAAAACTCAGAAATTAACATTGGCACATAACAGCTTTTTTGCATTTCGCCAGTTTTCCCACTGAAGTGTTGTTCTAGGATTCAGTCCAGAATCCTGCACGGCATTTAGAGCCAATCATATTTAAATCTGACAGGCAAGCGAGCGCAGTTTGGTTTCAACGGCTTTGGTGTATTAAATGAGAAGGGGGGGGGAGGATGTTTTGCTGGGCATGATGGGAGCAGCTTTATGCAGGAGAACTGGCGGCCCCTACTCCAAAACTTTTGCCCACTCCTCCTTTGGGCTAATTGGAATTCCTTCCACCTTTGACCACACACCTCCTTTCCAAGAAGCCAGGCACAAGAAATGCAACTGTTTCTCCAACACCATGGTCCAGCCCACCTGAGCAATTTAGCAATTTTTTTCCCTTAGAAATAGCTATTTGCCACCATTATCAGGCTAGATGTTTTATATGCCTCATCTCACCGAAACTCGACTGGGAGGCAAGTCATGCTATTGTCCCATTTTACAGATGTGAAAACTGAACCCCAGAGATGGAGTGGCTGACTCACCCTAGATTCTTCTGAGTTCACTACAGAGCAGCGGAGCCAAGGTTCGAACTCGGGCAGCCCTGGGAACTGGAGATCCGGCCCAACCTCAGCCTGCCTCTTCCTGGGTGTGAGTCACACCTGGCAGGTTTCGGCCAGCAGGTGCGGTCCCTCATGTGCTACGCTGACCTTGTCACAGTATCTAATTAGACAAGTTGGAGCTCACGAGTTTGCTGCCACCGGCTTTAGGAACTGGGGGGCACACCCTGCTGCACCCAGAGAAGAGAACTGCCAAGTGTGGGCGGAGCCTAGACACCAGCCCACCTGCCCTCCTGCTTGTGCTGTGACCGCTAAAGAGCCACGTGGGGCTCCACGACGGTGCACAGCAGCCGGGATGATGTGGGTGCCACTGCTCTAAGACCGGCCTGAGCTTCCTGTCCCTCTGAGAGGCCAGAACCGGGGACGGTTCTGGACCCCAGGACCAAGATGCTTCCCTTACCGGGTTTCCTGGGGCCATCCCTGGTGTAGCTACCGGGAACCATGCTGAGGCGTCTTCCCTTTGGGTCCCCGCGGTTGAGCTTTCCGTGCACAGCAGGGTCCCTGTCCTTCTTGGCGGTTTGCCCCGAGGCCTGGGAGGGGAGCCGGAGAGAAGTTAAACCACGAGGAACGGGCCTTGGCATGGCCTCCTCCACCCTCAAAATGAGTGATTACAAGGGTTTGCTGAAAGGCAGGCAAAGGGGCCAAAGGAGGGGCCACCCTGGGCCCTGGGGCAGGGGAGGGGGGCCGGGATGGCGGGTTGGTGCCTGCTCACCCACTCCCCACTTTCAGTCCCCCCATCTCAGAGGGAGGCCACAAGGGGCCACGGAAGCCACAGCCCTCAGGGGGCAGGGAGGCCCGGGTGTCCTCATCTCTCAGCCGGCATTCCTGAATGGTGGGGTGGGGGGCGGTGAGAGGAGGGACAGGCACTTGGGAAGAAGGACCCTCCATGGCAGGAGTGCCAGTCTCCACCGCACGGGGCAGTGTGTGGGGTGGGGGCTGGAGGGGTGAAGGGGGCAGGTGATTCATTTGGGTGTCAGTGTGGGACAGGAGCCTTCAATTTAAACAGTGTAGCCAGGCTTTAGGCGGGAGCAGGGTGGGTTCCCCTCCTCTGTGCGTGGAGCCTTGTTACCTGGTTGGTAAATGCCACCTGGCGGTTTCCTTTCCTCTGTTTCAGGGTGCTTTGGGTTTTCTTTCCTTCCTTCCCATTTGTTTCAGGGGTCATTATCCCCTTGGGTTTCTGCTTGAAAAGACAGAGAGGATTGCCCTGTGGCTGCCTGGTGTCCCCACAGAGGGGCGACACTCTGGTGAGCGAGCTGCCCCCTCCCCACCTCCAGATTTGGCCCGCACTCTGGGACTTCTGTCCCCCCACCCCCCAGAATTATTCTTCTGTCTCCAGACAGGCCCTGGTGTAATGTCACACTGCTCCCAGAACAACCTCTAAACGTCGGGTCTGATGGTCCCTCCCAACCTCAGAACCCACCATGAGCTCCCTAAGACCCTCTACACAAGGACCTGTTGGAATTCCTCTCCTAGCCTCTCCCCAGCCTGGTAGGAATTCCTTCCGGCCCCCAAATGGCCTGTGTAGCTGTGACTTCCCTGCCACGGCCTCCAGTCTGAAACCACAGGAAGGCCACCTTGTCTCAGAGTCCAGCCAGGACAGTCCCTCCGTCCCCAGAGCTCCCTCCTCTCCCAAGCCCTCCCCATCCTGTCTGTCATCACAATTCATCCTGCCTTTCCCGTTCCTTGGGCGCTCCTCCTGGCATCGGGGGACTTCCTTGGGTGCTTGCCTGGCCTTCTACCTCGACCAGGCAGGCAGGGAGGACGCCTTTGTTACGGAGCTCCAGGGTCCATGGGGGAGGGGCCCACCTAAGGGCCTCCAGGCTCATCTAGGAGGGGTGGGGGTGCCGAAGCACCTCAAGGAAGCTGAATCGACTGGGTCTCCACTTGCAGGGTGCTGCTCATGGTTGTGGGGACATGGCGGCTGGGACTGGTCTCCAGGTCAGACGCCTGGTGGGAATCCCGCTCGATTGCTCGGTGGCTGAGAAACCGTGGCTTGGTTTCCTTCTCTGAAGATGGAGGGAAGAGAAGGATCTATCTCCTAGGGTTATTTTGGGAAATTAATGAATCCCTGTGCGGATGCCAGGAGAAGGGAGAGGAGGCCACGGTTAGTACCCCTCCAACTGTCTACACCAAAGGGCCCCCTCCACCTGTGCTGAGACCATCCATGGAATCACAAGAGCTTCAGTCCAAATCCAGGTGCCCTTGGGAGGGATAATGGTGCTTGAAAATTTATTTTCTATATATTTTTAAGATTTTAAAAGTGTATTTATTTGAGAGAGAGAGAGTGCACAAGACTACAAGAGCAGGGGAGGGAGAAGCAGGTTTTCCCCCCGAGCAGGGAGCCCAATGCAGGGCTGGATCCCAGGACCCTGGGATTATAACCTGAGCCGAAGGCAGATGCTCAACAGACTGAGCCACCCAGGCGCCACTTCACTGTATTTTCAATTTAAATTTGTTCCCTTCCTGAGTCCAAAATTATTTCCAGTAAAAGCCACATTAAAGGTAAAGCTGTGAAAACGTTATTAGAATATGATCTCCATGAGAAGAGATGCATGTTAATCATTGAAGTGAATGTAAATGTCTGTGATTGGTACTGAGTTCTGAGCGACCCAGCAGTCAGATTGGGGGGCAGGGGGTAGCCTATCCATCAGTCATGAGCGCCTGAATGTAAAATATGTCTATCAGATGTGTTTTAGTACGTTTAATGGAACTGGCACTTCAGATCTTTCTGAATATAAATGATAAGTAAGCATATACGCAGAAGGGAGCTTTCTGGAAAGGCAGGGGGCGCCTCAGTGGTTGGAGCCGAGAAAGTGGAGGTGACTACAGGGAGTTGACCTGACAAAGCCCGTGAGCTTGAGAACGGGGTAAATCTGGCTTGCAGCCCTGGCTTGGCCCTTCATTCATTCTGTGAGATCGAGCAAGTGACTTCTCTACCCCTCGCTCAGCTTCCTTATCACTGCCCGGGCGCTGGGGGGTAAGCATGGTGCCTACCCTGTAGCCCTGCTGGGATCAGTTGACAAGATAACTCGTGTGTAACGCTGAGCTCAGGGCCTGGCACGTGGTAAGTGCTTAATAAACATTAGCATTGTCATTAGGAATGCCGTTTTTCACCCATTTTCCCCTGGGGGCTGGGGAATTCAAGATCAGGTGGCATCCTTTACGGAGGAGACCACTTTCTAAGGGCATGGCTTGATTTTCCATAGATGATGGGCCTGGGGGATCTCTGGGGGAAACTGAGGCAAAACTGATTGTCTTAGCTCCTGCAGAAAGAGGGAAGGGTGGTGCTATAGACTGAATGTTTGTGTCCCCCCCCCACCCCACTTCCTATGTTGAAATTCTAACTTTCAGTGTGATGGTAGTAGGAGGGGGCCTTTGGGGGGTGATTATGTCAGGAAGGTGGAGGCCTCTCGAATGGGATTCGTGACCTTATAAAAGAGACCATAGAGAGGTCTCCCTTCTCTTTCTTACTGCGAGGACACAGCAAAAAAGTCTATGAAGCAGGAGATGGGCCCTCATCAGACACCAAATCTGCCAGCACCTTGATCTTGGGCTTGCCAGCCTCTAAAACTGGGAGAGATTAATTTCTGCTGTTTATAAGCCACCCAGGCTATGGTTTTGTATTATCGCAGCCCCATAGGACTAAGACCTGTGGATGAGAACTAGTTGTGATACAGGGTAGAAAGGGGGAAGTATGTTAGTAGGCGTCCCAGTGGCATAGTGCCGGTGGAGACCGAACACCCTTTGGCCCTGGGGCCATCGTCAGGATGGAAGTGTCTGGGGACACTGGGGAGGACCCATTCTGCCACCACCAAGATCTGAGAAGCTATTACCTCTGAGCTTTTCTGGAACACTGATCAAGACAGCTTTAATGCCCGTCTCATCTTGATTAAGCTCCTGATATGTTCCTCCCTGTCTGTAGGCCCATGACTTCTCTTTTCTTTTCCTTTAAAAAAACTGGCAGTTGTAAATTCTTTGTCTGCCCCCTTGAGATGTAAATCTTCTCCTAGCCTCTTGCCAGTTTTATAATCCAGGAATGTTTTTCTCAAGGACCTGGAAGCCATCCCTTTGAAATGTAATCCTCAGGGGGCACCTGGGTGGCTCAGTCGGTTGAGGGTTAAGCATCTGCCTTCCACTCAGGTCATGATCTTGGGGGTCCTGGGATCAAGTCCCACATAGGGCTCTCTGCTCAGTGGGGAGCCTGCTTCTTCCTCTCCCTCTGACCCTCCCCCAGCTCATGCTCTCTCTCTCAAATAAGTAAATAAAATCTTTTTTTAAAAAAAAGCGTAATCATCAGGGGGCGCCTGGGTGGCTCAGTCATTAAGCGTCTGCCTTTGGCTCATCGCGTGATCCCGGAGTTCTGGGATCGAGCCCCACGTCAGGCTCTTCTGCTGGGAGCCTGCTTCTTCCTCTCCCACTCCCCTTGCTTGTGTTCCCTCTCTCGCTGGCTGTCTCTCTGTCAAATAAATACAATCTTTTTTAAAAAAAAAAGCGTAATCATCAGGAAAGATAGCACCCTGTCCTCCCAGTCTTTGTGGGAAGGTAGGAGCCTAACTACTTGAGTGACAATTGGCAAACACAGCTGGCCTAACCGCATGGATAACGTCCCCTCTCTCCTCCAGGATTTTTCTACTAGTTCACTCCAGTGCTTGAAGCTCCTCCCACCTTCTGTTTTCTGAGAGTCAAGTTCGATCTCTCCCCTATTGGAATAATCTTGAGTCCAACAGCCTCACAGTTTTGCTCGGACAGTCCATACCTGGGAAGCCTGTATCTGCTTTTTCTTCCCCTGCCTCCGCTCCAGCCACTCCAGCACCCGAGTGAGGTCGGACATCCGCCTCTCCTCGGCCGTCCTCCACGTGGACTTCCTCTCTATGGGCATTGCGTCCTTTAGGTGCTCTGAGTTCTCTGTCATGTTGGAGTCCTGGCTGTGCGCTGGGCGGGAAGGTGGCACTCTCTTGCTTTGTCGATCCCTCTGTCTCTAGTAGCTGGCCTGGAGGACCTCGGCTGGCAGGGGGTGGCCCTTAGGAGGTGGATATAAAAGGCAGATGTAGGCCAGCAGCTGGGATGTTGGCCTCCAAGGATGGGAGGTCTGCAGGGTGATTGTGAGGTCACTGTCAGGCTGGCCTGTGGGGGCTGCTTGTGGCACAACATCGGCTTCCCCACACGGCCGCTGTCCCTCTGTGGGCACTGTCTCTTGTCTGGACCCCGCCACAGCCTCCCTGATGGCCTCTCCACCTCCACTTCCATAGACCTCTTAAACAAAGTTCACTTAGCTCTTTTTCTCAAAACACTTCCGTGGCTCCTGCAGCCTATAAAAAAAACTAAATTTCTTAGTTTGGTATCCGGGCCTTTCACAATGTACTCTAATTAGAATGAAGTTTTATAGCCTCGATAACTTTTATGTTCACTGAACAGATAGTTATCAGATACCTGCTATGTACCAGGCATGGTCCTGGGGACACAGTGCAAAACAACATAGCCAGACCTCCTAAAACATATGAGCTAGTGGGAAAGACACAGCAGCAGTCAAATTACTCTATGAATGCATAACAGCAAGTGAAAACGAGTGCTCTGAAGGAAAGAAATACAATTCTGTAGAGTAGACAAAAGCCCTAGATCTGGATGGGTGGTGGGTGGGTCACCACTCAAACTTGGAACTAAAGGGTAAGTAGGTCTCAATGGGGCCCTGGACCAGAGGGGTGAGCATGTGCAAATGCCCTGTGGCAGGATGAAAGCACGGCAGACTTGAGGACTAACAGAAGGGCAAAGTCTAGAGTATCAGGTAGTGAGAAATGATTCGGACAAGACACGACCTTAGAAGTCACAGGTTTGCTCAAATTGAGGAGGAGGGGGGAAAACAATAAAGGGATTCAAAAAGAGGGGAAGGAGTGGTATGATCAAGCTTCCTTTTTTGTTTCAGTAAACTTTTATTAAAGGAACCTATCTACACAGAAATGTGCCAGAGTCACCAGTGAAGACACCTGTGTAACCAGTTTCCCCAGAGTTCCTCCTCATGGCTCCTGCTGGTCACGGTTGCCCTCCAAGAGTATAAACCCTATCTTAACTTCCAATTTCATAGGTTTGGTTTGTGTGTTGGTGTTTTATATAAATGGAATTATATACATGCAGTCTTTGTATCTGGCTTCATTCATTTTACAAATATATTTGCAGGGTTTTAGCAATGAATTCTATTAGTCTTTGTGTATGTGGAAATGCCTTTATTTTACTTGCATTTTTGGAGAAAGATTTGCTGGATAGTAGAATTGTTGGTTAACAGTTTTCCCCCCAGCATTTTGTGTATGCTATTTCACTGCCTTCTGCTCTCCATTGTTTTGTATGGGAAGTCAGCTGTTAACCTTATCGTCGCTCCCCTGCACATAGGAGTCATTTTTCTTTTGCTGATTTTTTTTCTCTGTTCTTGTCTTTTAAATGTTTACTGTGGGCAGCCTGGGTGGCTCAGTCGGTTACGCATCTGCCTTCAGCTCAGGTCATGATCCCAGGGTCCTGGGATCGAGTCCCACATCAGGCTCTCTGCTCAGTGGGGAGTCTGCTTCTTCCTCTCCCTCTGCCCCTCCCCTCTGCTCATGCTCTCTCTCTCAAAATAAATAAATAATATCTTTAAAAAAATGTTTACAATGGTATGTCTGGGTATGGATCTTTTTGTATTTATTCTCCTTGAGGCTTGTTGAACTTTCGGGATATACAGTTAATGTTTTCCATCAGATTCTGGAAGATCTTGGCTACTGTTTTTCCCATTTTTTTTTTCTGTTCCTTTCTCTTTCTATCTGTGGGACCCTCATTACACATCTGTTGACATGCTTCATGTTGTCCCCCTGGGCTCTAAAGTTGTCTTTTTTTTTAAGATTTACTTTTTTATTTACTTGAGAGAGAGAGCGAGCATGAGCATGAGTTGGGGGAGGGGCAAAAGGAGAGAATCTTCAAGCAGGACTCGCCAGTGAGCATGGACCCCAGTGCAAGGCTGCAACTCACGACCCTGCGATCATGACCTGAGCTGAGACCAAGAGTAGGACGCTCAACTGACTGAGCCACCCAGGTGCCCCTGGGCTCCGAAGTTTTATATCGTTTTCTTCAGTCATTTTTTCCCTTGTTCTTGGGTTGGATAATTTCTATCAACTTTTCTCCAAGTTCGCTAATTCTTTCCTCAGCCATATATAAGCTTTTGTTGAATCTTTATAGTACAATTTTCATTTCAACTGTACTTTTCAACCCCAGAATTTCCCTTTTTTAAAAAATAATTCCTAGGGGCGCCTGGGTGGCTCAGTCGTTAAGCATCTTGCCTTCGGCTGAGGGCGTGATCCCAGAGTCCTGGGATTGAGCCCCACATATCAGGCTCTTCCACTGGGAGCCTGCTTCTTCCTCTCCCACTCCCCCTGCTTGTGTTCCCTCTCTCGCTGGCTGTCTCTATCTCTGTCAAATAAATAAATAAAATCTTAAAATAAATAAATAAATAAATAAATAAATAAATAAATAAATAAATAAAATTCCTGTCTCCTTATTTAGAATTTCTGTGGATTCATTGTTGTCATACTTTCATTTAACATTTTAAACATCATTTTAGTTCTTTGGTCATATTGATAAGCTAAATCCAACATCTGGGAACACTCAGAAACAGTGTCTACTGACAGATGTTTTCCTGAGCATGTGTCAGACTTTCCTGGTTCTTTGCATAACTTGGAATTTGTTCGTTGAAAACTGGACATTAAAAAAATATTGTAGCAACTTTGGATTCTGATTCCTGTCAGGTTTATCGTGGCTGTTTTTTTTTTCTTCACCTGTTTATTTGTTTAATAACTTACACAGGCTCTGTGAACCAGACAATTCCCATCTGGAAATCTGGGAATCCTGTCTTTCTAATAGTGTGAAGCCACTGAGGTTTCCACTTAAATATTTTTGTATTTTTGTTTTTATATTTAAGTCTGGCTTCCTAAGCATTGTTTCCGTGTCTGCATATCTGAGTGGACAGAGATTGTGCTCAAATACCTCCAGTCAGTAACCTGTCTGTCCCGCCGAGCAATCTGTGTGAGGTTAGGGGAGTGGTGTCAGTCATCCCGTTTCTGCGTCACAAATCATCCTGAAGCTTAGTGGCTTAAAACAAAAACATTTATTTTTGCAGTTTCCATGGGTCCAGATTCTGGTTGTTCCTGAGCTGGGTCCTGACTCAGGCTCCAAGCAGGGTGTTGGCCAGGTTGCAGTCATCTGAAGGCTTGACCGGGGAAGGATGTACCTCCAAGTTCCTGATGGGGTTGTTGGCAGGGTTGGGTTGCTTGCAGCTCATTGGACTGAGTTAATTCTTTGCTGGCTCTTGGCAGAAGGCCACCTTCAGTTTCTTGGGACATGGGACTCTCCATAGGGAAGCTCACAACACAGCAGCTTCATCAGAGCAGCAAGGGAGAAGAACCAGAGAGAGAAGGAGGGCAAGGTGGAAGTCAGTCTTTGATAACCTAGCCTCAGAAGTGACACCCATCACCTCTTCCATGTGTTTCCTATGGTTTCCCTTCTGCTGGATTCTTCTCATCTTTGCACACAGCCACAGCTTAGGGGTTGGCCAGGAGGGTGTGGCTGGATTGGGTCTTCTCTAATTTCCACAGGGCACACACGTCGCTTTAGCCAGGGGTATATTTGCCCAACCACAACTGGCGACCTCAGTCTGGCGGAGCTGTTGGCCTTGCTTTTCTGCCTTGGAGATTTTCACTTAAACCTAGGGGGCTGCCAAGAGTGGGTGCTGCTTACTGCCCAAATCCAGAGATCCCCTTTTAACCAAAGCAGAGAAACTTCTCCACACTAGTGGAAGCTCTCTGCTGGGAGCTGGGAGGAGAGAATGGGAACAGCCTTAGGCGAGAATGCCACAGATTCTCACTGTTATTGCCCAAGTTTCTAGCTTTCAAGCACAAATACTGCTCCCATTGTGATATGCCTTTGGTTGATGTCCAAAGTGCTACATGGTTGTTTTTGTCAATTTTGTTCAGCGTTATGATTGCTTTTAGGGAAGAGGATTTACAAGCTCCCTACTCAGCCATAGGCAGAAGTCGCTTGCCAGTACCCTCTTTATATATTTTGTAAGACCCTCTTTGCTATCATGACATAAAATTAAATGTAACTGAGCCAACATGCATACACATGTTTGTAAAAGTTACTGGAATCCCCCAAACTAATATAAAGGAGAAATTTTTAAAAAATGTAGTCTCCCTTTGGGTCTATCTCAATATTTCAATGCTTGGTCACAGCTAAAATAGAAGGCAATCATCCAAATTTTCCAAATGCCTCTTAGGGAATGGTACCTCGCTACTAAGGGCCAATGAAATAATTAACTGTAATCAATCAAGGGTGGCTGGTATGGGGGGGGCAGTCACATGGTAGGTCCCCATTGAGCAGGGGCTGGGGTGGGGGGTGGGGGGCAATAATAAACAGGCATCAATACAGTGAGTAGGTAAGTGAATGAGTGAATGGACAATACATGGGGGCCTCTTCACCCCAGGTTTCTCATCCCAAACCTACAGTAGAAATCAGTGTCTACATTCTAGAAGCCCTATTCTGGAGTGGAAATTGGGTTGCCAGAACTTGATGCTTGTGAACATAAGTATTAGCACTCCCTTTCCTTACAGCCGTTATTATTTTAAAAGAGACCAGAGGTCTGGACACCCAGGACCCAGAGGGTCATCTCATGGGACATGACAAAGTTCAAATCAGGGAACATTTATGGACGTGTCTCTGGTACTTAGCACCGTCCTGGGCAGTGAGGGAGGGGACACAGAAGTCAAGTAGAATCAGTCCCTGTCATCATGGATTTATTTATTGTTTTCTTGGGCAGACACCTGCAAAGCCTGGTGGGCGTGGTCTTGTCTCTCAAGCCCCCTCCACGGCTCCCCCTTGTGGTTTGGGTGAGTAAACACCACTCCAACTTGAGAGAAGGGATCAGGTTGGTGTAAGCCAGTCAATACCCTGCATTCCCCAGGCTGGAGTGATTGATGCAAGAGGGGCCCAATCGGCATAGATTTGGGAGCTTCCGCGGGGCATGGGAGGAAAAAGCCTCCCCTGTGCATGATGGGGCATTTGGATGTGAAGCCCGGAATAGCTGTGGTCATTTTGCTCTGAGGAGGGAGGGAAGCTATAGGGAAGTTGAAGGCCATTCAGAGAGCAGGGCAGAGCCAAGGGACTCACTGAAAAACTGAGCCGGCGTCTGAGCTTTTCACACCTTTAACGAGCCTCAGTTGTATTTTTTCTTAACGTGCAATACAAATCTTTCGTGTGATACAAATAGCTAATACGGGGAGATGGTAACGGTACAGGGGCGACATCACCACGATGTGCTGTGGGAGCACAAGGGAGGGCAAGGTGAAGTCTGCAAGGTGGGGGCGTCAGAGAAGACCCCACCGAGAACGCAGGGGAGTTGGGTCTTGAAGGAATCAGAAGCTTTGACAACAGGGGATTCACATTCCACCTGGAGGGGACAGCAGCTGCCAAGGCACGCAGGTGTGCAGGGAGGAGGAGAGAGCCCGTGTGTCTAAAGAGTGGAGGCATGGGGACAGGAAGTGGAGAATTAGCTCAGAGCCAGAGAACAAAGGTGTTGAAATGCTTTGCTGCTTTAGAAGCTCGTTCATTCGTTCATTCATTCATTCATTCATTCATTCATTCATTCATTCAACAAGCAGCTCTTGAATGCTTCCAACGGCCGGTACCTCCGAGGGATGTGAGCAGAAACGGGGGCAGGTGGGGAGGAGAGCGGGCAGGCTCAGCCAGAGAAACACCCAGGAAGACTCCAGGCTTATAGAGAGGCCACATCTAATCGAGCATTGCGGCTGGCAGGCTGGGATCCCGAGACCAGAGTAGGGCCTGGGGCTGGGTAGCGAGAAAGGAATGAAGCCCTCGGGGATGTTAAGCGTAGAGTGGGGGACAGTGTTTCCCCCACCCCATCACCAAGTGGTACTCACTGAGACGAACTGCAGATTGAGGAAGCCTCCAGTGTCAGGAAAGGTTTGAACACACCTCCAACCTCACAGGCTCAAGCTGCAGGGATATATGCAGGTAAAATCAGCGGGTTTTTCACTTGGTGCTGCATGATTTTGTAGAGATGGGCTAGCTGTCTCTTTTTACTTTGCCCTCCTTTCTGGCATCTGAATACGCAGTGTCACGGCAATACTCAAGGGCCATTTAAAGTATATATATCATCTTATTAGCAAAACCTGTTTCCCTGTGGCTGGTCCAAGTTCCAGAGAACAGCCATTGGTCCCCGGTCTCGGCAGGGTGTCCGAGGAGGGTGGCTCTGGTTCTCGGAATGTCACATCTGCCCTAGTTTTCCAGGACACTCCAAGCAAATGTCTCAATTAGGCCTCAGGATGGATGTGCTGTGGAGTGGGCTGTGATTTGCATATTCCGAGCCCTGCAATCTCCTTCGTCCTGAGCATGTCCTTCCTTTGCTCTGCAGGGCCCCCAAGGAGGCTGCCAGGGCTTTCCAGGGGCCAGGCCTCAGGGCTGGATGGTTCCGAGGGTGATGTGAGCTCAGAGCAGCATGGGGCTGGACAGACTTGGCTGATCAGGGAGCCAGACGCTCAGTCGGAGGCCCACCTGGCTCTGCTTCCTCTGGCTGTGTGACCTTGGCTGTGCTGTGGGGCCTCTGCAGTCTTACAGTGACTAGGACTCAGCGAGGGGTTGCAAACTGGTGCAGGTGACATTCGGCCCACAGATGTATGTTATTCAGCCTGCATACATGTTTCAGAAATTGGGGCATGTCATAAACAAATTCAGGTTTCTGATTTGCTTAATAAATGAGCGATGGGGCATGACGGGGTTGGCATCTTCCCCCTTGGGTGGATGCACAGATGTCAAGTGCCGAGCCCACGAGTGTCAGGCCCTTCCTGCATTCTCCTTCCCCCACCCTCGTCCCTGGAACCCCACTGGGTCTCGGGCCCTGCACCCAGGGCATGACCCTCCCCATGCCTCAGCGTCTCTTGCAGTGAGGCTCCCCTCAGGCTGGCGTTTGCCTCCGCGGACATTCAGCAAGGTCTGGAGATATTTTGGGTCGTGATGGAGGTGGTGCTAGTGACATCTAGCAGGTAGAGGCGGGCATGCTGTTGAACACCCTAGACCACACAGGGCAGCCCCCGCAGTGAAGGATTATCCGACCCCAGATGTCAACAGCGTAACGTTGGGGAATCTTGGTCTGTTGGGCAACACAGACATGCGAACAAATAGTTAAAATGAAATGTAATATGGCTACAATAGAAATAGGGCCAGAATTAGTTGGAAACCCAGAAGTGGGAGGGAGTAACTGAATCAGAGAGGAGCAAGGGACTCCCTATCTGGAGAAGTGACAACACTGCAATCTTGTTCATGCCTCGCGTAAGCTCCCTGCATGCACTTGACCTTCCCAGGATGCCAGTGCTGCCCTGAGAGTTTGGGCTCCATCTGCTCTGGTAGTTTCCTTTGTACCCCTGGATCCAGCCATGCCTGAAGTCCTAACTCTCTGGTTTATGGCACTTACAGGTTTGTTTTTTGTTCCTTACACTCATTTGAGTTGAGTTGTTTTTAATAATACATAGATAGACACCACTGCCACATTTGCACACTCAGATCTTGTGCAAACGTCCCCTTTCATACTTATACACCTGCGGGCACCCCCAACCCTCAACGGACGGCCACCTTCTCTTCTCCTTCCTGTGGCTGGCAGCTCAGTCAGGGCTGCAGAAAGAAGTGGCAGCTGCCGTCCCTGCAGCATCAAAATACCCAAGCATCAGTTGCGTGATTGAAGTGTTCCATCAGCTCGGACTGGGGGAGCCGCGAGCTGATGTGGTTCGTGGAACAGCTGCCCGCCCGCGCAGGGCTGGCAGTTAATTAAAAGCCCCATGCACTTAGTGATTAACTAATCACAGCATGGTGGCAGTCGGAGACAGTGCGGCGAATTCTCTGCTGGAGTCAGCTCAGAAGCTCCAAATGTCTGCCTTTGGGCGGCGGCGGCAGCAGGAGGCCTGGGTGGCCCCAGTGTGGCCGTCCCAAGCAAGTTACAGAGCAGATTCCCAGCTGTCTCTCCTGCTGACAGCTTCTAGGAGACAGAGTGGAAAGGGGACCTGGGTGGGCGGTGAAGACGTGGAAGTCACTGTGGGGGTGGGTGGTTGTAGGGGTGTAGGGTGGGGCTGGAAGGGCTGGAAGGGAGCAGAGGCTGGCAGGATTTTGGAGCCCCTGTGGGGTTGGGGGTTGATGGGACCTCAGGAAGCTGGGGGACTGGGCAGGGCTCCGGAACAGCGCGGTGGTGTGGGGGATGACGGACCCCCCTTCGTTTCAGGGCAGCGTGGTACCTGGTTGGGTGTGGGGCAGGGCCAGACCGCTGTTAAGTCATAGCTCACAGCCCGTGTGACCATGGACATGATTTTCAACCTCTCTGCCCCCTTGTCCTTCCCTGTAAAATCTGGGATTAATAACCATGCCTACCCCCTGCCCTGCCCCCCCCACCTCCCATAGGGTTGTGGCGAGGATTAATCCATGTGAAGGTTTCCTAACATGATAAGCACATGAAAAATACTAACCATTAGCTTACAACGCAGAGAGCTACTTCCTCTGGGAGACATACAAAGGACCAATACCCCAGACGTGACTCTGGCACTCCTCCTCCCCCACTCCCCTGGGAGAAGCCGTGGGGCCTGGGGGCAGGAGGCCAGGAAGCACAGAAAGCCAGGCTGGAACTGTATCTGCCCTGCATTCTGCATAGGTGGAACTCGGAGGGGCAGCTCCAGGGGCACCTCCTGCAGTGCCCCGAGCTGGGCCCCCTTACCCTCTCTGTCATGCTGCTGGGCCCAGCCCCGCTCCTGACTCTGACCCTGCCCATCGTGGTGACCCTCCAGGACTGCAGGGCTTTGCCATCTTTAATGTGGGCCCCAGATGCCCGATTACCCCAGAGGAGAATCTCCTCCTTCCTCACCCGGCTTTCATGCCCCCACTGTCTACTCCAGCTTATCTTTCCAGTTCTCTCGCTCATTACCTCCATGCTGCCTAAGGTCCCCACCGCTGCCACCCCCTGGGCTGGCTCCATTCTTGCTGACCAGTGCTTTCTCTATCTTCCTCCCCCTTGCATTCCAGAGCAAAGCCGGCAGGAATGCCCACTCCCACCTGCGTCTTGCTGTTAAGCAAGGCCTGGGGGTGACCAGGTAGAGCTCCAACTTTCAGGGGTCCTGGAGGGTCTCACTGAGAAGGTGTTGCTGGAACTCACGCCCACAGGATGGACAAGAGCAGCAAGACTCGTGCGGCTCTGGGAGGGGTCCCGTGCCAGGGGTGACTGTGCAGCCGGCCAGAGGAGGAGGCTGGAGTGAGCGGCCAGTAACGGGAGACCAGGCCACAGCCGGGCAGCGGGGGCTCACAGCCGGTGGGTCATCTCTCACTGGGGCGGGGTGGGAGACCGCACCTGCCTCGCTGGCCATCATAAGGCCCAGGGAAGTCTGCATGGGGAGGCTGGGTCCCCAGAAATAGATCTGCGTCCAGGATTCCTATGAAAGCGATTAATCAGAAATCCCAGAGGAGTAGGGGCTGGGGAGCCGTCTGCACAGGGAGAGCCTGGCCCTGCGGGAGGGGGGCAGGTCAATGCGGCAGCTCCAGGGCTGGTGGCCTGTGTCCTCTGGGAACCCCCGAGCCCCTGGGAGTCTCCCTTGGCGGAGCCTGGCTGGGTCGTCAGTCAGGCACTTGGGTTGGGAGCCCCAGCCACTGCCTCTGGCTAACCTGACCAAGTAGGCATCTATTAGAAGGATCTGGAGTAGCTCTCAGCGTAGGAGGAAAAGGTGGAAGATTAGGTCTTAGGGAGCCTGAGATGCAGGCAGACCCCTATGCTGTCTGCCTGCTGGGGCTTTGTCACCGGTGTGTCCCCCTGCGACAGATTCCAGGGAAACAGAGCTGACTGGCTGGGCCAGCATTATGACGTAATCACCCCTCTGCCGAGGGGGGTGGGACCCTTGACTAAGGACTCAGAGTGTGTCCTGTGAGGAGGGATGGGGTGCTACGACCAGAAGAGAGGAGTGGGTATTGAGTGAACAAAACCAACAGTGTCCCCTCCACTGAGCCATGTCCAGGTTTCAGGAGGGGCATGTGTCTATGGACATATGTGTGAGGAGAGGCAGGTCGGACCCCTAGGAAGATGGTGTCCCTCCCCAACATCTGTCCAGGTCCTTCTCTAAGGGACCAGGCCACAGCTGGGCAACAGTCAGCAGAGGAGTGTTCCTTCCCATTGCCCTCTAGTCTACCAAGGGCCCAAGTGTCTGGAATGTTCTCCCATGTCTGAGGCATGTTTAAGGTGGGTCAGTGAAGTGTCTCTAGCTGCTGTGTGACCACGGGAAAGCTCTCAGCCTTCTCTGAGCCTCTGTCTTCTCCTGGGAATAAGGCGCAAAGAAGGCAAAGTGCTTGGAGAAACTACTCATGACTGCTTTTGTCTCTGGTCAGGACTTAGGAGGAAGTGGCCTGTTTGCCCCCTGACCACCAGCTCCCCTCGCATCCCCATCTCTCCCTCCAGCGTCCTCCCCTGCCTTCTCCCGGCCTTCAACCTGGGGGCTCAGACCTGCGCCCTTCACCCTGGGGGCTCAGACCCGTGCCCATTTCCTGCTGCAGGTGTCATGTCGGGAGACTTCCCCAGGGTCTTGCCCCTTCCCCCCAGCCTGGAGAGGAGACATGCTGGGCAGTCAGTCAGCAGAGCGGGGTGAGTGGCCGAGGTGGCCCCGGGGGGGGGAGTGGCGGTGATGGGGTGAGGGCTGGGAGGCCAGGGGCACGTCCTCACCCACTTCCTGATAAGCCAGTCCCTTCAGCCGTGCTCTGAATAGACAACATTCAGGTCACATTCCCTATAGCAGAGTCTGAGGGACCCCATTTCTCAGCCAGAATTGCTGGAAAGAAAGCAAATATCTGGGGCCTGGAGATGATCATTGATTTGTGGGGGAGTTCTTGGTTTTAACGGATTGGCCATTCACCAGATAATACAAACAAGTACCTTGTCTCAGCTCTGGCCGCTGTAACAAAAATACTGTAGACTGGCTGGCTTAAAGAACAGAAATGTATCTCTCCCAGTTCTGGAGGCTGGAAGTCCGAGATCAGAGATCCAACTGCCTGTTGGAGTTCTGGTGAGAGCCCTCTTGCTGGTCTGCAGACGGCCATCTTCTTGCTGTGCCCTGACACAGCAGAGAGAGAGCAGAGAGAGGAAGCAGCTCTTGTGCGTTCTTTTTATAAGGACACTAATCCCATCATGACCTCATTACCTCCCCAAAGGCCCCACCTCCTAATGCCATCACACTGGGGGTTAGGGTTTCAACATAGAATTTGGGGGAGGGAGACACAAACATTCAGTCTGTAACCTCTTACAGTTTACAAAATACATTCGTGTTCATTTTCTCGCTTGGCTTTAAATGAAACTTAAAGTCAGAGAGGTCAAGAGACTTGCCCAGGTTCACACACCAGAGATGTAAGCCTGATAGAAGTTTCTCTCTCCCCTACAGAAGTGTGCAAGCAGACGGCCCAGGGCAGGCCCTTGGGCGCCGCTGTATTACTGCCCAGCTGGCTGTCATATAGGCCAAGTAGGAAGGGAGGGATGTTGTAGGCTGGGTTCCCAGAAAGACCCTGCATTCAGGACTCCTGTGAAAATA